>NC_069503.1:1001997163-1002341833 GCF_027579735.1 Bombina bombina
GGTCTAGATGCATCGGTTTAATGCACGTATTCTCTCTGGTCTGTGTGCGGCAGGTTTTTTTGCACGCTTAGGTTTTTCTCACCCCTTGGCTTTTGGGTCTGCATGAGTCAGGTCAGCGCATGTAGCCCTCATGTTTGCGCACTTCGGGTTTTGCAACACTTTTTTCCTTTATTTACCATCGGGGTTTGATGGATTTTTAGCGCGCCTGACCTAGTCCACTTTTTGAGGGGGTACGTTTTTCCTTTTCTCAAGAGCTCTTTTTGTGGGGATTAAATGTATCTTTTATTTATGCATTTTCTACTTTTGTAGTCTGCTGCAGTAATGGAGCCTTCTGATTCTATCCCTAAAATTGCTCTTGCTTCTATGGGTATAACTGCTCCCTCTGTTCTTGAAAGTTTTGCAGGCTCCTCAGTTTGAGCATACAACAGAAAGCGGGTAAGATGCTCCAGCTCTAACAACTACGTGGCGTTCTTCAATACCAACACTAAGGTAAGGATAGTAGTTCCGGTATGGCGAGGTGCACAGGGATATGCCCCTTTATAGACGCAAAGAATCAACGCTTTCAAAGTCCAGGCACTCAAAGATCCATTGTTGTGGGTAAAACTTTATTGGAACATGATTTAAAAATAAAGAGGGCACAAACATTGCACCATAAAAGCAATACAAAAAAGGCAGAGGGAGAGAGCCTTGATCCTCCGCATCAGATGTGTTTATGATAAAGTATTCTTTATTAATTTTTGTCGTGAAAGGTAAAATAACAGAAAAAAAGAAATACATATAAATTAAAAATACAGATCATAAAAACAAAAATCTTGGTTTTCTTATGTTACATAGTAGTTGAGATAATGCAATATACATAACCATGTGGCTTTCAATTACTACATCTAAACCGATAGGGCCATTCTAACATAAAATATTGAAGTGGTAGCATACATTATGGACCAATAGTCCTATGACAAGAAATCTCTTGTTTAAATATAGTGGAAAATTAGATTGCGTTATTTGGACACTATGAGCCCCTTTCTATTACCTGTTACCAAGGATAGTGAAATAAGGCGTTAGAGAGTAAAGGAAGAATAGAGTGAGACAGGGGGATAGAGAAAGGTGGGGTGTGGGTAAGGGAATATCTCCTGACCTTTCCGCTCCAATTTGTGTAGATACAGAAGACCTTTATTGTAAGTAGGGTTATTTTGTCTCCTGGAGGGCTTTGTTGTGACCATCTTGCTTAGGGGACCAGGTCATCTAGAGAGTAATTCTATCTGTATGGGGAGTTCTGTCATAATGAGCTAGTGGGTTAGGACATATTATTTAGTATCTATGTAAATAGTCTTCCTGCGCTAAAGGCCAGATTATGTGGACCTAAAGCTAAAACATTTGAGGTGACACTGAATAGATGGAAATGATCACTCAGGACATAAAATATGTTAAATATGAGCTAATATTTATTATTAATAAAAAGAGATGATTAAAATATTTTCTTTGAAAATTTATTAGTAAAATAATTTTTTAAATTTTTTTTAAAAAAATGATTAAAAATAGAATTTAATTGAATTTTGTATTAAAAAGCTGATATAATAATGTTTTTCAGCAAAAATAACAGAGGCAAAAATGAAAAGAAAAGATATAAGTGAGGTGAGTGTACTGAGCAGAGGATATAGTTAGTATACACAGCACATTTAGTTAGTATGTTAGTATAGTTAGTGAGGTTATTCAAACAACAGATGCGGTTAATATACAGCAAGTGTAATGAGTGCAGTGGATTTGATTGAGGTTAAAGTGTAAACTAAAAATGGGTCAGCTAAAGGTGTATAAGCTCAAGTGGTGTGTGCTAAAAATGTATTATAAATTAAAATTATGTCAAATAAACAGCTATCAACCTGTATACTTTGAGGTGAATTGTTTCAGCGCTCTCTCTCTCCCTAGATATATTCCATATTATTTAGTATCCAGTAATACCATACTTTCTGGAAAGTCTCTTGGGAGTTTAGAAGGAAAGCTGCCTGCTCTGACATATTGTAATAAAATTTAATTTTAAGTTGAATTTCTTCCCAGGAGGGAGCACCTTCCCTCCAGTGACGGGCTATGCAGATCCTTGTAGCTGTACAAGTAATTCTGATAAACAGATTAATGTATTTGTTAAATTCTGGACGTCTGACATGGAGCAAAGCTTGCTCCATAGTCAGTCTAATTGGACTGTCTAGGAGTGTACTTAAGAATCTAGATAGACGGTTCCAAATCCCATGTGAGTAAGTGCAGTCCCACCACATGTGTCTATAGTCCCCCATCTCCCCGCAGCCTCTGTAGCATAGTCTGGATTTATCTTTAGCAGAGTGTGAGGTTATCAATGGTGTTAGATACCATCGGAAGTTGGTTTTAATGCAGTTTTCCCACATATCTGCGCTTAGTAATCCTCTCCCTGCACTGGAAAGAGTTGTATACCACTCCTGAATCTCAAATTCTTTGTTAGTATCCTTTTCCCATTTAATTTGTAGAGAAGTTTTAGAGTTGTCTGATGCCAGCTGAATCGCTTGATAAAGCTTTGAAATGGTGTTCTTGGGTCTGGATGAGGTGCTGCAGATGTTTTCTAGTGTGGAGGGCACATTCTTAGTTATAAGAGGAAGGAGGGGATGAATTGTAGAGGTTAGTTGTAAGTATAGGAACCATTCTAATTTGATTGGTTGTAGCTTTTCTTGTAATTGTGTATAACTCAACAGTTTGCCTCCCTCTATAATATCGGCTATCCTATAGAGACCCCTGTTTTCCCATTTTTTGATGGTGGTGACCAATTCTTGTCTAACTTGACTTGTGAGTGTGGCTTTGGTGGAGTGAGTGGGGAGTAGTTTCAAAGAGGTGGTCAACCTAGACCATTGCTTAATCGTGAAGTCTATTATTGGGTGATCGTGTTGTTTCCTACTAAAGCATCGCTTAGGGTCCCAGAGAATCATGTCGCGTGGGGTAAGTCCTATAATGTCTGTTTCTAGCTGCGTCCAAATAATGTCTCCTTCAGGGTCATTTAAGAGAGCTGTCTGCGCGAGTCTAGCTGCCTGATAATAATGTTTGAAATTGGGTGCTCCTACCCCCCCCCAATTGTCTATTTCTAGAAAGGACTGACGAAGGTATCCTAGCTTTTTTGTTACCTCTAATAAAGCTAGTTATGTGTCTTTGAAGATCCTCTAGGTCTGGGGCTGGTATTCTAATTGGTAGGGTGCGGAATAAGTATAGGATCCTTGGTAATACCATCATTTTGATTGCCGACAGTCTACCATACCATGAGAATCATAATTTGCTCCATTTAATTAAGTCTTGTTTAATAGATTTATATACAGAGGGGACATTTTCCTTATATAGTGTTTTGGAGCTTGTAGTCAGATTAATCCCCAGATATCTAAGAGAGTGTTTGGCCCACTTAAACTCAAAATTAGCCTCTATGAGCTTTTTGGTGTGGCTCGGGAGGTGTATGGGTAATGCTACGCATTTTTCTAGGTTGATTTTATAGCCTGATATAGAGGAGAAGGAATTAAGGGTTTGGTAGAGGTTCGGTAGTGTTATCATTGGTTTCGTCAGGGAGAGGAGGACATCGTCAGCAAAGAGCGTAAGTTTATATTCCGTCTGCTTAATTCTAATGCCAGTTATGTCAGGGGAACGTCTAATCTGTTGGGCCAGGGGTTCTATACATAATGCGAATAGCAATGGAGACAGAGGACATCCCTGACGGGTCCCATTGAGGACAGGAAAGCTTTCGGACTGGTGACCCATTGCTCTCACGCTTGCTGAAGGGGTGGAGTATATATTTTGTATGGGGCTCATAAATTCTCCCGAAATGCCTACTTTAGTTAGCACTGCCTGCATATAGGTCCAATCGACCCTGTCAAACGCCTTCTCTGCGTCCAGGGATAGGAGCAGAGAAGGCGTTTTTGTTTCCTGTATATAATCAATCAGGGATACCATTCTCCTAACATTGTCTGGTGCCTCTCTATGTTAAATGAAGCCCACCTGATCTGGGTGGATTAATTTGGGAAGTAGGAGTTTGAGTCTGTTGGCTAAGATTTTGGTGAAGATTTTGAGGTCTTGATTTATGAGGGATATTGGTCTGTAGTTTTGACATCTCAACTTATCTTTGCCTGGTTTCGGGAGTTCTATAATTTTGGCATTTAACAGTTCAGAAGGGATTTCTTGACCTTTTAGAATAGAATTACAGAATTGAACAATATGTTTGGTGAGGGTAGGTTTGAACTGTTTGTAATAATCTCCTGGGAACCCGTCAGGGCCTGCTGCCTTGCCTGGTTTTAAATCTTTAAGTACCCCTAGGACCTCTCTATCCGTTATGTCCGCGTTCAGGGAGTCTAAGTCTTGTTCAGTTATCTTGGGTAGAGTCGCTTCCTCTAGGAAAGTGTCAAGGGAGTTCCGAGTGGGAACTGATTTGGTTACCTTCTGACCATCATACAGGGAACTATAGTAGGCTGCAAACGAGGCCACTATGTCCTTGGGGTTTGAAGTAAGGACCCCTTGAGTATTATATAAAGATGGGATTGACATGTCTCTAGTTCTGTTTCTGATTTTATATGCCATGAATTTGTCTGGTTTATTAGCATAGAGAAAGTATTTGGATTGAAGCCTCAACCCCGCCCTGGATGATTGGTCAGAAAGCAGCTTGTCGAGTGCTTGTCGTTTTTCTAATAGTGTTTTATAAAGTTTAGATGAGCCAGAGACCTTGTGGCGTTTCTCTAGACTAGCTATGTCTCGTTGAAGTGTGTCGAAGATAGTTTTCGATTTACGTTTAGCCTGTGACTTCATTTGGATCAACAGACCCCTCATGACCGCTTTGTGGGCCGCCCACACCTGTATAGGGTTATCTACTGAATTTGTGTTAAGTGTCCAGTATTCCTCCATGTGTTTAAGGATCGTCTCTTTATGGTTTGGGTATTTTAAAGATAAAGGGTCAAATGACCAACTTTTAGCATTGTTGTGTAGGAGAATTCCTGATAATTTTAGTGAAACTATTGAGTGATCGGACCAAACACATGGCTGAATAGAGGAAGATATAATGTTTGCTGTTAGGATCTGGCTAGCAAATATATAGTCTAAGCGGAAATATTTACGATGTGCTGAGGAGTAAAATGTGTGTTCAGCTGTAATGCCGTATAATGCCTGCCATGTGTCCAGAAGGTTGTGTCCTGCCATCGTGTTGAGGATTGATAGAGCCTTTTTATTCATTCTATGCTGTGTCGCAGTGCAGGGGGTGTTTGGAGCTTGTGTTTGCGTATATAGAGGTACATTAAAGTCACCTGCCAGTATAATTCTGGTTGTGTTCCAGCTAGTTAGAAGGTAGGATAGGTTAGTGAAAAACTGTTCCTGTCGCTCATTTGGGGCGTAGACATTGCAAAAAATTATTTCTGTTTCATTTATTGTGCCCTTGATTACAAGGAATCTCCCTTCTTTGTCTGTGATGGAGTCAGTATGTCTAAAATTTAGGGAGGAGTGAAGGAGTATAGACACCCCTCTTTTTTTCTGATTGACCGTCGAGTGGTAGTGTAAAGGGAATTGTCTCTCCCAGTATTTCGGTATTTGGGAGGTCATGAAGTGGGTTTCTTGTAGGAATATAACATTGGCCCCTATATGTTTGTATTGTGACATAGCCTTCCTCCTTTTAGTATCTGAGTTAAGGCCTCTCACATTGTGTGAGACTAACGTGATGTTGGTACTAGCCATCTGTGTTTTTGGGTGGTGTCTTAGATTCAGTATGTATTGGTGTATTTTTGGTTACCTGACCCCAAGTGTGAGACCTGTCTGTAGTTGGTGAATCCAGGTTTCCCACGTGAATAGCAGCTCTACTTCTGCATGTGCGGAATATCTGTGGTGTTTCTGGGAGTGGGATTGCGGAGAGGGGAGAAGAGGTAGAGAGAGAAAGGTTAAGAGAAAGGAAGAAGAAGAAGAAAAAATACATCAGGTTAAGCATATTGTATATTACATTCTCAGCCTCCATTATTAAACCTTGAATAAATAACAAAAAAACTATAACTTGTCTAAACATTGAAAAAAATTAGTTTCTAAGGGGACCTTGAGTCCGAGGAGACATCACCTATCTACCCTTTTGTTGCTTAAGGCAATATTCATTAGAGGAGGTTTTCTAAAGAACTTAATGTTATTTGTGAAGACATTAATAACTTCTGACCACCCTGTGGCAATTCTGTAAACCTTTTGTAACCTTAACAAAAATTAAACTGTGTTTGCTATACCAAACAACTACCCATCCAAAAACCCCAGCAAGTTTTCTGACTCCATGACCTTGTAGATATGAGGTAGAAACTGGTTATGAATGGTAAGTCTGTAAAGTCAGCTCTCATGTCTCTCTAACCAGAGAGACCCGGGAAGGCTGAAAAAGAGTTAGTGCCTGAGGGTTTCAGAACAGTTTATCAGTTGTTTTTAGGTTTCTTTGTGGGATTTCTAGTCCATTGAGACCTTTGTGACTTCATGGGTATCCTCTGCGGTTTTGGTATGTCTGTGGATGATGTAGGGTCTTGAGTGGGAGGTAGCTCCAGATCCAGCGCTTCACATATATCTGGGATCCCCTCAGCATCCTTTATTGTCAGTAATTTATTGTCCTTTGATATGTGGAGAGCAAAGGGGTATCCCCATCTGTATTGGATTTGATTTTTCCGTAGGAGAGTTGTTAGGGGTCTTAGGGCACCTCTTCTTTGTAAAGTTCTGTTACTGAGATCCTGGTAGAAGTGTACCACATTACCTCTGAATTTAAAGGTAGGTTGTTTTGCTGCTTCTCTAAGGATCTTATCTTTTTCAGGAAATCTTAGGAAGGCTACAATGACATCTCTAGGAGGGAGATCTGCTTTGGGCTTGGGTTTGAGTGCCCTGTGGGCTCTTTCAATTTCAATTTCCGTGGAAGCATCTATTTTTGTGATTGCACAGAATAGTTGGTGGAGGTATGAGGGGAGGTCTGCAGATGTTATTGACTCCGGAATGCCTTTAAGGCGAATGTTGCAGCGTCTGCTTCTGTTCTCCATATCCTCCAACTTGTCTAGTAGTTCTGTAACGATCTGTTGTTGTTGGGATGTCTGTTGGACTGCCATCTCTACATCTTCTATAATGTTGTCGTTGTTTTCCTCTAAGGAGTCGACCCTTGCCCCCAGGTCTGTCATATCCTTTTTGATCTCGTTAAGGCTCTCATTCATAGAAGTGTGCATGGCATCCATCTTAGCCCACAGTTTGTCGAAGCTGTTAGTGATATCTTGTTTTGATACTAGTAGGTGGAGATCAGCTCTAGTTAGAGGTGTGTTATCTTCTGAAATGTTAGACTCTGTAGAAGCAACCTCCTCTGATACCCTAAACTCGGGGGTGAGTTCAGCTGGGTTATCATTCTGCGTCTGCTTAAAGTAAGAGGTCACTTGAGAGTTTTTCCCTCCTCCTATCTTCTCCGATTTATTCAATCTCTTTGATGTCATATTGTTTTTCTTGAGTGAGTTGTTCTGGAAGAGTTAATTTAGAGAAGATGTAAAAGTGCTTTTTGTAGGTTAGTTGCAGTATCTTACTTCTCTTAAGTTTAAGTTGTGTATTAAGTACAGTCCAGTGTAATAATATCAGTAACCACCAGGTGTCAGACTTGTATTAGAAATGAGAGATTGCTGAGAAGTATGATGTTCTTAATCTGTATTGACACCTTTGGACCACTAGGTGGCCAACTTGTATTAGAAATGAAAAGGTGCAGAGGGGAGTAAATCTTCAGTGTGTTGCTTCACTTTGGGCCACAAGATGGCAGGTAGGAGTTATATATGGGCCAACATGTTGGATAAAATACACAGAACCAAATGCACTGAGACAATCAAATAGAACTTTCCAGAGCTGACAGTCTAAATAAAAGTCCCCACATAGTTTATTCTGTGCTGTTAGGTGAATAAAAGAAATTTTTGAAAGATGCTGGAGGGGGTGTTGTATTAACTTAGACCTCTGTAGTATGAGCATGAATAGGAGCTGCCACGTGGGAAATCGCCATGTTTTAGGCTTCTAGACCCTTGTATGAGAAGTTCCCCATTTTCTAGACTGTGTTTACTAGGGGTATATATTTGTGCAGATTCCCTTGGGAGATCGTTTGTAGCTAAGCGGTTTAGTTTGGCTGTGTAAAAAGCCAGTGTGAAGTTAAAGTTAAGAGGGCCGTTTTAGAGACCTCATGGCCTGCTGTTTAGTGTGCGATATATCCCCTTAATAACAGTCAAGGTGCTGTGGTTCTGCTGGGTGTGGAGCCGTAATCGGGCATATACTCACGCTCCGGGTATGGTGGAGCTCTGGAGCCTAGTCCGGTATTGCACCTCATCAGCTTTGCAGAGCTGGTGTGAAGTTACGCTGGTGCTGTGGCGCGGCTCCGGTAGTGAGAGGGAAGATGGCGGCTGTCACCGGGACCTTGTGCTCGAGATAAGGCTTGATATTTAGAAGTGTGAGGCACTTAAGTGGTGTCGTTTGATGCCCCACATATTCATGATGTCGGCTGTCGCTTTTGTGTCTCCAATTGAGGTGTTTTGAGCGGGTGATGGCGTTTCTCCCCGGACTGGAGTGCAGAGCTCTAGGGAAACACGTCCATCTCAGTTGTAGGCAAACTCCGCCCCCCGCATCAGATGTGTTTAATGCCCCTAGGGCACTTGATCCTCCATTTGAGCCCAAGTATTAAGTAAATATTAAGCTTCTTTCTTGGAATACAATTTGATGTAATATTTTTTTTATATTTATATACAATTCAGACTTTTAGCTTCTCACATTTCAAAATTGTATTTCTTTTCCTAACAAACATTTGTCTTTTGCTTGTGGGAGTGATCTGATTTTTGGTCACTTAGACCAGCAGGCATCTCATTAACATATGAGTGAGGGCCCATTTGTTTGTAATTCCACCCACCAGAGCATAAATAAAATCTTAGACAATGGGACTCCACTCTTTTGAGCTGGAACAACAGTTCTCTCTGTTCTGTTGATAAAGCCCCCAGGTGATTTCCTGTTAAGAGGTAGATCCTGGGCACCATGCTTTTGTTATCTTCTGATTCATGGAGGTGTGTTAAATGTTAGCCAAATGCTCTTGCTTAATTAGAATGCCAGATCCAAGATGATTTTAAATACATTTCCTGTATCAAATTAATTCTTTTTATAATTTGATAAAATAATTCTTCTGATATAGACTGTATGTGAAGAATTTCTTTGGAATGTGAATTATTAATAACTCCTGTCGCGTTAGCGGGCGAGCGATAAGTGTGTTTTTTTCCTTCTGTGCTCGCCATTGAAGTATATCACCTAGATTTCGAGTTTTGTGTTAGAGGCTGTGCGGTGCTAACGAGCAGTTTTGTCTCACCGCTCACTTACCTACAGCGCTGGTATTACGAGTTTTCAGAAACCCATCGTTAAAAGACAAGAAGTGAGCGTTGAGCAAAATTTTGCTCATTACCGCACTCCAATACCAGCGCTGCTTAAGTCAGCGGTGAGCTGGTGTAACGTGCTCGTGCATGATTTCCCCATAGGTATCAACAAGGAGAGCTGGCTGAAAAAAAGTCTAACACCTGCAAAAAAGCAGCATAAATCTCCTTAACGCAGCCCCATTGATTCCTATGGGGAAATAAAAGTTATGTCTACACCTAACACCCTAACATGAACCCCGAGTCTAAACACCCCTAATCTTACACTTATTAACCCCTAATATGCCACTCCGGACACTGCCGCCACCTACATTATACTTATGAACCCCTAATCTGCTGCCCCCAACATCGCCGCCACCTACATTATATTTATTAACCCCTAATCTGCCGCCCCCAATGTCGCCATCACCTACCTACACTTATTAACCCCTAATCTGCCGCCCCCAACGTCGCCGCCACTATATTAAAGTTATTAACCCCTAAAACTAAGTCTAACCCTAAACCAAACACCCACTAACTTAAATATAATTTCAATAAATCTAAATAAAAATTACTATCATTAACTAAATTATTCCTATGTAAAACTAAATACTTACCTATAAAATAAACCCTAAACTAGCTACAATATAAATAATAGTTACATTGTAGCTAGCTTATGATTTATTTTTATTTTACAGGCAAGTTTTTATTTATTTTAACTAGGTAGAATAGTTATTAAATAGTTATTAACTATTTAATAACTACCTAGCTAAAATAAATACAAAAGTGCCTCTAAAATAAGACCTAACCTAAGTTACACTAACACCTAACACTACACTATAATTAAATAAATTAACAAAATGAAATACAATTACCTAAATTAAATAAGCTAAAAAAAAACCCACTAAATTACAGAAAATAATAAACAAATTACAGAAATTTAAACTAATTACACCTAATCTAATAGCCCTATTAAAATTAAAAGCCCCCCCAAAATAAAAAAAACCCTAGCCTAAAGTAAACTACCAATAGCACTTAAAAGGGCCTTTTGCGGGGCATTGCCCCAAAGTAATCAGCTCTTTTACCTGTAAAACAAAATACAAACAACCCCCCCAACAGTTAAACCCACCACCCACACAACCAACCCCCCAAATAAAATAATAACTAAAAAAACTAAGCTCCCCATTGCCCTGACATGGGCATTTGTATGGGCATTGTCCTTAAAAGGGCAGTTAGCTATTTTGCCGCCCAAACCCTAATCTAAAAATTAAAACCCACCCAATACACCCTTAAAAAAACCTAACACTAACCCCCTGAAGATCGACTTACCGGGAGATGTCTTCATACAAGCCGGGCAAAGTGGTCCTCCAGACGGGCAGAAGTCTTCATCCAAGCCGGGCAGAAGTGGTCCTCCAGACAGACAGAAGTCTTCATCCAAGCTGGGCAAAAGTGGTCCTCCAGACGGGCAGAAGTCTTCATCCAGACGGCATCGTCTATCTTTATCCATCTGGCGCGGAGCGGGTCCATCTTCAAGACATCCGACACAGAGCATCCTCTTCATCTGACGACTAAAACAGAATGAAGGTACCTTTAAGTGACGTCATTCAAGACGGCGTCCCTTAGATTCCAATTGGCTGATAGAATTCTATCAGCCAATCGGAATTAAGGTAGAAAAAATCCTATTGGCTGATGCAATCAGCCAATAGGATTGAGCTTGCATTCTATTGGCTGTTCCAATCAGCCAATAGAATGCAAGCTCAATCCTATTGGCTGATTGGATCAGCCAATAGGATTGAACTTCAATCCTATTGGCTGATTGCAAGACTCGTAAACCTGCAAGACTCGTAATACCAGCGGGCGTAAAAAAGCAGCGTTAGGACTTCTTAACGCTGCTTTTTTACCCTAACGCACAACTCGTAATCTAGCCGTATGGGAAGAAAAGTTAGCGCAGTCATGATATCAAAGTTTACGTAAGTTGTTTTGCGGTAAGGCCAAAGAAGTGTGCGGTCACCCTAAACCTGCAAGACTCGTAATACCAGCGGGCATAAAAAAGCAGCGTTAGGACTTCTTAACGCTGCTTTTTTACCCTAACGCACAACTCGTAATCTAGCCGTATAGGAAGAAAAGTTAGCACAGTCATGATATCAAAGGTTCTGAAGTTAGCGCCTGTCAATTTTCGCTCACGTGCAAAACTTTTACTTTCCACTTGTAATATGAACACTAATATGCGAGCACAAAAAGATTACTTTTGGTGGTGTTAACACTTGAGCGAAATCGCTAAATAGCCCACCACTTGTAATCTAGCCCTTTATGTGCTCCCAGATATACAAAATTAAGAAAAAAAACAAAAAGAAAACAACAATAATTTAGGCATATGTTATACAGAGAACAATGTGCAAACAGAATTACTATTATTATTATTTATTATTAAGTCAAAGTTGAACTTTCATGATTCAGATACAGCAACTTTCCAACAGTTTAAAAGTCCCTTTATATATAGAAAGGTAACAGCTGTGAATCCAAAGCTGGACTTGAATTAACTGCAGTGGTTATGTTTACCCCCTTAAAGAGACAGTAATATCAAAATAAACTTTTATGATTCATAAAGAACATGTCATTTTAACCACCTTTTACTTTCATGATTCAGAAAGAGCATGCCATTTTAACCCTCTTTTTACTTCCACTATTAAATTTGCTTTGTTCTCTTGATATCCTTTGTTGAAAAGTAAGTTTAGGTAGGCTCTTATGATCACAAGAGCGTGTAAGTGTCTTTTGCACTCTATGTAGAAGCGCTATAAATTGTTGCAATCACTGATGCTATTGCGTATAAAGACACAGGTGCACACTTCTGAGTCCCCGTGAGCCTACCTAGACTTTTCAACAAAGGATACCAAGAGAACAAAGCAAATTTGCTAGAAGTAAATTGGAAAGTTGGTTAAAACTACATGCTCTATCTAAATTAACCCCTTTATAAACAACAATGTTCCCTGTACATCGCTGGTCTTTAAGGATTTTTCAGGCCATAATTGCACAGGTCTTGCCACAACATAATTGCACAGGTCTTTGTTATTTTATTAGGGGGCTTAGAGTAGGTGTAATTAGTTTAAAATTGTTGTAATATTTTTCTAATGTTTGTAAATATTTTTTTATTTTTTGTAACTTAGTTCTTTTTTATTTTCTGTACTTTAGTTAGTTTATTTAATTGTATTTATTTGTAGATATTGTATTTAATTAATTTATTGATAGTGTAGTGTTAGGTTTAATTGTAGATAATTGTAGGTATTTTATTTAATTAATTTATTGATAGTGTAGTGTTAGGTTTAATTGTAACTTAGGTTAGGATTTATTTTACAGGTAATTTTGTAATTATTTTAACTATTTTAGCTATTAAATAGTTCTTAACTATTTAATAGCTATTGTACCTGGTTAAAATAATTACAAAGTTGCCTGTAAAATAAATATAAATCCTAAAATAGCTATAATATAATTATAATTTATATTGTAGCTATATTAGGGTTTATTTTACAGGTAAGTATTTAGCTTTAAATAGGAATAATTTATTTAATAAGAGTTAATTTATTTCGTTAGATTTAAATTATATTTAATTTAGGGGGTGTTAGTGTTAGGGTTAGACTTAGCTTTAGGGGTTAATCCATTTATTACAGTAGCGGCGAGATTCGGTCAGCAGATTAGGGGTTAATAATTGAAGTTAGGTGTCGGCGATGTTAGGGAGGGCAGATTAGGGGTTAATACTATTTATTATAGGGTTATTGAGGCGGGAGTGAGGCGGATTAGGGGTTAATAAATTTATTATAGTAGCGGTGAGATCCGCTCAGCAGATTAGGGGTTAATAAGTGTAGGCAGGTGGAGGCGACGTTGAGGGGGCCAGATTAGGGGCTAATAAATATAATATAGGGGTCGGCGGTGTTAGGGGCAGTAGATTAGGGGTACATAAGTATAACGTAGGTGGCGGTCGGCAGATTAGGGGTTAAAAAATTTAATTGAGTGGCGGCGATGTGGGGGGACCTCGGTTTAGGGGTACATAGGTAGTTTATGGGTGTTAGTGTACTTTAGAGCACAGTAGTTAAGAGCTTTATAAACCGGCGTTAGCCCAGAAAGCTCTTAACTACTGACTTTTTTCCTGCGGCTGGAGTTTTGTCGTTAGATTTCTAACGCTCACTTCAGCCACGACTCTAAATACCGGAGTTAGAAATATCCCATTGAAAAGATAGGATACGCAATTGACGTAAGGGGATCTGCGGTATGGAAAAGTCGCGGCTGAAAAGTGAGCGTTAGACCCTTTAATGACTGACTCCAAATACCAGAGGGCGGTAAAAACCAGCGTTAGGAGCCTCTAACGCTGGTTTTGATGGCTACCGCCCAACTCTAAATCTAGGCCATAGAAAATTCAAATTGTGGAAAATAGAGATCCACAGAAAAAACTGCACATATAGCACTCTCTGCCAAGACTAAAAGGAGAGAACAAAAGGAATTAAAACATAACTTTTAATGAAAAAAATTAAAATAAGGGACAAATATATAAAAACAACACGAGCTGTGAAATAATAATCTCCTGATTGTATAAACGTATCGCCTTTAAATAGTCTTCAAATAAGACAATCAGGAAAATTAAATGTGTGGACAAAAGAGGATACTAATCACTAATAAAAGGACAGTAATAAGTCCTCTCATATAAGTAAATGGTTTGGTATGGGGGAGCAAGACCAATGAGTATAGGAGGCTAGTGATATTATTGTATTGTCATAGCTACCTGGTTCCTAGACCAGAGAGAAGCAGTATGCTATATATAATCAAATCACTGATGATAAAGATTGTGATACCTACAGATGCTCTAGTGGTGCAATGGGGTATAGATATTGACACTGTATACAATTTCCCCATAGGTTAAGGTTTGAATCTGGGTCAATTAGAGTACTTCAACAATAGTGTCCATATGATTGTGTTATGATTCAACTCATGTATAGAATGAATACACATATATATAAAAAAAAGTGCTATTATTACGATACTAAGGGTTAGTAAGGGGGTTGGGTGCTTACTGGAGCTTCTTAATTTTTAACTTGTTCTTCACACTTGAGCTGACTTTATTTGTTGCGGCATTTATGAATGCTGAAAATTATTATGATTGTGTTATGATTCAACTCATGTATAGAATGAATACACATATATAAAAAAAACTTGGTATTATTACGATATTAAGGGTTAGTAAGTCACATGGGTGAAAACTTAGAACCTAAATAACCAATTAAATCTTCTATGTGGGAAAAAAATAATATATATATATATATATCCCCGCTACAATACTAGGTTATTGTTAGAGGTTATAACCAAAGCTGATTCCTATCTTAGATATAGTATGTGGATAATATTCATTAGAAAACACAGATTTGCTAATACACTCAAAGGAAAGAAACCAATTAGTATTCAACCACTTAAAGTATTAGTAAATGCATGGTATGGGACTCTAGGTGATATCCCAGGAACAGCATCAAAAGTTCTCAGTTTACTGAGTCCTTGAAGGAAATTGTTCTTTTTAGGGTCAAGTGTCCAGTACTTTTGAGCTTTTATGGTATGATATAGCACAAGTCCGGGTGCCTTAATAATTGGTCCCAAAAAAATGAAAACAGGTAAGTAGTACTTATCTTTCCCAAGTAGGGTAACGGCTTGTAAACTTGCTACAATGTCCACTTCCTCCTTGGTGCCAAAAACAGCATATATTAAGGAACAACTTCTGACAGTGAAATCCGTTAGGCAAGGGAGCTCCCAAGTCTTGGTAGCAGGAAATGTCGCAAGTAAGCTTGTAACTTGGCTGCCACTGTGGGCACAGCATTCCGGTCATGGATCCTGGAGTGCTAGGTTGGAGCGCTGACGTCAGCGAACATCCATGCCTATGTTAGGCTGAGGGGGAAGGGTAGTGTGTATACGTATCAGCACCAGTATTTGTCACTGGTAATCTGCACCAATCCTAGGTAGCTGAACTGTGGCTTTGGTTGGCTGGAGCGGTGTTCCTCTCGCTACTAAAGTAACAATATCAGATCCAAAAAGAAGCAAACCAAGCTCAGAATTTATACAAATGATAGTGGTTTATTTCATTTGGGAAAAAAAGGATACAAACAAACGCCTGACACGTTTCGCGCATGCTCACATGCGCTTCATCAGAGGCATGCGCGAAATGCGTCAGGCATTTGTTTGTATCCTCTTTCATCACTATCATTTGTATCAAGTCTGAGCTTGGTTTGCTTCTTTTTGGATCTGATAGTATGTGGATAGCCTGGGTATAAAGCAAGTGATAATACCACTTCTATCAGCCAATTGGAATTAAAGTTGAAAAAATCCTATTGGCTGCTCCAATCAGCCAATAGGATTAAGCTTGCATTCTATTGGCTGTTCCAATCAGCCAATAGGATTGAGCTTGCATTCTAGTGGCTGTTAAAATCAGCCAATAGAATGCGAGCTTAATCCTGTTGGCTGATTGGATCAGCCAATAGGATTGAAGCTCAATCCTATTGGCTGATTGCATCAGCCAATAGGATTTTTTCAACTTTAATTCCGATTGGCTGATAGAATTCTATCAGCCAATCGGAATTCAAGGGACGCCATCTTGGATGACGTCCCTTAAAGGAACCTTCATTCTTCAGTAGCCGTCGTCAGAAGCTCCGTGTCGGAAGGATGAAGATAGAAGATGCCGTCTGGATGAAAACTTCTGCCCGCCTGGAGGACCACTTCTTGCCCCTTGGATGAAGACTTCTCCTGGCTTCATTGAGGATGGATGTCCGTTCTTCAAAAACTGTAAGTGGATCTTCAGGGGTTAGTGTTAGGTTTTTTTAAGGGTTTATTGGGTGAGTTTTATTTTTAGCTTAGGGTTTGGACTGAAAAAGAGCTAAATGCCCTTTTAAGGGCAATGCCCATCCAAATGCCCTATTCAGGGCAATGGGAAGCTTAGTTTTTTTTAGATAGGATTTTATTTGGGGGGTTTGGTTGTGTGGGTGGTGGGTTTTACTGTTGGGGGGTTGTTTGTATTTTTTTACAGGTAAAAGAGCTGATTTCTTTGGGGCAATGCCCCGCAAAAGGCCCTTTTAAGGGCTATTGACAGTTTAGTTTAGTTTATTCTAGGGGCTTTTTTATTTTGATAGGGCTATTAGATTAGGTGTAGTTAGTTTAAATATTTGATCATTTCTTTTTTATTTTGTGTAATTTAGTGTTTATTTTTTTGTCATTTAGTTAATTGTATTTAATTAAAGTAATTGATTTAATTGTAGTGTAAGTTTAGGTGTTAGTGTAACTCAGGTTAGGTTTTATTTTACAGGTAAGTTTGTATTTATTTTAACTAGGTAGTTATTAAACAGTTAATAACTATTTACTAACTATTCTACCTGTTAAAATAAATAAAAACGTACCTGTAAAATAAAAATAAAACCTAAGCTATATACAATGTAACTATTAGTTATATTGTAGCTAGCTTAGGTTTTATTTTATAGGTAAGTATTTGGTTTTAAATAGGAATTATTTAGGTATTAATTGTAATTTTTATTAGGGGTTAATAAGTGTACGTAGGTGGCGGCGATGTCGGGGGCGGCAGATTAGGGGTTAATAACTGTAATGTAGGTGGCAAAGTAACAAAGAATTCCAGCACCTGTGAACAGGGAGGTGTGCAAGCTTCCAGGATACTGCACTGTATCCACAAATATAAAAGTCATAAAGCAGAAGCAGCAGCACCTGGTAATTTTTAACAGATTTATTTGTGCATGTTGCACAATATCCAAGCCAGTTTTTTGGTCTGGCTTGGATATTGTGCAACATGCACGAATAAATCCGTTAAAAATTACCAGGTGGTGCTGCTTCTTCTTGACTTTTGTAATGTAGGTGGCGGCGACATTGGGGACGGCATATTAGGGGTTAATAACTGTAATGTAGGTATCGGCGGTGTAGGGTGCGGCAGATAAGGGGTTAATAAGTGTAATGTAGGTATCGGCGGTGTCGGGGGCGGAAGATAAGGGGTTAATAAGTATAATGTAGGTGTCGGTGATGTCGGGGGCGGCAGATTAGGGGTGTTTAGACTCGGGGTTTATGTTAGGGTGTTAGGTGTAAACATAACTTTTCTTTCCCCATAGGAATAAATGGGGCTGCGTTACGGAGCTTTACGCTCCTTTATTGCAAGTGTTAGGCTTTTTTTTAGCCGGCTCTTCCCATTGATGTCTATGAGGAAATCATGCACGAGCACGTAAAACCAGCTCAAAGGAGTGTTGGTATTTGGGTGCGGTATGGAGCTCAATGTAGCTTAACGCTGACATATTTCCTGCTAACGCCGGGTTTATGCAAACCTGTAATAGCAGCGCGATAGGGAGGTGAGCGGTGGAAATAACTTGCAAGTTAGCACCGAGCCGCTCATAACGCAAAACTCGTAATCTAGCCATTAGTTAATTAACAAGTCGAAATGAAGTTAAGTATACTGCTGCTGATGTTACTTGGGTATAATTCACATTAACATTGACCGTAATTTATAAACTAAGCGTTTACCTAGTATAAACATTACTGGCACAAATTGCACAGTAGCGTATCGGTTAGCTACAAGTCAAAAGTAACCGAACAAACAGACAATCAACCCTGTTACATTCAGGTTAGTATCATATGATTAGTATCTTGCAAGTAGGTGTGCTAATAGTATAAGCGTTTGTAATGTCTCCAACAGTAATAGTATTTAAATCACATTGGTAGAGCTTATCATAATAATTTTCAGCATTCATAAATGCTGCAACAAATAAAGTCAGCTCAAGTGTGAAGAACAAGTTAAAAATTAAGGAGCTCCCGTAAACCCCCAACCCCCTTACTAACCCTTAATAGTGAGGTTTTTATATATATATGTGTATTCATTCTATAAATGAGTTGAATCATAACACAATCATATGCACACTACTCTAATAGACCCAGATTCAAACCTTAACCTATGGGGAAGTTGTATAGAGTATCAATATCTATACGCCACTGAACCTCTAGAGCATCTGTAGGTATCACAATCTTTATAATCAGTGATTTGATTATATATAGCATACTGCTTCTCTCTGGTCTAGGAACCAGGTAGCTATGACAATACATTAATATCACTAGCCTCCTATACTCATTGGTCTTGCTCCCCCATACCAAACCATTTACTTATATGAGTGGACTTATTACTGTCCTTTTATTAGTGATTAGTATCCTCTTTTGTCCGCACATTTAATTTTCCTGATTGTCTTATTTGAAGACTATTCAAAGGCGATACGTTTATACAATCAGGAGATTATTATTTCACAGCTCGTGTTGTTTTTATATATTTGTCCCAGTGGGTCCCTTATTTTAAATAATTTTTTTATTAAAAGTTATATTTTAATTCCTTTTGTTCTCTTGTTTTAGTCTTGGCAGAGAGTGCTACATGTGCAGTCTATTCTGTGGACCCTCGCTCATAACCTTTACTAGAGGCCAATTTCTTTTAGTACCTCATGAACTATTAAAATAAGGGGAGATTGCCGTAGTGGTGCCATTGTAATTTTGTGTACATATTTTTCCCTCCCATGCCTGCTGCTCTCGTTTAAACCATTAACGTTGCTGAAGCACTGTATTTTATACATTATCTTGGAGCTCACACATTCTTGAACCATGTGAAAGTAGTGGTGAACAGTCATGGACCAGTTATGTTGCTGGGCTTTGTTACACTTCTATTTTGTGCTTTGGGTTAACACACACAATACAGAGCAGGTGGTTTAAATTTTTGCTGTTTTTATAAACAATTTTAAAATGATATAGCATACATAAAAAAACAAATTACATACTTTAGCATTGCATTTCTAGGGATAGATTACTACATGTATACAAAAACCACAGTTTAAAGAAGAAACATACAAATTGCAGTAAATACCAAAAAGAGTTAAACATACAGAAAGAGAAGCAATCCGTGCCCAATGTGCCTAGCGGGATATGGCTGCAGCTCACTGACTAGGCCCAAAGGAGGCGGAAATTATTGTAAAGGTTGCCATTTCCCTTGTACAGAGGAGAAGTGCCTGGTATTTCGGGGCTGGACTGACCTTGCTAGGTGGAATCAGACTGATGTACTTCAGGAAAGTTCTCCACTGTGAGGAGCACAATTGGACTAAAATAACCTATTTCCAGGTGGTAACTAGGCCATAGAACAAGCCACTGAGCTTTTGTTCATTCTTAGCTGATTCCTTCTCTTTCTGTATATATTTATATTATGATCCTGGGGGCAGTTTCCCTAAGGGTGAGGGGGGAAATGAAATATGGACTCTTTGCCTAATGTGCCTACAGGATATGGCTTCACCTCACTGACAAGGCCCAAAGTAGGCTGAAACGATCATCTGGGGTTACCATTTCCCTTGTTTACAGGAGAATTGCCTGGTATTTTGGGGCTGGACTGATATTGTTAGGCGGTATCAGACTGTTATATTTCAGGAAAGTTGTCCTCTGTGAAAAGCACAATTGGGCTAAACAAAGCTCCCAGGTGGTAACAAGAACAAGCTACCAAATTATTAGTTCATGTCAGATTGCTTCTCTTTCTATGTGTATCAAAAACATAAAGTAGATAATGAGGTATAGCTAATGGTTATGAGCATCTCACCAAGGCAACTCCATTCATTAGGTCCTTACCTCAGCCTTCCAGTGCTGTCTTTTAGTAATACTTGCCAATGGCACCTGTGAGGAGGATCTAGCTAAAAATGGTCTCTAGAAAAGACGTTATTGGGTGCACAACCCATATTCTGCGCATTACTCTCGGGGTACACTGGGTGAACATCCATTTAAAGATAAAGTCAAAATTAAATTTCATGATTTAGATAGAGAATGCAATTTTAAACAACTTTTCAATGTAGTTCTATTGTCCAATTGGCTTGTTGAAAAGCTTACCTAGGAAGGCTAAGAAATAACCAAATAGTGGTTACAAAATACACTCTTTAGTTAGATATACTGTTTGTATAGTCAAAATGCAGAAGCTTGGTGTAGCCATGAATGTTAATCCTGTCCTACACCTCTGGAACATGAACCTGTCTCCCCCACTGTCAGAGGCCATTGCCAAGTTACATAAAACAATCACACTCATACCAAGACCTTGTCCCACACTTATGCTTCTCTTTATTTGTTTAAATCACTGCTTGATCCAGATACTAGCTGTTTTAATTATATAGTAAATGGGGTACATTTTTTTAACAGAGTGGCAGCAGAAGATGTGCTCTATCTCACACTCCAAATCAGTCATGAGATCTGAAAGTGTTTTGGGAGCTTTATACATAAGGACATACAGACATGGCTTTCACCTGTCCCATTTAGACAACACGTGTACTATTAGAGCCCCTATCAACCACAATTAGCCACTAAAAGGGTATTTTGGAGCATAGAAAACGAACCTCTGCACTCATAGAAAATTAAATACAATTCTTCTACACAATACACAGGGCCGGCTCAATATGTTGTGCTGCCTAGGTCCAAGAATGCAATGATGCCCCCCCCCCCATAGTAAGATTACTGATTAGCATATCAACTGGCCGCTGACCTTACTAAGCCTGCCTACCTGCATGCAACCAATGCTTATGCACAATTGCACAATAAGTGGGAAGGAAGTTAGGGTAGAGATGCACTTGTCCCATTTTGAATGTTGCTGCTGCCTGGGTCCATTGCCACTTGGTCCCAGGGTTGAGCCAGCCATGACAATACCCCTTACATGAAAGAGGGGATTATCCTTTTTTTAAATGAGGGGTATCATCCCCTTATAGGTAACAGATGGTTACTTTTGGAATATCAATCATCTGTCAATTTCAGCACAAGTGGACATAGGGAATATTATTGGGGGGGGATTATCCAGAACTACACCCCTGGGTTTTACAAACATGCTAATGACACTCATGCCCCTTCTCTCTTTCAGCTCAAAATCACTTTCACGTAAATCAGCATAACGCACTGATACCCAGCATGCTTTTCATGCCTTTCCTCACATCCTATTTTTCATTCCTTGCAGACTAAAAAGGGATTGGTCAATGGGGCCTATTTATGAAAGGCCTGTCGGACATGATCCAACATTGTGGATCATGTCCGACAGACCACGCTGAATGCGGAGAGCAATACACTCTCCGCATTCAGCATTGCACCAGCAGCTCTTGTGAACTGCTGGTGCAACACCACCCCCTTCAGATTTGCGGTCAATCGGCCGCTAGCAGGGGGTGTCTATCAACCCGATCGTATTCAATCGGTTTGAATTGCAGCGATGTCTGTCCGTCTTCTCAGAGCAGGCAGACAAGTTATGGAGCAGCGGTCTTTAGTCCGCTGCTCCATAACTTGTGTTTCTGGCGAGTCTGAAGGCTCACTAGAAACACGGGCCCTCAAGCTTCATACGGAGCTTGATAAATGGGCCCCAATGCATGCATTGCGTTTTGTATGAATGTAAGTGGTTGTGCCTGTGCTCACCTCTCTAATTCATAGAGGCCTATTTATTAAAGGTCTGTCGGACCTGATCCGACAGTGTGGATCATGTCCGACAGACCTCGCTGAATGCGGAGAGCAATACACTCTCCGCATTCAGCATTGCACCAGCAGCTCTTGTGAACTGCTGGTGCAACACCACCCCCTTCAGATTTGCGGTCAATCGGCCGCTAGCAGGGGGTGTCAATCAACCCGATCGTATTCAATCGGTTTGAATTGCAGCTATGTCTGTCCGTCTTTTCAGAGTAGGCAGACAGGTTATGGAGCAGCGGTCTTTAGTCCGCTGCTCCATAACTTGTGTTTCTGGCGAGTCTGAAGGCTCACCAGAAACACGGGCCCTCAAGCTTCATACGGAGCTTGATAAATGGGCCCCAATGCATGCATTGCGTTTTGTATGAATGTAAGTGGCTGTGCCTGTGCTCACCTCTCTAATTCATAGAGGCCTATTTATTAAAGGTCTGTCGGACCTGATCCGACATTGTGGATCAGGTCCGACAGACCTCGCTGAATCCATATTCAGCATTGCACTAGCAGCTCTTGTGAGCTGCTGATGCAACGCCTCCCCCTGCAGATTCGCAGCAAATCGGCCGCCAGCAGGGGGGGTGTCAATCAACCCAATCATACTCGATCGGGTTGAATTGTGGCGATCTCTGTCCGCTTCATCTGAGCAGGCGGACAGGTTATGGAACAGCGGTCTAAAAAATCCAGAAACACGGGCCCTCAAGCTCCATTCAGAGCTTGATAAATGGACCTCATAGTATGAAATTCAGCCATTCCTCGACACACGTGTGCTCTGGATGCATAGATCATTAGTAAATACTGACTTACCCTACTCACAGCACAAAGGCACAGATATAAATAGAGGTAACCTGCCACCTAGTGCCCTCCCATAACTGTGCATTTATGATAGCACCGCATCAACATTTTTCATATCAGATCAGGGTCTTCTGCATTTTGTGATTTTTCAATTAATACAGGAAGAGAAAGAAGGAAGGAAGAAAAAAAAAATGAAGAGAGAAGAAAAAAAAAAGAAAGGAAGAGAGAGAGAATTAAGGAAGGAAGGAAGGAAGGAAGGAAGGAAAGAAAATTGGAGAGAGAGACAGGGGGGGCAGAGAAAAAGAGAGAGTGAAAAAAACTGTTCTTTCATGTGTTAAATCTAGAAAGAGTTGGATAGTTATACTTTCAATTATTAAAGTAATATCTCCATAATTGTTCGGAAATTATTTTATCCTTGTGTGAAATTGTGTGTGAAAAAGAATAATGAGCTATTGAACTAAATTTTAAATTGGTGACAGGCATTAAAAGCAGTAAAAACAGCTGCCCAGCAGAGATAAGAGTTATGATTTTAATCCTTTTACTTATGTAAATATGAATATGATAAATGTTGCCCTCAGAATGAGCATTATTTTGTCCATCCATAACTAAGTATTTATACATTGTAATAGGCTAAACTTAATGTAGCTTCATATCTGCTTTCTCATAAGAATTTTTATTGAAATTTTATCTAAAAAAGATTGCAGATCAAAACAGCATATCCAAGATAGTTACAGTAAGACACGGTCTGACAGATTACTGAAAATGTAAACAGCCCAGGAGTCAGAACTTTTCCAGTTTCTCTATAAACACATAATTCTGCATACATCATATATGCCAGTAACACACACAAACAGTGAATTAACCTTTTATGTTCCAGTAAATTAAATACAATAGTGCTTTAACCCTTGGTTGCCCGAACACATCTGAAAAAGTATTGCCTAGCAACAGACTCACAGCAGTGATTTAACCTCTTGACTGCCCAGCCCACAAGCAACAGTCAGTGACTTTTTGATTGTTTAGTTTACATTTGGATCCAGAGAGGCCATTCATCTGTATGGTAATCTGCCAATGCCATGCACAGGAAGTTTATAATAAGGCGGGGATACTTTGTCCTTCTGCCCCTGCTTCCTCCATACCAGTATTATTTATGTCCCCTTAAAGGGACATGCCAGTCAAAATATAAATGCACATAGATTTATTGTATCTTTGAAAAGAAACATATTTTCAATATACATGTATTGGCAAAAATGCTTCTATTAAGAGTTAACCACCTGTATTCCTTTTACCTGTTTGCTGTGATGTGATGTTTTAAACAGAAGAATAAAGATTTGTTTTTTACGCATACAAGGAATTGACTGCTGCCTCATCTTTTGGATACTATCTATTAAGAGTTATCAGTGTTTTTTTTTTTGCTAACATTTTTCTCTGCACATGCATGTGAGGCATAGCTAGATATTTTCACTGCACCCACATTTTAAATACTGCAGCTGCTTAGAGCATCAGTGGGACTTGTATCATGTCAGCAATTAACAAATTGAGTCGTAACCAGATGGTACAAGCACCTTAGGCTCTCCGAACAAGTGTTGTGTTTAAAATGCTGGTGCACGGTGCATACTTAAATACTCTTTTCAAACAGCTATGGCTTTTATTAGAAGCATTTTTGCTAATGCATGTATATTACAAAAATACTTCTATTCAAAACAGAAATGCACTCATGTGGTTTCCAATTTTGGCTGGAATATCCCTTTAAAAGCCTAGGACTGCCAGAACAACAAAATAGTGACATTTCATTTTCAAATCACTGCCCTATACATATATTGCAGGGACTGTGAATACAAGAATACTTGTGAATACCTGTAAAAGCTGCAGCTTTTGAAATGTTGGCATAACAGCACCATTCAAACAGTCAGGAATAGAATTAACCTTTTAAACCTTTGGCTACCAAGGTAAAATATGTATTAGTATTTCTCTCTTGAAGCCAAGTAGTTAACCTGATTTTACACTGCTTCATAACTTTCTAATTTAAAGGGGGAAACAAAGTTTACGTCATTGTATTTCAATATCCAACATTAATATACCAAAGAACATGGTAACTGGTTCCAATATGAAAAGAAAATTCAGAAGGAAAAAAGCTTATACAAATTCAGGTAACCATGCCAGAATGTGCTTGAGAGCAGACCACATGAGGTAAGAATTGTGACCCCACAGCTTACAGAAGGCATTGGAACTGAATGCAGGTGATTACATGCAAGGCAATGTTTGTTTTTCCTGTGGCCACTAGAAGACAGACAGATAACTGCACATAATGGGGCCGAATTATCAAGCTCTGAATGGAGCTTTATGTCTCTGTATCCGGGCGAGCCCTCAGGCTCGCTGAAAACAGTAGTTATGAAGCAGCAGTTTAAAGACCCCTGCTCCATAACTTGTCCGCTGCCTCTGAGGCTGCGTTCTTCAATCTGCTCGATCCTATACAATCGGGCAGATTGACACCCCCTGCTAAGGATTGGCCGCCAATCTGCAGGGGGCAGCATTGCACAAGCAGTTCACAAGAACGCATATGCTGTCTGCATTTATCGATGTGCGGCGGACATGAATACGCTACATCGTATCATGTCCGTCCGCACTTTATTAAATCGGCCCCATTGCATCTTTGCAGCCTATCAGAGACACTTGTTGAGTGGAGCTTACCTTGGCTACATTTGTTGTATCTAGGATGACAATTTCTTTCAAAATAATATATTCGGATACAATACTATATAGATGACATAACAGTAATTTGGAATAAAGAGGAGGAACAGCACATTCATTTAAAGGACCAGTAAATACAATAGATTTGAATAATGAACACATGCATGATAAAAAGACAATGCAATAGCACTTAATCTAAACCTCAAATGAATAGTGATTTTTTTTCTGACAAATTTCAGTTATCTCCACTCCTCCTGTATCATGTGAAAGCCATCAACCAATAACAAATGCATATATGTATATTCTGTGACTCAAAAAGTGTAAATATAAAAAGACTGCACGTTTTGTTAATGGGAGTAAATTGGAAAGTTGCTGATCTATCTGAATCATGAAAGTTTAATTTTGACTTGTGTCAAAATTAAATTGTGACTTTAATGACATATTTGAATAAAACATTTTTTACCAGGCATCACGATAAAAAAGATTTTCTTAATATGACATTGTTAAACTCCTTTTCCATAAATTAACTGTCTGACACCAATGAACATGTTGATGCTAGAAATGCACACAATTCAGTTTGGATAAATTATATTTATTGTGGTTAAAATTATAAACGTACGACAAAGAATCAAAATTCGTACAACCAAAACCTTTATAATACCAATAATTGCAGTAGAAGAAACTTACGGCTAGATTACGAGTTGTGCGTTAAGCTGAAAAAGCAGCGTTAACAGGTCCTAACGCTGCTTTTTCACTACCGCTGCTATTACGAGTATTGCAGGTTTAGGGGCACCGCACACTTCTTTGGCCTTACCGCAAACCGACTTACGTAAACTTCGCAAACCCTTTTTTCTATGGGACTTCCATAGCGCTGGTATTATGAGTCTGTCCTGGGAGGCCAAAAAGTGAAGGGTACACCCTCTACCTCCAAGATTCCTAACGCATTCTAAAGTCAGTAGTTATGAGTTTTACACTACAACGCTGTAGCATGAAACTCATAACTAAAGTGCTAAAAAGTACACTAACACCCATAAACTACCTATTAACTCCTAAACCAAGGCCCTCCCGCATCGCAAACACCATAAAAAAAATTTAAACCCCTAATCTGCCACTCCGGACATCGCGCCACAATAATAAACATATTAACCCCTAAACTGCCGCATTCCCGCCTCGCAAACACTAGTTAAATATTATTAATCCCTAATCTGCCACCCCCTTACATCACCACCACCTACATTATACTTATTAACCCCTAATCTGCCATCCCCAACGTCGCCGCCACTATATTAAATGTATTAACCCCTAAATCTAAGTCTAACCCTAACACCCCCTAACTTAAATATAATTTAAATAAATCTAAAGAAAATTACTATAATTAACTAAATTATTTCTATTTAAAACTAAATACTTACCTATAAAATAAACCCTAAAATAGCTACAATATAACTAATAGTTACATTGTAGCTAGCTTAGGGTTTATTTTTATTTTAAAGGCAAGTTTGTATTTATTTTAACTAGGTAGAATAGTTATTAAATAGTTAATAGTTTTGGGGCATTGCCCCAAAGTAATCAGCTCTTTTACCTGTAAAAAAAAATACAAACAACCCCACCAACAGTAAAACCCACCACCCACACAACCAACCCCCCAAATAAAATACTAACTAAAAAAAACTAAGCTCCCCATTGCCCTGAAAAGGGCATTTGGGTGGGCATTGCCCTTAAAAGGGCATTTAGCTCTATTACAGCCCAAAGCCCTAACCTAAAAAATAAACCCACCCAATACACCCTTAAAAAAACCTAACACTAACCCCCTGAAGATCGACTTACTGTTCTGAAGACCAAACATCAATCCCCAAGGAAGCGGTCTTTATCTATTCGACACGGAGCGGGTCCATCTTCAAGACATCCGACGCGGAGCATCCTCTTCATCCGGAGTCTTCTTACTGAATGAAGGTTCCTTTAAATGATGTCATCCAAGATGGCGTCCCTTAGATCAGCCATTCGGAATTAAGGTAGAAAAAATCCTATTGGCTGATGCAATCAGCCAATAGGATTGAAGTTCAATCCTATTGGTGGATCCAATCAGCCAATAGGATTGAGCTTGCATTCTATTGGCTGATTGGAAATTTAATATAGTGGCGGCGACGTTGGGGGTAGCAGATCAGGGGTTAATAAGTGTAGGTAGGTTGCGGTGACATTGGAGGCGGCAGATTAGGGGTTAATAAATATAATCTAGGAGGTGGTGATGTTGGGGGCAGCAGATTAGGGGTTAATAAGTATAATGTAGGTGGCTGCGGAGTCCAGAGTGGCAGATTAGGGTTAATAAGAATAATGTAGGTGTTGGCGATGTCGGGACGGCAGATTAGGTGTTAAAGGGACTGTCTACACCAGAATTTGTATTGTTTTAAAAGATAGATAATCCCTTTATTACCCATTCCCCAGTTTTGCATAACCAACAAAGTTATAATAATATACTTTTAACCTCTGTGATTATCTTGTATCTAAGCCTCTGCAAACTGCCCCTTTATTTCAGTTCTTTTGACAGACTTGCAGTTTAGCCAATCAGTGCCTGCTCCCAGATAACTTCAGATTGAGCTCGCATTCTATTTGCTGATCGGAACAGCCAATAGAATGCAAGCTCAATCTGATTGGCTGATTGGATCAGCCAATCTGATTGAACTTCAATCTGATTGGCTGATTCAATCAGCCAATCAGATTTTTCCTACCTTAATTCCGATTGGCTGATAGAATCCTATCAGCCAATCAGAATTGAAGGGACGCCATCTTGGATGACATCACTTAAAGGTACCGTCATTCGACGTTAGTCGTCGGGAAGAAGAGGATGGCTCCGCATCGGCTCGTCTGAAGATGGCTCCGCTCCAGATGGATGAAGATTGAAGACGCCGCTTGGATGAAGACTTCAATCGGATGGAAGACCTCTTCAGTGCCCCTTGGATGATGACTTCAATCGGATTGAAGACTTCTTCAGCGCCCCTTGGATGATGACTTCTGCCGCTCCGGATCTCTTCTTCAGTTCCATCGGTGGGTCGGCTGGCTGAAGACGGCTAAAGGTAGGATGATCTTCAGGGGGGTAGTGTTAGTTTTATTTAAGGTGGGTTTGGGTTAGAGTAGGGGTATGTGGGTGGTGGGTTTTAATGTTGGGGGGTTGTATTTTTATTTTACAGGCAAAAGAGCTGTTTTCTTTGGGGCATGCCCCGCAAAAGGCCCTTTTAAGGGCTGGTAAGGTAATAGAGCTGGTAACTTTTTAATGTAGAATAGGGTAGGGCATTTTTTTATTTTGGGGGGCTTTGTTATTTTATTAGGGGGCTTAGATTAGGTGTAAGTAGCTTAAAATGGTTGTAATATTTTTGAAATGTTTGTAACTTATTTTTTTTATTTTTTGTAACTTAGCTTTTTTAATTTTTTGTACTTTAGTTAGTTTATTTAATTGTATTTAATTGTAGTTATTTGTAGCTAATTTATTTAATTAATTTAATGATAGTGTAGTGTTAGGTTTAATTGTAACTTAGGTTAGGATTTATTTTACAGGTAATTTTGTATTTCTTTTAGCTAGGTAGTTATAAAATAGTTAATAACTATTTAATAACTATTCTACCTAGTTAAAATAAATACAAAGTTACCTGTAAAATAAATATAAATCCTAAAATAGCTACAATGTAATTATTAATTACATTGTAGCTATCTTAGGGTTTATTTTACAGGTAAGTATTTAGTTTTAAATAGGATTAATTTATTAAAGTATAGTGTAGTGTTAGGTGTAATTGTAACTTAGGTTAGTTTTTATTTTACAGGTACATTTCTCTTTATTTTAACTAGGTAGCTATTAAATAGTAAATAACTATTTAATAGCTATTATACCTAGTTAAAATAAATTGAAAGTTGCCTGTAAAATAAAAATAAATCCTAAGATAGCTACAATATAATTATTATTTATATTGTAGCTATATTAGGGTTTATTTTAAAGGTAAGTATTTAGTTTTAAATAGGATTAATTTAGTTAATAAGATAAATATTATTTAGATGTATTTAATTAATATTTAGGTTAGGGGGGTGTTAGGGTTAGGGTTAGACTTAGGTTTAGGGGTTAATAATTTTATTACAGTGGCGGCGGTGTAGGGGGGCAGGATAGGGGTTAATAAGTTTAATATAGGTGGCAGTGGGGTCCGGGAGCGACAGTTTAGGGGTTAATACATATATTATAGTTGCGGCGGGGATCGGGAGCGGCGGTTTAGGGGGTAATACATATATTATAGTTGCGGCGGGGTCCGGGAGCGGCGGTTTAGGGGTTAATACATATATTATAGTTGCAGCGGGGTCCGGGAGCGGCAGTTTAGGGGGTAATACATATATTATAGTTGCGGCGGGGACCGGGAGTGGCGGTTTAGGGGGTAATACATATATTATAGTTGCGGCGGGGTCCGGAAGCGGCGGTTTAGGGGATAATACATATATTATAGTTGCGGCGGGGACCAGGAGCGGTGGTTTAGGGGTTAATACATATATAATAGTTGCGGCGGGGACCGGGAGCAGCGGTTTAGGGGTTAACATATTTATTATAGTGGCAATGGGCTCCGGGAGCGGCGATTTAGGGGGTAATACATTTATTTAGTTGCAGCGGTGTAGGGGGGACAGATTAGGGGTGTTTAGACTCGGGGTACATGTTAGGGTGTTAGGTGTAGACAGCTCCCATAGGAATCAATGGGATATCTGGCAGCAGCGAACATGAACTTTCGCTATGGTCAGACTCCCATTGAAAAGTGCCGAGCGTACCTGCTAGTTTTTGATAACTAGCAAAAGTAGTCAGATTGTGCCGAACTTGTGTGCGGAACATCTGGAGTGACGTAAGAATCGATCTGTGTCGGACTGAGTCCGGCGGATCGAAGCTTACGTCACAAAATTCTTCTTTTGCCGGTGTGTAGGGCTTGATAACTAAGGCAAATCAGCCTCGCCACAAATACGCTGTGGAATTCCAGCGTATTTGAGGTTGATGGCTTGATAACTAGAGGCCTCAGGCTCTTAACCTAACCTCAAAGTTTTAGATATATACTGATTTCAACAGATTCCCCTGGCTCCTGTTTGTATAATCTGTCTTTTCATATGCAGTGAAGAGGGGAGGGGGGAGAGGGTCGACTTTCAGCCCCTTTCAGTCGGTGTCCCAGCCTAACCTCATCAACAGTGCTAAACTGGGAGTTCTAAGTAAGTTTTTAAATTTTAAAAGGTTTTATACTGCATTTGTATATCAGTATATGTGCATATTCTTATTTATAGTAGGGTCCTATTACATGCAGTTTTATGAAAATTGGTGTATACTGTCCCTTTAATTGTATGTGTTTTCTGTTCTTCTCAAATCCTTTCTACATTAAGGGCTATGTGAAAACAAAAAGCCTGTCCCATGGGACTTTAGAACTTTTTATAAAAACCTCCTTGTATGAAGTTATAGTGGCAGGAATTTTTCACACTATAAGGTATTTTCCAAATGTGTTCACGAGCAATTATGCACCTCTTTATCTCATACACACTCTTCCTCTATTCTCAGACCACTTAAATTTATGTCAAATTCAAGTCACTTAACCTTAGTTTTAGTCTGACATTCTATGCCTCAGCAGCCAAGATCTAACATAAGATGTAAAGGGTTTAGTTTCAATCTCTAGTGGCAAACATACTTGAGATTATGGAACATTCTGGAAATAATTAGTGAGGAATATAGATATTAGATAGCATTCAGATAGCATTCTTTGTTAGCCACTTTTTGGTCTTCCTTTCAAACTAACTGTTTTCATCTGTCAAATGATTGGATATTTTGTTATGTCATTTTGAAAATCTAAAAAAAAGATCACTATATTTTTTTAATGAAACTATCTGGTTATATGGTAAATTTATTTAATATTAGTATAGTATTAGTATTGGTATTTATTAGCATTTAAGGCCTACTGAGCTAATACATTGGTTGCATTTCTTTCACATTCTACATATTAATTTCTATCTTAAAGGTATGTCGGTAAATTACATTGTATGAAAAGCAAGGAACAGTTAGGGAGAAAATGAATCTGGTTTTTAAGAATAACCAAGTAGTGAAGTGTAATCCCTTGGTTTCATCACAGAGTGCTTTATGACTGTGTAATGGTCTTTGGGTGAACTCTTACATCTTTTCTTCAGTCATGTTGTCTCTGATATAGTACAGCCCCGGAGTGCAGCATCAGCACATGAATTGCCAACCAAATGGCTGTTTACTGTCTGTAATCAAATCATCATGGTAAACTTAACATCCAATGCTCTTGTTGTGCATAATATAGAGCTAACTTGATAACGTAAATAAACTCTGGCTGTTTAGAGAAAGGACCTCGCCAGTCCATCAACATGTTTAGAGGAAATTGTTCCAACAAACTGACTGAGGTGGACATTTGCTAAATGAGTCATCATCTATAACCGATTTAAAACATCTAATCCAATGAAAAACAAATAATGTGCTGTGTTTGGCAATGTCAAAAGCATATTGGTTTCAAATCTTGCACTGAGAACACATAATCCCATAAATCATATTGCATTGTTATGTTGTAATTTGTTAGGCTGAGCTGAAAGAGAGTCTGCTCTGAAGGATATTACTCCTACTATCTCTGTTCTTTGTCCATCTCAAAAGAAGCCACATGTCACATTTGACAGTTATATTTATTTCCATGGAGTCTTAGTAATAATAACAAAATATTTTAACTGGGCTACCTTAGATTGATTACAGATTATGCAAAGCATTTAGCTCCAAAAATTAAACACATAACGTGAATTGGTTTGATGTTCAAATTCTTCCCAACTCATCAAAATCATTAGTTGATCTTAGAGGTCCATGATTTTTTTTATCATCTTCTCAATGGCATCTACCAAACAACATCAGCCTCTATTACTGTTCATCAGAATTTCTGAGTGTTTTCTAAGCCAATAGAAAAGCCATCATTCAAATTGGTAGATTCTCTGGAATTATGTATGCAATATAACAATAGAATATAATAAAGGGAAAGAAAATGTTAATACAAAAACAAGATTTTTGTTATATATTACTTTTAATATGTATTTATATGTGTGATATACTATATTTCTAATATATTTTTCATGTGCTTTACATAATTTTATTCTAGCCCTAACACTTTACTTCAGGTCTCCAATCACACTAAATTTTTTAGCTCTGTTAAGTGTTGAGCTCCCTATGAGTAATGCTAGCACAACTGCGCTATCAATTGAAGGTATAGGACTTGCTAAAAAAACAACTGCTGCACTAACATTCTCTGCTAAAATGAATTTACCATTGACTTGGAATACCAGATTGTGTTCTATTCCTAGTGTATGGCTGCATTATGGATAGCGCACCCTGTGATACCAATAGTGCTCCGCTTGTAATCTGGACCTTAATCTTTCTTAATGTGGTAAGGTAATCATTGCCATTGTTAATGAGAAGAAACAACGGCCTAGATTTAGAGTTGGGCTGTAGCCGTCAAAACCAGCGTTAGAGGCTCCTAATGCTGGTTTTTACCGCCCGCTGGTATTTGGAGTCAGTCAGGAAAGGGTCTAACGCTCACTTTGCAGCCGCGACTTTTCCATACCGCAGATCCCCTTACGCCAATTGCGTATCCTATCTTTTCAATAGGATCTTTCTAACGCTGGTATTTAGAGTCGTGGCTGAAGTGAGCGTTAGAAATCTAACGACAAAACTCCAGCCGCAGAAAAAAGTCAGTAGTTAAGAGCTTTCTGGGCTAACGCCGGTTTATAAAGCTCTTAACTACTGTGCTCTAAAGTACACTAAGACCCATAAACTACCTATGTACCCCTAAACCGAGGTCCCCCCACATCGCCGTCTTTATTAAAAATTTTAACCCCTAATCTGCCGCTCCGTACACCACCGCCAGCTACGTTATCCCTATGTACCCCTAATCTGCTGCCCCTAACATCGCCGACCCCTATATTATATTTATTAACCCCTAATCTGCCGTCCCCGCTATCGCTGACACCTGCATATTTTTTTAACCCCTAATCTGCCGCTCCGTAAACCGCTGCCAGCTACATTATCCCTATGTACCCCTAATCTGCTGCCCCTAACACCGCCGACCCCTATATTATATTTATTAACCACTAATCTGCCGCCCCCAACGTCGCCTCCACCTACCTACAATTATTAACCCCTAATCTGCCGACCGGATCTCACCGCTACTATAATAAATGTATTAACCCCTAAAGCTAAGTCTAACCCTAACCCTAACACCCCCCTAAATTAAATATAATTTAAATCTAACGAAATAAATTAACTCTTATTAAATAACTTATTCCTATTTAAAGCTAAATACTTACCTGTAAAATAAACCCTAATATAGCTACAATATAAATAATAATTATATTATAGCTATTTTAGGATTAATATTTATTTTACAGGCAACCTTGTAATTATTTTAACCAGGTACAATAGCTATTAAATAGTTAATAACTATTAAATAGTTACCTAGTTAAAATAATTACAAAATTACCTGTAAAATAAATCCTAACCTAAGTTACAATTAAACCTAACACTACACTATCAATAAATTAATTAAATACAATATCTACAAATAAATACAATGAAATAAACTAACTAAAGTACAAAAAAAAAAAAGAACTAAGTTACAAAAAATAAAAAAATATTTACAAACATTAGAAAAATATTACAACAATTTTAAACTAATTACACCTACTCTAAGCCCCCTAATAAAATAACAAAGACCCCCAAAATAAAAAAATGCCCTACCCTATTCTAAATTTAAAAAGTTCAAAGCTCTTTTACCTTACCAGCCCTGACAAGGGCCCTTTGCGGGGCATGCCCCAAAGAATTCAGCTCTTTTGCCTGTAAAAAAAACACATACAATACCCCCCCCAACATTACAACCCACCACCCACATACCCCTAATCTAACCCAAACCCCCCTTAAATAGACCTAACACTAAGCCCCTGAAGATCTTCCTACCTTATCTTCACCTCGCCGGGTATCACACCGATCCGTCCTGGCTCCGATGTCTTGATCCAAGCCCAAGCGGGGGGCTGAAGATGTCCATGATCCGGCTGAAGTCTTCATCCAAGCGGGAGCTGAAGAGGTCCATGATCCAGCTGAAGTCTTCTATCAATGGCATCTTCAATCTTCTTTCTTCCGGATCCATGTTCATCCCGCCGACGCGGAACATCCATCTTCACCGACGACTTCCCGACGAATGACGGTTCCTTTAAGGGACGTCATCCAAGATGGCGTCCCTCGAATTCCGATTGGCTGATAGGATTCTATCAGCCAATCGGAATTAAGGTAGGAAAATTATGATTGGCTGATGGAATCAGCCAATCAGAATCAAGTTCAATCCGATTGGCTGATCCGATCAGCCAATCAGATTGAGCTCGCATTCTATTGGCTGATCGGAACAGCCAATAGAATGCGAGCTCAATCTGATTGGCTGGTTTGGGTTAGATTAGGGGTATGTGGGTGGTGGGTTGTAATGTTGGGGGGGGTATTGTATGTGTTTTTTTTACAGGCAAAAGAGCTGAATTCTTTGGGGCATGCCCCGCAAAGGGCCCTTTTCAGGGCTGGTAAGGTAAAAGAGCTTTGAAATTTTTTAATTTAGAATAGGGTAGGGCATTTTTTTATTTTGGGGGTCTTTGTTATTTTATTAGGGGGCTTAGAGTAGGTGTAATTAGTTTAAAATTGTTGTAATATTTTTCTGTTTGTAAATATTTTTTTATTTTTTGTAACTTAGTTCTTTTTTTTTTTTGTACTTTAGTTAGTTTATTTCATTGTATTTATTTGTAGATATTGTATTTAATTAATTTATTGATAGTGTAGTGTTAGATTTAATTGTAGGTAATTGTAGGTAGTTTATTTAATTTATTTATTGATAGTGTAGTGTTAGGTTTAGTTGTAACTTAGGTTAGGATTTATTTTAGTGGTAATTTTGTAATTATTTTAACTAGGTAACTATTTAATAGTTATTAACTATTTGATAGCTATTGTACCTGGTTAAAATAATTACAAAGTTGCCTGTAAAATAAATATTAATCCTAAAATAGCTACAATATAATTATTATTTATATTATATATATTATATTAGGGTTTATTTTACAGGTAAGTATTTAGCTTTAAATAGGAATAAGTTATTTAATAAGAGTTAATTTATTTTTTTAGATTTAAATTATATTTAACTTAGGGGGGTGTTAGGGTTAGGGTTAGACTTAGCTTTAGGGGTTAATACATTTATTATAGTAGCGGTGATATCCGGTCTGCAGATTAGGGGTTAATAATAATATACAGGGGTCTGCGATAGCAGGGGTGGCAGATTAGGGGTTAATACATATAATATAGGCGTTGGCGGTGTTAGGGGCAGCAGATTAGGGTACATAGGTATAATGTAGCTGGCGGCGGTGTACGGAGCGGCAGATTAGGGGTTAAAAAAAATATGCAGGTGTCAGCGATAGCGGGGGCGGCAGATTAGGGGTTAATAAGTGTAAGGTTAGGGGTGTTTAGACTCGGGGTACATGTTAGGGTGTTAGGTGCAGACTTAGAAACTGTTTCCCCATAGAAAACAATGGGGCTGCGTTAGGAGCTGAACGCTGCTTTTTTGCAGGTGTTAGGTTTTTTATGGGGGGATCGTGCACAAGCACGTTTTTGAAGCTGGCCGCGTCCGTAAGCAACGCTGGTATTTAGAGTTGCAGTGGCGGTAAATATGCTCTACGCTCCCTTTTTTGGAGCCTAACGCAGCCCTTCTGTGAACTCTAAATACCAGCGGTATTTAAAAGGTGCGGGGGGAAAAAGCATGCGTAGCTAACGCACCCCTTTGGCCGCAGAACTCTAAATCTAGCCGAACATTTTTGCTTACCTGATAAATTTATTTCTTTCCAGCTATGGAGAGTCCACGACAATTACTAGTGGGGAACATCACTCCTGGCCAGCAGGAGGAGGCAAAGAGCACCACAGCAAAGCTGTTAAGTGTCACTCCCCTACCCCTAATCCCCAGTCATTCGACCGAATGGAAATGGAAAAAGGAATAACACAAAGGTGTAGAGGTGCCTGAGGTTTAGTAAAAAATAACTTTCTTAATTAAGGAATTTTTTTTATCAGGTAAGCATAAATTTTGTTTTCTTTCCCTGGATATGGAGAGTCTACGACATCATTCCAATTACTAGTGGGAACCAATACCCAAGCTAGAGGACACGGAATGAATAGGGAGGGAGAACAAGACAGGCAGACCTAAACAGAAGGCACCACCACTTGAGAAACCTTTCTCCCAAAAGAAGTCTCAGCCCAGGCAAAAGTATCAAATTTAGAAAATTTGGAAAAAGTATGCAGAGAGGACCAAGTTGCAGTCTTGCAAATCTGTTCCACAGAAGCTTTATTTTTGAAAGCCCAAGAAGAGGAGACAGCCCTCATGGAATGAGCTGTAATTCTCTCAGGAGGCTGCTGACCAGCAGTCTCATAAGCAAAACTAATTATAGTTCTCAACCAGAGTGAAAGAGAAGTAGCAGTAGCCTTCTGACCTTTACTCTTTCCTGAGACACAAAAAACAGGGCAGAAGACTGGTGAAAATCCTTAGTCGCCTGTAGGTAGAATTTAAGAGCATGCACAACATCCAAGTTATGCAACAGACGTTCCTTATGAGAAAAGGGATTAGGATAGAGAGAAGGAACAACAATTTCCTGATTAATATTTCTATCCGAAACAACTTTAGGGAGAAACCCCAATTTAGAACGAAGAACCCCCTTAGCCGCATGAAAGATAAGGTAAGGCGAATTACACTGCAAAGCAGAGAGTTCCGAAACTCTCCAAGCAGAAGAGATAGCAATAAGAAACAAAACCTTCCAAAATAACAACTTAATATCTATGGAATGCATTGGCTCAAACGGAGCCTGCTGCAAAACTTCAAGAACAAGATTAAGGCTCCAAGGAGGAGCAACAGGTTTAAATACAGGCCTGATTATGACCAGGGCCTGACAAAAAGATTGCACATCTGGTACATCCGCAAGACGCTTATGTAAAAAAATAGATAATGCAGAAATCTGACCTTTCAGAGAACTGACTGACAACCCTTTCTCCAGACCTTCCTGGAGAAAAGACAAAATTCTAGGAATCCTGACCCTACTCCAAGAGTGGCCATTTGATTCACACCAATAAAGGTATTTACGCCATACTTTATGGTAAATTTTACGAGTTACAGGCTTGCGAGCCTGCAGCATGGTCTCAGTGACCGACTCAGAAAACCCACGCTTAGCCAGAACTAAGCATTCAATCTCCAAGCAGTCAGCTTCAGAGAAACAAGATTTGGATGGAGGAATGGACACTGAGTTAGAAGGTCCTTCCACAGAGGTAACATCCAAGGTGGTAGAGATGACATCTTCACTAGGTCTGCATACCAGATCCTGCGAGGCCATGCAGGAGCTATTAGAATAACTAACGCTCTTTCCTGTTTGATACAAACAATGACTCATGGAAGGAGCGCAAAGGGAGAAAAGAGATATGCTAGACCGAAAACCCAAGGAACCACCAGAGCATCTATCAAAGCAGCCTGCAGATCTTTTGACCCTGAACCGTACCTTGGAAGCTTAGCGTTCTGCAGAAATGCCATCAGATCCAACTCCGGTACCCCCCCCCCCCCCCACTTGAGGGTTGACCTGGAGAACACCTCCGGATGGAGAGCCAACTCCCCTGGAAGAAATGTCTGTCTGCTCAGGATATCCGCTTCCCAGTTGTCCACTCCTGGAATGTGGATGGCAGAAAGACAACAATTGTGAGCTTCTGTCCACTGAATAATCCGAGCCACCTCCTTCATGGCTAAGGAACTCCGAGTTCCTCCCTGGTGGTTGATGTAAGCCACTGATGTGATTTTGTCCAACTGAAACCTGATAAACCGGGCTAAGGACAATTGAGGCCAAGCCATCAAAGCATTGTAAATCACTCCATAGTCCCTGCACCTTTAACGAGTCTCAGACTGCTCCCCAGCTTAGCAGGCTGGCATCCATGGTCAAAATCACCCAGGAAGGTATCCGGAAAAATGTGCCCTGAGACAGATGGTCTTGATAAAGCCACCATGGGAGAGAGTCTCTTGTTGACTGGTCTAGATCTATCCTCTGAGATAGATTCAAATGGTCTCTGTTCCATTGTCTGAGTATGCATAACTGCAGAGCTCTCAAATGGAATCAAGCAAAAGGAATGATGTCCATGGAAGCGACCATCAGACCAATTACCTCCATACATTGAGCCACTGATGGCCAAACAGTAGACTGTAGAGAGAGGCAAGAGGAGAGAATTTTGGATATTCTGACCTCCGTCAGAAAAAAATTCAAAGATAGGGAATATAATATGGTCCCTAAAAAACCACCCTTGTAGCTGGAACAAGGTAACTATTTTCCAGATTCACTTTCCATCCGTGGGAATGTAGAAAAGACAACAAGATCTCTGTATGAGAGTTTGCTTGTTGAAAAGATGGCACCTGAACCAATATTTCCTCGAGACTTGATCACTGTCAAAAGAGCCCCCAGAACTTCTGGGAGCTGTGGCAAGGCCAAACGGAAGAGCCACAAACTGAAAGTGCTTGTCTAGAAAAGCGAATCTCAGGAATTTGAGATGATCCCTGTGGATGGGAACATGAAGATACACATCCTTCAGGTCTATGGTCATCATGAACTGACCCTCTTGGACCAAAGGAAAAATGAAACAAATGGTTACCCTGAGAAAGTTGTTAAGACACTTCAGGTCTAAAATGGGTCTAAAAGTTCCCTCTTTTTTGGGAACCACAAACAGATTTGAATAAAACCCAAGACCCTGTTCCCTTACTGGAACTGGAACAATCATTCCCAGGGAGGAAAGGTCCTGAACGCAGTTCAAGAATGCCTCTCTTTTTACCTGATCTGCAGATAGTCTTGAGAGGTGGAATCTGCCCCTGGGATGGAAAGACTGAATTATATTTTGTAAAAATGAGACACTACGTCCACAGCCCAAGGTTCTGGGACATCTCATATACACGCTTGACAAAACAGGGAAAGTCTGTTCCCAACTTGATCCGATCCCAGACTGGAGGCAGACCCTTCATGCTGACTTAGATTCTGCTGAGGGTTTCTTTGATTGCTTCCCCTTGTTCCAAGACTGATTGGGCTTCCATGAGGACTTGGACTGCTCCTGTTTGAAAGAGGGATAGGAAGACTTTTGTCCTTTGAAGTTACGAAAGGAACGAAAATTACTTTGATGTCCTTTAGCTCTGTTCTTCTTGTCTTGAGGTAAAAAAGACCCTTTTCCACCCGTAATATCAGAAATTATTTCTGCCAGACCAGGTCCAAACAAAGTTTTACCCTTGTAAGGAGTCGTCCAAAGTAGCTAATACCTCCTTTAACAATACACAAAGGTGTTTAAGCTTAAATCTGAAGTTTACTCTTCAGTATCAGATGAAGGAATTATGCTGTCCGAATCTGAGATTTCACCCTCAGAGGCTACCGAGGTATCCTCCTCATCAGACTTATGAGGGAGGAGAAGTTGCGTAGAACAGACAGAACAGACACTGTAATACTCAGGTTTGACTGAGTAGGTTTTTCAGGATTTCAGGGCAGAATAAATACACACAACCTTTTACCTTAGAATCCGAACAACTATTACTGAGAAATTAAATTTATATAAACTTGTTTTAAAACTGTAGCTAAAAGGTAGTAATCAGATCTACCCAGGTGGTAGGGTAATCTGGCAGGCAGCTACTATGTAGCAAAAGTTAATATAATAAATAATAGTTGTAAATTATAGTGCAGATTTGAAAAGGCAGCAGCTGCAGTGTCTGTGTGCTTGTTGTTGTGAAGCAGGCAGATGAATCCAATCAGAGAGAAAACGTCTGGAACTACTTTCAGCATGTTCTGTGAGGAAGAGTAGTAAATATGGACAAGAAAAACTTATTTTAGTAGGATAATATTTTCCATAACCCGCAGACAGCTCAGAGAGGATCCGAATAGAAGTTAATCACAAGTAGATTGTTGGAACAGGCAACACCCGGTATCTGTAGGGGCTGTATTCCTACGCATCTTGAAAAAGTAGTTCCCCACAGAATCTGTGAAAGTCACTGAATACTAAGATTAGCAAACAAGGATCAACTACTAGGTTGATGGTGAAGTTATTAGACAACAACAATTAAAGGGATACTAACCCCAATTTTTTTTCTTTCATGATTCAGATAGAGCATGATATTTTAAGCAACTTTCTAATTTACTCCTATTATCAATTTTTCTTTGTTCTCATGCTATCTTGATTTGAAAAAGCACTACTGTAAGCTTTAGAGCCGGACCATTTTTTGTTCAGCACCTGGGTAGCACTTGCTGATTTGTGGCTAAATGTAGCAAACCAATCAGCAAGCGCTACCCAGGTGCTGAACTAGAAATGGGCCGGCTCCAAACCTTTCATTACTGCTTTTTCAAATCAAGATAACATGAGAACAAAGAAAAATTGATAATAGGAGTAAATTAGAAAGTTGCTTAAAATTGCTTGCTCTATCTGAATCATGAAAGAAAACAATTGGGGTTAATATCCCTTTAAGGCTTGCTTTGAGAAAAGAAAACAATTTAACATCCACAAAGAGAGAGATCTGGAGGAGTTAATCTCAGGTAAGGATTTGCAAAACTGCCTTAGCTTGGAAATCATGAAGCAATGCATCTGTATGGAGGTGGTGTTAAAATAGCATGGTGATGTCATAGAACAAACCTCACAATTAAAGGTACAGTACTAGTTGGAATGTGACAGACACCTTATTGTTTAGATTTCATCTTGCACTTCCCCAACATGGGAAAATCAGATAATGCTGCAGATATCGCAGACAAAATTTGTGCGGCAAAATCTGATGGCAAAAAAACTCCTCCAGGAGGCTGAGAGGAATTGCAGGGCACTATATGTATAACCATTGATGCTTGGGACATTTGTGGAGAAAGCTGTGGCATTGCCTGAACAGCATCATCCTGAGAGACATGAGGCTCAATAAGTTAATCTTTACATTTTAAAGTCTTTTGTAAACATGAGGAACAAAATTGCAAAGGGAAAACAATATGGGCCTCAAGACACAATAAGCATTTATCCATAGGAGCAGACCCCTCCCATGTCCATGATAAAAATAATGCCCAATTAATTGGAATAACCAGAAAATAAAATGACACTACGTCTTAAATCTTTTTTTTTTTTATTTAATTTTTCAGAAAAATATCACAGAAAATTTTGATAAGTTTATTCGTTATCTTACAAATAAAACGGTACCTCTACACCTCAGATTGAGTGAGGTGCCCTACCTGACCCTTCGATCTTAACATAAACCTCTCACCACCAAGAAAGAGCTGCACAAATGATCGATAAACAATCCGACATTCAGAAGCAGCTTAAAATGGCACAGTTCCGTTCAGGAACTAAGTCGGGTGAAAGGGGAGAGTCACGTGACCGGCATAAAAATGTAAATGCACAGAGAAACAAAAGCGCGCTTTAACACAACTGCCGAGTAAATAATACAGTATGACAGACCTAGATATAACGATCTTGCCAAAATAACGGTCCCAAAGTTTAATTGTCTTATTTTTAATTCCTCAGACTAATTAAAACGTATATATACAGCCTCAGGGTAAATATAATAATAACTAGTATTTATATAGCGCATTTCTCCCAGTGGGACTCAAAGCGCCTTTTCAGCACTTGTTCTCGGAATTAACCAAATCGGCAGCTGAATAGTAATAGTTGTTATTATTACCCAATTTAATAGTACTCATTTTATTGACCTCGGAAGGATGAATGGCTGAGTCGGCCCTGCCGGGATTTGAACCTGTGACCTTGGATCTTTTAAACAGGCTTTTGTTGTAGTCAGAGCATTCACCAACTGAGCTACCTCACCGGCCTCCCGTAAATGTATGAAAACTAACCCCTCACACATATACCAAGTGCCTGCACACTGCCAATTATAAAATCCTTTCTAAAGGATTAATATGTCCCAATAAATACTGCAGTAAAAATTATCACTGCAAGTCTCCATTGACACCTAGAAGACAAAAGGCACTTACCTGCTGTCTAGCTGTCCGGCAGGAAGACAGCTCACAAGGTGTGAAAGGACACATACTCCTTACAGAGACCTGTGAGAAAGAGAAAGAACAGAGTAACCAATTTTGGCTTTCTATAACTAGGACAGCAATATGTTAGGAAACAAAGTAAGGACCACCTCACAACTTCCTAACTGCTTAAAATCCACCACTACTCTACTGAAGAGATTGACGTGGACTCAGCTAAACCCAAATCCTTGCTTTCAGGGAAAAGTACCCAAAAAAGGAATTCATTTCTTCAGACACCAAACTTCACCTCCTCCATTGACAGAGGCAAAGAGAATGACTGGAGATTATGGGTAGGGGAGTGACACTTAACAGCTTTGCTGTGGTGCTCTTTTCCTCCTCCTGCTGGCCAGGAGTGATATTCCCCACTAGTAATTGAAATGACGTTGGGGACTCTCCATGTCTTGGGAAAGCTATACATTTTATTCTCAATCCAAAAAGCTCTCCTGACCACTTGGAAGCTCTTTAGCTACTCTTGAGTCTAATCCAAGACTGTGCTGTTAATTAAATTACTTTGTCAAATGATTTACTAAAATTATAATACTAAAGTATTTGACACTGTCTCACACAACAAATAAATTCATAAATTGCATTGACTTGGATCAGACCCAAGGGGGTATTCAAAATTAATAAAAAAATACATGTAGGGGGGCGGAGCCAACTGCCGAAGTGGAAAGATGCATCTTTTCAGAGCTCCTGTTGCTTATATAAAAACTTTATTATTTTGAGCACATTAAGGAATCTTATTTTCAGCTCTAATCTTTATTAAGCCCTGAAGAGTGTACCGAACCCTAAAATGGCTCTGAAAACAGCGTTAGACTCTACACTAGCCCAAGACTCTTTTTGGCCCGCTACATCTGCTGTGTGAGGCGATACTCCATCTTCTAGAACATGCACGCACTGTGACTCCCATTGGATATACATAACACACAATGGAGGGGCAAATTATCTCTATGCTGAACAAGTTGATGCTCTCTATGGATGCCCACCACGATGAACTAGTAGCAGTGCTTAGAACAGCTATGAGTGAGAGACAAGCTGCGCTGACAACAAGTGAGGAGGTAGAGACAATTAGAAGACATATGCCGGACGCGCCGCATGTGAGCTATGACACCCTTCAGTGTTCAGTGTTTGTACACATGGACGATAAAAGGTATCCTGGGCCCCACATAGGGGAATCAACTGGGCTGAACACACAGTCGGGTCAATTGCTGCCTATCACCGCTAACGCGGAAGAAACATGCCCTCAACAGCGAGAAGCGGGGCCTCTACTAGCACCACTAGCAACTCCCGTTTGTTGTACCCTACCAGTGGAGCCATGGTATGAAACTGCAAGTACGTCGTCACCAGCTACTGATTTATCTCCAGATGGCTCTCGGGCTGAAACAGTGCCGCTCATTTGTCTCCCGCCTGTGGTCTGCATGGTTACTCCGAAGGCAAAGTATTGCAACACTAAGTCCAGTATGCCGCGGTTACCCTGCGATCTGACTCCACAGCTACCTAGTAGGACCTACATACCATACGATCCAGCACCACAGCCTGCCTGTATTCTGCCCCTAAGTCAAAACACAAGGACTGGAGTAGGGTAATGTAGCCGCTACAATATAGAAGCCATAGCTGCCCGCTCTTGCATAAGGCTTCCTTACAAGTGTACCTGCTGGACATTTCCATGAGTCTTTCACAGTGGGCTGCAAACATTGGGTGATTGTACTTTACTTCCATTACATAAACTCCCAGTGCTTCGATCTAGCTATGGTAGTCTGGACTAATTATACAGGAACTAAAGACACAGGCGCCTTAATGAGAATGCTCATGTTTGATAAGGGTGTATGTCTTTCTATGTTTGTTAGTGGCCTGTTATATATTTGTTGAATTTAATGTAAATTGTGCTCTCTCCTGACATTAGTTACTCCTAGTACAGTTTAAGTAATAGTTCTTTTATTCTTCAATAGCCACTTAGCTTTTGAGCCCTCTCTGACCTTCAGAATTATCTGTGACCACCTCCTCAGCTGCAGAGTCAGGGGTTATATTGAGGTAAAGCAGACGAGTCTTTCACCCCATAATTACTTAGAGACTAAGTTGGCCTTATGTAATGTGATTCTTATGGAGCCCCAATGTCTATTATGTGTTCACTAACCTCCCTTGTTCTTCATTTCTATATATAACCAATTTGTCATATTAATGAGGTTTAATCCGCCTATAAATAGAATGCTTCCTTTTTCAGTGGGGCCTACACCTATTCCCTTAATTATTCAGTTCATAACTGTACTAATGCCGCTCTCTTATGCTTTAGGTAGCTCCATAGAGAATGTGTGAGTTCACAGTTTTATCTAATGTTATTATGTCTTATTTGTAATACCGCACATAAGCCTACCGCCATTTGCTACCGTGGCACATCTAAATATGTTTTATGACTCTCACTACCTAAGTGCAGCAATAAATATATTAAGCAGTAAAACCATAAGTCGCTACACAAGGGACTTTATGTACATTATATAATACCTTCAGTTTCCCTAATGCATATTCTCTGACAATCAGGATCTAGTCCTTATTATAGTATAACTATGTCAGTTTCCTATGCTTAAGGTTTAGTGTTACATGAGTTATTTACCTGTCTCAACCGAAATATGCTAGAAGTTTTGTCCTTAATGAGACCTTTCCACTCCTAGCCTTAACTACCCACAGGTACTGCCCCACTTGCAGAGCCCATATCTCTGACTTGGCCCTCTAGTTGCCCCATTCACATTGCTGTCTTGGAATTAAGACAACTCCGCCCCTCACTCACTCCCTTTTCTTCTCATCTCATTTTCTCTCCCCCTTTTTCATCTCTTCCAAGCAGCTCTGACCTGCTGTTTTTCCCCATCTTGCTTTCTTAAACACTAGGTCCAAAAGTGAGCACTCTCAACGCCAATTTCCTCTTTCAGTGTCCATCAGCTCCATTGGGTTCAAAAGTAGCCCGTTGTTTTCATAGAGGAACTCATTTCAGAAAATAATATAAAACAGAGGTTTCAGATGATAAGCCATACAGATTTAATGTATCTTTTTTTATGGTCCTCTTTTTTTTCGCTTTATTCCAAATATTTCTGGTTGTCATGTATCTTGATATTTATATTATATGGCATTTCACACATGTTGTATCTTTCCATAACCTCAATAAAAATACTAAATTAAAAATAAAAAAATACATGTAAAGTGTTTTGTACATCCTTTTTTCTTTAAATGTGAGGTCACTACAACCTAATAACGTAGTTGTAGTGGATTCACACCAGGTAAATTTCCCCAGTACTTTACATTGAACATATTCAATAGCACAATTTAAATAAGTCATGAAATACATGTTGGGTCTATTTTTCCTCATATTTCGTCTCACAAGTAAATAACACAACTGTTTCCACCTTTTTTTTTTTAATAATAAAGATACAAATATCACTCATATCTAACTTTTAAACTAGAAAAAAATGTACACAACTCATATATGATGTAATGCTTGGAAGTTAAACAAAAGTAACATAATTCAGCACATAGTACATTTTTCCCAAGGTTTATTGTCTATTTCATAATACTCTCTATTAATGCAACAGAGGATGTCTCACCTGTCCCTGAATTTATAGCCCTAGACAGACCAGGCTTAATATTTTAATTTGTGCCTTTTGAATCACTCATCCTGCCGCCAACTCTCTCCTCTAATTGTATTTTTAACGTTCTACTGTCCTTTTAATTATTTGTTAATACTGTAGATTAGTTATGTGCAGCCCAGAAAATTTTGTTTCGGTGAAATTTTCATTCCAAATATTCAGGGAAATTAATTTCCCTGAATATTCTGTAGCTGCGCTATTCAGTTTTCGTTTAGTTTAAAACGAAACAAAAACTGAATTTTCATTAAACATTTACGTAAATGTTTCAAAGCTACAGGTGAAAAGTTCACCTGTAGATACAATACTTACCTTAATATGCTCTGGAGAGCATGAAGAGCACGTTAAGGTAAGTATTAAACCCTTTAAAAAATGTAATTGTAAATAAATATTGACAAATTTCTTCAGTATTTTTTAATTTTCCTTCAGTTTTGTTGGTGCATTGTTTTGTGTCGAAACATCTCTACTGAATATTAAAATGTAGCAAAAAATGCCTGTTGTCATCACTGTTCTGTCTATCTGATCGTTACTTTGTAAACCCTTGTTTAGGTTTCAATGCCACAATTAAATATGAAATGCATGAATGTTACACATTATCCTTATGTAATCAGAGTAGCCTACGGTCTTTATGGATGACTTGTCTAATTTGAGTGTAATATGTGCTCTCTCCCTTTTCCTTTCATTTGCTTCAGGCGATAAAAAAAGTGATGGATCATTGGTTAATGTAAAAATAAATATTTGATAGGAGAATCCTGTTAAATAGACTTGTGTGACTTCAGGTTGAGGTTGCTTCTGCAATGCTGAAACTCATTAAGTAGATATAATTAGCATGATAATCACTTCTGATACTTGTGAACTCTACTGATTGATTTAGAAATGTGTTTCAAGAAGTTTAAATAGAACTGGAGCTACGAGCAGAAAATCATGCAGTATTTTACAGCCTTGTGATGAAGAGCACATAGAACAGACAAATGTGCATGTCACATATGATTTTTGTTTTCAAGGAACCTGATGATGTAATATCGGAGCACCTGATGAGAAAATACATTTTATTCTATTAAAAGTGAAGGAAAACACAAACTTGCTGTTCCCCTTAATCGTCTTGGAGACCATTTGTACTTATTCAAAGATATAGCATAATATATTAACACCACGATAGAGAGATCTAAACCTTCCAGCCTATTGTGTACTTTTTTTTCTTCATGTAAAGAGAAAATATGGTATAAGTACAATGTGGAGGATACAGAGTAGACATGATTTTATTTGATTGAATTATTTATGTTTTACAAATGTTACGTCAGATTTCCCATACTATCTGTATTATCAGTGGATCTCTATGTACTGATTGGCAGATATTAAGACGGTCCCATTCCCCTTTAACCTGTAATGATAGTATGGGATCAAGTTGAAAGACATTTTTTCATTTGCTCTGCATAAGGAAATTGAATACCACAACAGTGACCTTATGTAAAACACACACCCACACACATATACATATATACAGTATATAAATATATATATATATATATATATATATATATATATATATATATAAAACGCTCAAATACCAGAGTATTGCAGTATGCAGTGATACCTTTTTTATTGGACTTACATAATATTTCAAAGACAAGCTTTCAAGAGTTTTCCTCCCTTCCTCAGGTTTAAAACAATACTGATCAATCTGATATAGAAACACACTACACACAACAGATGGAAGGGACGGAGGTAGGGGGGTGAGAGGGGTGTCATAAATAGCAGAGGATGTGTCTGAAGGAGAATATAGATGAGAATAGCCAGAAAGAGTAAATAAAGGAGAGTAAATAAGCAAGATGAGAGGCAAAACAAAAGGAAAAAAGGGTGGGGGGTGGCATGGCATGCACAAATAGAGCTACAATAATGAATGAAAACAAATGGATATAATAAAGGTGAAACGAGAATGTAGAGAAAAAGAAACCAATATAAGACAATAAGATGAGAGATTATAAAAAGTTTTGGTAGTGTGTGAAAACTCGTGTTTAGTCCTGACTGACTGACTCATCAACGCCCAGTTCAAACCGTTTAACCTAGAAACGTGAATTTGGAAGGTACGTTGTTTTTATGACGTAGGCATCCACTAAGGAAGGATTTTTGGAAATTACGTCCCTAAGGGAGGTGAAAAAGGGGGGTGAACTTTTTTATGAGAATACCTATCTCTCACAAACCAGCAATGTTACAGACGGGAAAATTGGTATTTATATTCTCCTTGAAAAATAAAGAAACAAGTGTTTTACCATTTCCCCAAAATTCACTTAAGGGGGGTCAAAAGAGGGGGGCTGATTTGATACCTATATCTAAAAAACCAACAATGTTACAGACGTGAAAATTGGTATTTAGATTGTCCTTGAAAAATAAAGAAACAGGTATTTTACCATTTCCCAAAAATCCACTTAAGGGGGTCAAAAGGGAGGGCTGATTTATGAGAATACATATATCTCAAAAATCAACGACATTACAGACGTGAAAATTGGTATTTAGATTGTCCTTGAAAAATAAAGAAACACCTGTTTTACCATTTCTCCAAAATCCACTTAAGCGGTCAAAAGGGGGCTGATTTATGGGGATACCTATAGCTTAAAAACAGACAATGTTACAGACGTGAAAATTGGTATTTAGATTCTCCTTGAAAAATACAAAAACAAGTGTTTTACCATTTCCAAAAAATTCACTTAAGGGATGGCCAAAGGGGGGGCTGATTTCTGAGAATACATATATCTCAAAAACCGATGATGTTACTGACGTGAAAATTGGCATTTAGATTTTCCTTTAAAAATAAACATGTGTTTTACCATTTCCCAAAAATTCACTTAAGGGGGATCAAAGGGGGGCTGATTTATGAGAATACATATATCTAAAAAAAGGAAATTTATGCTTACCTGATAAATTTATTTATTTCTTGAGACGGTGAGTCCACGGATCATCTTAATTACTGTTGGGAATATCACTCCCTTACCCACAACCCCTAGTCATTCGACCAAAGGGAAAGGAGAAATGAAGTAACATAAGGTGCAGAGGTGTCTGAGGTTTATAGAAAAATGAACTGTTTAAAAAAATACAGGGCGGGCCGTGGAATCACCGTGTCAAGAAATAAATAAATTTATTCGGTAAGCATAAATTTCCTTTTCTTTCTAATGACACGGTGAGTCCACGGATCTTCTATATTACTGTTGGGAACCAATACCCAAGCTAAAGGACACAGGTGATAAGGGAGGGCAAAGACAGGTAACCTAAATGGAAAGCACCACTGCTTGAAGAACCTTCCTCCCAAAAGAAGCCTCAGCTGAATCAAAAGTATCAAACTTGTAAAATTTTGAAAAAGTGTGTAAAGATGACCAAGTGGTAGCTTTGAAAATTTGTTCCACAGAAGCTTCATTTTTGAAGGCCCAAGAAGAAGAAACAGCCCTTGTGGAATGAGCCGTGATTTCCTCATGAGGCTGCTGTCCAGCAGTCTCATATGACAAGCGAATAACACTTTGCAGCCAAAAAGAAAGAGAAGCAGCCATAGCTTTCTGACCCTTGTGCTTCTCAGAGAAAACAACAAACAAAGAAGAAGACTGGCGAAACTCCTTAGTCGCCTGTAAATAATATTTCAACGCACGAACCACATCCAGGTTGTGCAACAAACGCTCCTTATGAGAAGAAGGATTGGGACACAAAAAAGGAACAACAATCTCTTGATTAATATTCTTATCTGAAACAACCTTGGGAAGGAAACCTAAGGCAATACGCAGAACCACCTTATCAGAATGAAAAATAAGGTAAGGAGAATCACACTGCAGTGCTGAAAGATCCAAAACTCTTCGAGCTGAAGAAATAGCAACCAAAAACAAAACCATCCAAGATAACATTTTAATATCCAAAGAATGCATAGGTTCAAACAGAGCCTGTTGAAGAACTCTAAGAACCAAATTAAGACTCCAAGGAGGAGAAGCAAACTTAAAAATAGGCCGGATTCTAACCAAGGCCTGACAAAAAGACTGAACATCTGGCACATCTTCCAGACGCTTGTGCAACAAAATAGATAAAGCAGAAATCTGACCTTTCAAGGTACTTGCAGATAATCCCTTCTCCAGACCCTCCTAGAGAAAAGACAAAATCCTAGGAATCCTAACTCTACTCCAAGAATAACCTTTGGACTCACACCAATAAAGATATTTATGCCATATATTATAATAAATCTTCCTAGTCACAGGCTTACGAGCCTGAATCAGTGTCAATCACCGACTCTGAAAACCCACACTTAGATAATATCAAACGTTCAATCTCCAAGCAGTCAGCTTCAGAGAAATGAGATTTGGAAGGGCCCCTGAAGTATAAGGTCCTTCCTCAATGGAAGTATCCAAGGTGGAAGAGATGACATCTCCACCAGATCTGCATACCAAATCCTGCGAGGCCACATTGGTGCAATGAGAATCACCAATGCCCTCTCTTGATCTGAGCAATGAACCGAGGAAGAAGAGCAAACAGAGGAAACACATAAGCCAGACTTAACTCCCAACGCACTGCCAGAGCATACCCGTACCTCAGGAGCTTGGCATTCTGACTAGATGCCATGAGATCCAACTCCAACTGTCCCCATCTGAGAATCATGCTCTAAAACACCTCCAGATGAAGTTCCCACTCCCCCAGATTAAAAGTCTGTCTGGATCGCAGACAGACAGCAGTCGTGAGCCTCCACCCACTGAATAATCTTGGCAACCTCTGTCATGGCCAAGGAACTCTGAGTTCCTCCCTGATGATTGATGTAAGCCACTGACGTTATATTGTCCGACTGAAATCTGATAAACTGGGCAGAAGCTAGCTGAGGCCAGGCCAGAAGAGCATTGAAGATTGCCCTCAGCTCTAGAATATTTATGGGAAGAATCGACTCCATAGACCTTGAGCCTTCAACGAGCCCCAGACAGCTCCCCATCCCAGCAGACTGGCATCCGTGGTCACGATCACCCAGTTTGGTCTGCAAAAGCAGGTTCCCTGGGAGAGAAGATCTTGAGACAACCACCACGGAAGAGAATCCCTTGTCGCCTGATCCAAAACAATTCAGGGAGACAGATCTGCATAATCCCCATTCCATTGTCTGAGCATGCATAATTGCAAAGGTCTGAGATGAAACCGAGCAAACGGTATGATGTCCATAGCTGCAACCATCAGACCAATTACCTCCATACACCGAGCCACTGATGGCCAAGGAGAGGACTGAAGAGCAAGACAAGAGTTGAAGATCTTTTTTCTTCTGACCTCTGTCAGAAAAATCTTCATCTCTAGAGAATCTATAATGGTCCCCAAGAATACCAATCTTGTGGCAGCAACCAATGAGCTTTTTCCTAAATTCCCCTTCCATCCGTGGGAGTGCAGAAAAGACAACAACTCAGTGTGGGAGTTTGCTTGTTGAAAAGATGATGCCTGAACCAGAATATCATCCAGATAAGGCGCAACTGCAACACCCCGCAACCTGAGCACCGCCAACAGCGCTCCCAGAACCTTCGAGAAAATTCTGGGGGCCGTTGCCAGACCAAAAGGAAGGGCCACAAACTGAAAATGTTTGTCTAGAAACGCAAACCGTAGGAACTTGTGATGATCCTTGTGGATGGGATTATGCAGATATGGGTCCTTAAAATCCACAGTAGTCATGAACTGTCCCTCCTGAACCAAAGGAACAATGGAATGGATAGGGTCCATCTTGACCGTTGGAACTCTGAGAATTTTTTTTACACATTTGAGATCCATAATAGGCCTGAAGGTTCCCTCTTTTTTGGGAACCATGAACAGGTTGGAATAAAAACCTAGACCCTGCTCCTGAACTGGAACAGGAACTATCACTCCCAGATCGGAAAGATCCTGAATACATCTTAAGAATGCCTCTCTTTTTATCTGGTCTACAGATAATGTTGAAAGGTGAAACCTGCCCCTGGGAGGAAAACTTTTAAAATCCAACTTGTATCCATGGGACACCACATCCACCGCCCAGGGATTTGGAACATCCCGAAACCAAGCCTGAGTGAAAAAAGAAAGTCTGCCCCCACAAGATCCGCTCCCAGACCGGGGGCAGACCCTTCATGCTGACTTTGAGTCAGAGACAGGCTTCTTAGACTGCTTCCCCTTGTTCCAAGACTGATTGGACTTCCAGGAGAACTTGGACTGTTCCTGCTTGGAGGAAGAGGAGGAAGGCTTGCCTGCAAAGTTACAAAAGGAACAAAAATTACTCTGACAACCCTTTGACTTATTTCTCTTATCCTGGGGAAGGGTCTGACTGCCATAGATAATAGAAAAAAAGCCGACAGCCACACACGCAGCAAAACACCGCTGCGAACAAAGAGCCTCTTCTCAAGTGTCACAGTGCCCAAAACATACTGCCAATAAAGTAAACCCCATATAGGAATACAAAGTCCCAGTTCCCAGAGAAGTGCCATAAACTTTTCTTGTTAAAATAAGACAAAACAAACAGACACTTACCTGAGATCAATCTGCCCAGCAGCAGGGCAGCACATTGATATAGAAAGGCTTCCTCCCTCCATTGACCCATGGAACAAAGAATGTCTGACTAATCCTAATCAGGCATACAGGATAGGGCAGCACCAAACCTGGAAGGCACAGTGAGAGAAAAAACCCACAAGTTTCCAGATGCTCAAAAGCCACCACAGCTCTACTGAAGAGACTGATGTGGAACACAGCTATACCCCAGAAAAAACAGAACAGCCAGTTCTGCTTTAAAAATAACAAACTCTACCACCTCCTTGCACAGGCAAAGAGAATGACTGGGGGTTGTGGGTAAAGGAGTGATATTTAACAGCTTTACTTTGGTGCTCTTTGCCTTCTCCTGCTGGCCAGGAGTGATATTCCCAACAGTAATTAAGATGATCCGTGGACTTAACCCTTGACTAGTAAACTGCATTGATATTTTCCACCCCTATATGTATGCATGTATGTATGTATCTATCCATCCACATTTATACGTATAAAAATACATTTAAAAACATATATAAGAAAGCTGATATTTTCCTATTTTTAGCATACACAGAAGCAGATCACACTGACAAAAACAAAAATCACATAACGTATGTCACATCTAATTAAAGTATGGGCACCCCTGTGCTAATTATATTAAATCTTCTGCCTCTGTGGTATTTTACTGTGGTATAATAATTTAAAATGACAGCAGATTATGTTTTATGTTTGTGTACATAGAAGCACGATTAACTTAATTATGCATTTAAAAAGAAGTGTTGTTATTTTAGAGACTATAGGGAAATTCTTTATTTTATTGGTAGAAAAATCATGATTATTATTATTGCATTCACATAGTAACAATGCCGAGAACAAAGTAGATTCCAAAAAGAACAGAAACACAATATATTATAGAAAGTCAAATTTGCAGGGGAAAAATTAAACAGCAGTTATTTCCGGGAGGTAAAGGGGAATCAGAGAAGGGCAAGCAATGAGGTAAGATAATCACACTATTACTGTTGTGGTAGATAAGATAGGCAAATAATAAGCAAAAGATGCAACTGTAAAAAAGAGGGTTAAAGTAAAGTAAATACCGGAGGGAGACACAGGGTGAAGAGTTTGTGTGCTTTTCGAGAAGAGAGTTGCCACTTTGGCCATGTTAAGTTGGAGAGTTATGAGTTACACATGCTGCAGGGTGTGCAGGGAGGAACAGGACAAGTGCTGTCCAGCATCAATATTCATGTGCTATTCAGAGGTACAATACATGTTCCTCCCTGCAGACCCTGCATTACTATGTGCATTATTGTACTTTGTGAGCTAATTAAGGCAAAAGAAGGCAGCAGCCTGAGATCACTTTCACAAGAATGAATCCAGCTCCGAAAAGAACCGAATGCGACTTGCTGCTGCCTTCTTCCACCTTTGTTAGCTCACTAACGCCTAGATTATGAGTGGTGCGCTAACTGTAGCGCAAGTGCAATATCTTTTTTATATATATAGATTTATATATATATTTTTATTGAATTTTTCAAAATACAACAGAGTAAAGAAGAAGACATCTCTTACATTGGTTGTTGAGTATTTACACATATTACAATTACACTCAGTTCTTAAATGATATCTGTTTACACATTCTTATTCACTTGTAGACTTTATAACATTAACACCTAGATTTAGAGTTTTGCGTTAGAAGGGGTGCGTTAGCTACGCATGTTTTTTTTGCCCCGCACCTTTTAAACAACGCTGGTATTGAGAAATCTCTGAAGGGCTGCGTTAGGCTCCAAAAAGGGAGCGTACAGGCATATTTACCGCCACTTCAACCCTCAATACCAGCGTTGCTTACGGACGTGGCCAGCTTCAAAAACGTGCTCGTGCACGATTCCCCCATAGGAAACAATGGGGCAGTTTGAGCTGAAAAAAACCCTGCAAAAAAGCAGCGTTCAGCTCCTAACGCAGCCCCATTGTTTCCTATGGGGAAACACTTCCTAAGTCTGCACCTAACACCCTACATCAACCCAGAGTCTAAACACCCCTAACCTTACACTTATTAACCCCTAATCTGCCGCCTCCGCTATCGCTGACCCCTGCATTACACTTTTAACCCCTAATCTTCCGCTCCGGACACCGCAGCAACCTACATTTTAGCTATGTACCCCTAACATCACTGACACCTATATTATATTTATTAACCGCTAATCTGCCCCCCCCAACGTCGCCGCTACCTACCTACACTTATTAACCCCTAATCTGCCGACCGGACCTCGCCCCCACTTTAATAAATGTATTAACCCCTAAACCGCCTCACTCCTGCCTCAAAAACCCTATAATAAATAGTATTAACCCCTAATCTGCCCTCCCTAACATCGCTGACACCTAACTTCAAGTATTAACCCCTAATCTGCCGACCGGACCTCACCGCTACTATAATAAATGTATTAACCCCTAAAGCTAAGTCTATCCCTAACCCTAATACCCCCCTAAGTTAAATATAATTTAAATCTAACGAAATAAAATAAATCTTATTAAATAAATTATTCCTATTTAAAGCTAAATACTTACCTGTAAAATAAACCCTAATATAGCTACAATATAAATAATAATTACATTGTAGCTATTTTAGGATTAATATTTATTTTACAGGCAACTTTGTATTTATTTTAACCAGGTACAAAAGCTATTAAATAGTTAATAACTATTTAATAGCTACCTAGTTAAAATAATTACAAAATTACCAGTAAAATAAATCCTAACCTAAGTTACAATTAAACCTAACACTACACTATCAATAAATTAATTAAATAAACTACCTACAATTATCTCAAATTAAATCAACTAAACTAAATTACAAAAAACAAACAAACACTAAATTACAACAAAAAACCCCCCACTAAATTACAAAAAAATAAAAAAAGATTACCCCCCAACATTACAACCCACCACCCACATACCCCTAATCTAACCCAAACCCCCCTTAAAAAACCTAACACTAAGCCCCTGAAGATCTCCCTACCTACGCCGGGTATCACCAATCCGTCCAGAAGAGGCTCCGAAGTCTTCATCCTATCCGGCAAGAAGAGGTCCAGAAGAGGCTCCAAAGTCTTCATCCTATCCGGCAAGAAGAGGACATCCGGACCGGCAAACATCTTCATCCAAGCGGCATTTTCTATCTTCATCCATCCGATGAGGAGCGGCTCCATCTTCAAGACCTCCGGCGCGGAACATCCTCTTCTCCGACGACTAGACGACGAATGAAGGTTCCTTTAAGGGACGTCATCCAAGATGGCGTCCCTCGAATTCCGATTGGCTGATAGGATTCTATCAGCCAATCGGAATTAAGGTAGGAGAAATCTGATTGGCTGATTGAATCAGCCAATCAGATTCAAGTTCAATTGGATTGAGCTTGCATTCTATTGGCTGTTCCGATCAGAATTAAGGTAGGAAAAATCGGAATTAAGGTAGGAAAAATCTGATTGGCTGATTGAATCAGCCAATCAGATTCAAGTTCAATCGTATTGGCTAATCCAATCAGCCAATCAGATTGAGCTTGCATTCTATTGGCTGTTCCGATCAGCCAATAGAATGCGAGCTCAATCTGATTGGCTGATCCAATCAGCCAATCGGATTGAACTTGAATCTGATTGGCTGATTGAATCAGCCAATCAGATTTTTCCTACCTTAAATCCTTAAAGGAACCTTCATTCGTCGTCTAGTCTTCGGGAGAAGAGGATGTTCCGCGCCGGAGGTCTTGAAGATGGAGCCGCTCCTCGTCGGATGGATGAAGATAGAAGATGCCGCTTAGATGAAGATGTTTGCCGGTCCGGATGCCCTCTTCTTGCCGGATAGGATGAAGACTTCGGAGCCTCTTCTGGACCTCTTCTTGCCGGATAGGATGAAGACTTCGGAGCCTCTTCTGGATGGATCGGTGATACCCAGCATGGTGAAGATAAGGTAGGGAGATCTTCAGTGTTTTTAAGGGAGGTTTGGGTTAGATTAGGGGTATGTGGTTGGTGGTTTGTAATGTTGGGGGGGGTATTGTATGTTTTTTTACAGGCAAAAGAGCTGTTTTCTTTGGGGCATGCCCTGCAAAAGGCCCTTTTAAGGCCTGGTAAGGTAAAAGAGCTGTAAACTTTTTATTTTAGAATAGGGTAGGGCATTTTTTTTATTTTGGGGGGCTTTGTTATTTTTTTATGGGGCTTAGAGTAGGTGTAATTAGTTTAAAATTCTTGTAATCTTTTTTTATTTTTAGTAACTTACGGCTAGATTTAGAGTTTTTTCGGTAACGACCCGCGTAGCTAGCGCTGGCTTTTTTCTGGCCGCACCTTTAAAATAACTCTGGTATTGAGAGTCCACAGAATGGCTGTGTTAGGCTCCAAAAAAGGAGCGTAGAGCATATTTAACGCAACTGCAACTCTCGATACCAGAGTTGCTTACGGACGCGGCCAGCCTCAAAAACGTGCTCGTGCACGATTCCCCCATAGAAAACAATGGGGCTGTTTGAGCTGAAAAAAAAACCTAACACCTGCAAAAAAGCCGCGTTCAGCTCCTAACGCAGCCCCATTGTTTCCTATGGGGAAACACTTCCTACGTCTGCACCTAACACTCTAACATGTACCCCGAGTCTAAACACCCCTAACCTTACACTTATTAACCCCTATTCTGCCGCCCCCCGCTATCGCTGACCCCTGTATATTATTTTTAACCCCTAATCTGCCGCTCCGTAAACCGCCGCTACTTACATTATCCCTATGTACCCCTAATCTGCTGCCCCTAACACCGCTGACCCCTATATTATATTTATTAACCCCAAATCTGCCCCCCACAACGTCACCTCCACCTGCCTACACTTATTAACCCCTAATCTGCCGAGCGGACCGCACCGCTATTATTATAAAGTTATTAACCTCTAATCCGCCTCACTAACCCTATAATAAATAGTATTAACCCCTAATCTGCCCTCCCTAACATCGCCGACACCTAACTTCAATTATTAACCCCTAATCTGCCAACTGGAGCTCACCGCTATTCTAATAAATGTATTAACCCCTAAAGCTAAGTCTAACCCTAACACTAACACCCCCCTAAATTAAATATAATTTTAATCTAACGAAATTAATTAACTCTTCTTAAATAAATTATTCCTATTTAAAGCTAAATACTTACCTGTAAAATAAATCCTAATATAGCTACAATATAAATTATAATTATATTATAGCTATTTTAGGATTAATATATATTTTACAGGCAACTTTGTATTTATTTTAACCAGGTACAATAGCTATTAAATAGTTAAGAACTATTTAATAGCTAAAATAGTTAAAATAATTACAAATTTACCTGTAAAATAAATCCTAACCTAAGTTACAATTAAACCTAACACTACACTATCAATAAATAAATTAAATAAAATACCTATAATTATCTACAATTAAACCTAACACTACACTATCAATAAATAAATTAAATACAATTCCTACAAATAAATACAATGAAATAAACTAACTAAAGTACAAAAAATAAAAAAGAACTAAATTACAAAAAATAAATTTTTTTTACAAACATTAGAAAAATATTACAACAATTTTAAACTAATTACACCTACTCTAAGCCCCCTAATAAAATAACAAAGCCCCCCAAAATAAAAAAATGCCCTACCCTATTCTAAATTACTAAAGTTCAAAGCTCTTTTACCTTACCAGCCCTGATTCCATCAGCCAATCAGAATATTCCTACCTTAATTCCGATTGGCTGATAGAATCCTATCAGCCAATCAGAATTCGAGGGACGCCATCTTGGATGACGTCATTTAAAGGAACCGTCAATCGGCAAGTAGGCGCCGGGAGAAGAGGATGTTCCGCGTCGGATGGAAGATGATGGCTCCCGAAGATTGAAGATGCTGTTGATAGAAGACTTCATCCGGATCATGGACCTCTTCAGCTCCCGCTTGGATGAAGACTTCAGCCGGATCATGGACCTCTTCAGCTTCCGCTTGGATGATGACTTCAGCCGGATCATGGACCTCTTCAGCCCCCCGCTTGGGCTTGGATCAGGACATCGGAGGAGCTCTTCTGGATCGATCGGTGAACCTGGTATGGTGAAGATAAGGTAGGAAGATCTTCAGGGGCTTAGTGTTAGGTTTATTTAAGGGGGGTTTGGGTTAGATTCGGAGTATGTGGGTGGTGGGTTGTAATGTTGGGGGGGGGGTATTGTATGTTTTTTTTACAGGAAAAAAAGCTGAACTTCTTGGGGCATGCCCCGCAAAGGGCCCTGTTCAGGGCTGGTAAGGTAAAAGAGCTTTGAACTTTAGTAATTTAGAATAGGGTAGGGCATTTTTTTTATTTTGGGGGGCTTTGTTATTTTATTAGGGGGCTTAGAGTAGGTGTAATTAGTTTAAAATTGTTGTAATATTTTTCTAATGTTTGTAAAAAAAAATTATTTTTTGTAACTTAGTTCTTTTTTATTTTTTGTACTTTAGTTAGTTTATTTCATTGTATTTATTTGTAGGAATTGTATTTAATTTATTTATTGATAGTGTAGTGTTAGGTTTAATTGTAGATAATTATAGGTATTTTATTTAATTTATTTATTGATAGTGTAGTGTTAGGTTTAATTGTAACTTAGGTTAGGATTTATTTTACAGGTAAATTTGTAATTATTTTAACTATTTTAGCTATTAAATAGTTCTTAACTATTTAATAGCTATTGTACCTGGTTAAAATAAATACAAAATTACCTGTAAAATAAATATTAATCCTAAAATAGCTATAATATAATTATAATTTATATTGTAGCTATATTAGGATTTATTTTACAGGTAAGTATTTAGCTTTAAATAGGAATAATTTATTTAATAAGAGTTAATTAATTTCGTTAGATTAAAATTATATTTAACTTAGGGGGGTGTTAGTGTTAGGGTTAGACTTAGCTTTAGGGGTTAATACATTTATTAGAATAGCGGTGAGCTCCAGTCGGCAGATTAGGGGTTAATAATTGAAGTTAGGTGTCGGCGATGTTAGGGAGGGCAGATTAGGGGTTAATACTATTTATTATAGGGTTATTGAGGCGGGAGTGAGGCGGATTAGGGGTTAATAACTTTATTATGGTAGCGGTGCAGTCCGCTCGACAGATTAGGGGTTAATAAGTGTAGGCAGGTGGAGGCGACGTTGAGGGGGGCAGATTAGGGGTTAATAAATATAATATAGGGGTCGGCGGTGTTAGGGGCAGCAGATTAGGGGTACATAAGTATAACGTAGGTGGCGGTCGGCAGATTAGGGGTTAATTATTGTAGGTAGCTGGCGGCGACATTGTGGGGGGCAGGTTAGGGGTTAATAAATATAATATAGGGGTCGGCGGTGTTAGGGGCAGCAGATTAGGGGTACATAAGTATAACGTAGGTGGCGGTCGGCAGATTAGGGGTTCAAAAATTTAATTGAGTGGCGGCGATGTGGGGGGACCTCAGTTTAGGGGTACATAGGTAGTTTATGGGTGTTAGTGTACTTTAGAGCACAGTAGTTAAGAGCTTTATGAACCGGCGTTAGCCCAGAAAGCTCTTAACTACTGACTTTTTTCTGCGGCTGGAGTTTTGTCGTTAGAATTCTAACGCTCACTTCAGCCACCACTCTAAATACCGGAGTTAGAAAGATCCCATTGAAAAGAAAGGATACGCAATTGACGTAAGGGGATCTGCGGTATGGAAAAGTCGCGGCTGAAAAGTGAGCGTTAGACCCTTTTTTGAATGACTCCAAATACCGGCGGTAGCCTAAAACCAGCGTTAGGAGCCTCTAACGCTGGTTTTCACGGCTACCGCCAAACTCCAAATCTAGGCCTTTGTGTTTGTTTGTTTTTGTAATTTAGTGTTTTGTTTTTTTTGCAATTTAGTTTAGTTGATTTAATTGTAGATAATTGTAGGTAGTTTATTTAATTAATTTATTGATAGTGTAGTGTTAGGTGTAATTGTAACTTAGGTTAGGATTTATTTTACTGGTAATTTTGTAATTATTTTAACTAGGTAGCTATTAAATAGTTATTAACTATTTAATAGCTTTTGTACCTGGTTAAAATAAATACAAAGTTGCCTGTAAAATAAATATTAATCCTAAAATAGCTACAATGTAATTATTATTTATATTGTAGCTATATTAGGGTTTATTTTACAGGTAAGTATTTAGCTTTAAATAGGAATTATTTTTTTAATAAGGCATAATTTATTTCGTTAGAATAAAATTATATTTAACTTAGGGGGGTGTTAGGGTTAGGGTTAGACTTAGCTTTAGGGGTTAATACATTTATTATAGTAGCGGTGAGGTCCGGTCGGCAGTTTATGGGTTAATACTTGAAGTTAGGTGTCAGCGATGTTAGGGGGGCAGATTAGGGGTTAATACTATTTATTATAGGGTTTTTGAGGCGGGAGTGAGGCAGTTTAGGGGTTAATACATTTATTATAGTGGCGGCGAGGTCCGGTCGGCAGATTAGGGGTTAATAAGTGTAGGTAGGTAGCGGCGACGTTGGGGGGGGCAGATTAGGGGATAATAAATATTATGTAGGTGTCGGCGATGTTAGGGGCAGCAGATTAGGGGTACATAGGGATAATGTAGTTTGCGGCGGTGTACGGTCGGCAGATTAGGGGTTAAAAAATGTCATTATAGTGGCGGCGATGTGGGGGGACCTCGGTTTAGGGTTACATAGGGAGCTTATGGGTGTTAGTGTACTTTAGAGCACAGTAGTTAAGAGCTTTATGAACCGGCGTTAGCCCATAAAGCTCTTAACTCCTGACTTTTTTCTGCGGCTGGAGTCTTGTCGTTAGAGTTCTAACGCTCACTTCAGCTAAGACTCTAAATATCAGCAATAGAAAGATCCCATTGAAAAGATAGGATACGCAATTGATTTAAGGGGATCTGCGGTATGGAAAAGTCGCGGCTGGAAAGTGAGCGTTAGACCCTTACCTACATGACTCTAAATACCAGCGGCCGGCCAAAACCAGTGTTAGGACCCCCTAACGCTGGTTTGGACGGCTAACGCAGAACTCTAAATCAAGGCGTATGACCAAATAAACAAAGTCATGAAGCTTGGAACATCACAATCTTAAGCATCCCTGTAATAAAAACTGTTAAATTATAATCATGGCTAGTTTATACTATTTAAACAGAGTGCTCAGAGTTCTTTAAGGCATTAGGAGGTTATACATACCTATTAAGTGTAAGCTTTGTTCCCACAAGAATATGACATTAAGGCCTCTAGTTATCAAGCCGTCAACCTCAAATACGCTGGAATTCCGCAGCATATTTGTGGTGAGGCTGATTCGCCTAAGTTATCAAGCACTACACACCGGCAAAAGTAGAATTTAGTGACGTAAGCTTCGATCCGCCGGACTCAGTCCGACACAGATCGATTCTTACATCACTGCAGATGTTCTGAACACAAGTTCGGCACAATCTGACTACTTTTGCTAGTTATCAAATGACTAGCAGGTACGCTCGGCACTTTTCCGGCCCAGCGTACCTGGTTTTCAATCCGCCGCCCTGGAGGTGGCGGATACCATAGGAACGACCATATCGAAAGTTCATGTTCGCTGCTGCCCGACATCCCATTGATTCCAATGGGAAGTGTGTACACCTAACACCCTAACATGTACCCCGAGTCTAAACACCCTTAATCTGCCCCCCTACACCGCCGCCACCTATATTAAACATGCTAACCCCTAAACCGCCGCTCCTGGACCCCGCTGCAACTATAATAAATATATTGACCCCTAAACCGCCGCTCCCGGACCCCGCCGCAACTATAATAAATATATTAACCCCTAAACCGCCGCTCCCGGACCCCGCCGCAACTATAATAAATATATTAACCCCTAATCTGCCCCCCCTACACCGTCGCCACCTATAATAAATTTATCAACCCCTATCCTGCCCCCCCTACACTGCCGCAACCTATAATAAAATTATCAACCCCTAAACCTAAGTCTAACACTAACCCTAACACCCCCCTATCTTAAATATTAATTAAATAAATCTAAATAAATATAAAGCTTATTAAATTAATTATTCCTATTTAAAACTAAATACTTACCTGTAAAATAAACCCTAAGATAGCTACAATGTAATTAATAATTGCATTGTAGCTATCTTAGGATTTATATTTATTTTACAGGCAACTTTGTATTTATTTTAACTAGGTACAATAGTTATTAAATAGTTATTAACTTTTTAATAACGACCTAGCTAAAATAAATACAAAATTACCTGTAAAATAAATCCTAACCTAAGTTACAATTAAACCTAACACTACACTATCATTAACTTACTTAAATTAATTAACTACAAATACCTACAATTAAATACAATTAAATAAACTAACTAAAGTACAACAAATAAAAAAAACTAAGTTACAAAAAATAAAAAAAATTACAAGATTTTTAAGATAATTACACCTAATCTAAGCCCCTAATAAAATAACAAAGCCCCCCCAAAATAAAAAAATGCCCTACCCTATTCTACATTACAAAAGTTAATAGCTCTATTACCTGCCCTTAAAAGGGCCTTTTGCGGGGCATGCCCCATAGTAATTAGCTCTTTTGCATGTTAAAAAAAATACAACCCCCCCAACATTAAAACCCACCACCCACATACCCCTACTCTAACCAACCCAACCCCCCCTTAAAAAAAACTAACAATAACCCCCTGAAGATCTCCCTACCTTGAGTCGTCTTCAGCAAGCCGACCACCGATGGAACAGAAGAGGACATCCGCAGCGGCTGAAGTCATCATCCAAGGGGCGCTGAAGAGGTCTTCCATTCGATAGAAGTCTTCATCCATGCGGCGTCTTCAATCTTCATCCATCCGGAGCGGAGCAGAGCCTTCTTCAAACGAGCTGACGCGGAGCCATCCTCTTCCAACTACGCCTACCCGACGAATGGATATTCTTTTAAGTGACGTCATCCAAGATGGCGTCCCTCGAATTCCGATTGGCTGATAGGATTCTATCAGCCAATCGGCATTAAGGTAGGAAAAATCTGATTGTCTGATGCAATCAGCCCATCAGATTCAAGTTCAATCCAATTGGCTGATCCAAATGTTCCGATCAGCCAATAGAATGCAAGCTCAATCTGATTGGCTGATTGCATCAGCCAATCAGATTTTTCCTACCTTAATTCCGATTGGCTGATAGAATCCTATCAGCCAATCGGAATTCGAGGGATGCCATCTTGGATGACGTCACTTAAAGGAATATCCAGTCGTCAGGTAGTCGTCGGTTTGGGTTGGTTAGAGTAGGGGTATGTGGGTGGTGGGTTTTAATGTTGGGGGGGATTGTATTTTTTTAACATGCAAAAGAGCTGATTACTTTGGGGCATGCCCCGCAAAAGGCCCTTTTAAGGGCTGGTAATAGAGCTGTTAACTTTTGTAATGTAGAATAGGGTAGGGTATTTTTTTATTTTGGGGGGCTTTGTTATTTTATTAGGGGGCTTAGATTAGGTGTAATTAGCTTAAAAATCTTGTAATATTTTTTATTTTTTGTAACTTAGTTTTTTTTATATTTTAGTTAATTTATTTAATTGTATTTAATTGTAGGTATTTGTAGTTAATTAATTGAATTAAGTTAATGATAGTGTAGTGTTAGGTTTAATTGTAACTTAGGTTCAGATTTATTTTACAGGTAATTTTGTATTTCTTTTAGCTAGTTCGTTATTAAATAGTTAATAACTATTTAATAACTATTGTACCTAGTTAAAATAAATACAAAGTTGCCTGTAAAATAAATATAAATCCTAAAATAGCTACAATGTAATTATTAATTACATTGTTGCTATCTTAGGGTTTATTTTACAGGTAAGTATTTAGTTTTAAATAGGAATCATTTATTTAATAAGAGTTATATTTATTTAGATTTATTTAATTAATATTTAAGATAGGTGAATGTTAGGGTTAGTGTTAGACTTAGGTTTAGGGGTTAATAATTGTATTATAGGTTGCGGCGGTGTAGGGGGGGCAGGATAGGGGTTGATAAATTTATTAGAGGTGGCGACAGTGTAGGGGGGCAGATTAGGGGTTAAACAATTTATTTAGTTGCGGCAGGGTCCGGGATCCGCAGGATAGGGGTTAATAAATGTATTATAGGTGGCTGCGGTATAGGGGGGCAGGATAGGAGTTAATCGTTATTATGTAGGTGGCGGCGGGGTCCGGGAGCGGCGGTTTAGGGGTTAATAACTTTATTTAGTTGCGGGGGGCTCCGGGGCGCCGGTATAGGGGGTAGAACAGTGTAGTTTAGTGTGGGTGCTTAGTGACAGCTCATTAATAAAGCTGGGGAAAAGCCGAAGAGCAGCGAGATCGGATGAGTGATAACTATCACAGTCCGCTGCTCATCGCCCCATACTTGGTGCGCGGCTTTTTGACAGCTTTTTTTATAACTTTGGCGAGCGTATTCAGGTCCGCGGCGGCGATGTGAGGCGAGCTTAGGCAGGCATATTGGGGCCGGCGAAGGCAGGTAAGTAGACGGCTTGATAACTAGAGGCCTTAGTATATAATCTTTCCTCCCTGAATAGCTATAGTGTATATATATATATATATATATATATATATATATATATAGATAACACTATAGCTATGACAACAACACAGCCAGACACAATAACACATCATATAATATTAAAGGATCCTATTCGTGCCCATCTGCTAATGTGGTGTACATGATACAGCGTACAGCGTGTGACAGAGGTTGCTACATTGGAGAAACTGGCCTAAAGCTGCATTAAAGAATGAATCTACACAGACACTCTATCAAAAATCACAAGGAAAATGAATATTGTACCCCTGTTGGTCATCACTTCATCCAGACTGGTCACTCCATCCTTAAACTCAGGATTAAAGTTCTTAAAGGGAATTTCAGAGACTCTAAAGGAACGAAAGACGTTTGAGATGAAAATGATCACACATTTCAACACCAGAAATGAAGGACTTAATGTAGACTCTGGCTTTCTCACACACTACCATAACTTTCTATAATCTCTCATCTTATTGTCCTATATTGGTTTCTTTTTCCTTTTGTTTTTCCTCTCATCTTACCTATTTACTCTCCTCTGTTTATTTATTCTTTTTTTTTTTTTGCTTCAGACCTGAGGAAGGGAGGAAAACTCTCGAAAGCTTGTCTTTGAAATATTATGTTAGTCCAATAAAAAAGGTATCACTGCATATTGCAATACTTTGTCATTTGAGCATCATATATATATGTATATATATTATTTTTTCTCTAGATTGAGCACATGTGATACCTCCATTTACCATTGAATAAAAGAGGGAGACTGCTATTTTTTTCCATGTTCTAGGTATGAATCGTTTAGCACATGTGATCATGGTGACAAATAGTTTTCTACGATAAATGCATTTCAGATTGGGAGTGTGGTTGAGTAGTATTGTTAGTGGGTCAAGGGTAATGGTGGTTCCTAGCGTTTTATTAATACAGGAAGAGATCTGGTCCCAAAGAGGTTTGAGTAAAGGACATGACCACCAAATGGGAGTTATGGTACCTGGTTCGCCACACTGTCTCCAGCAGAGTGGAGATGCTCTAGGATATATAATATGCAGTCTTCGGGGTGTTAAGTACTACCTAGCTAATATTTTGTAGTTTAACTCCACTAGTGTTGGTGATATAGAGGATGTTTTTTGCTTCTTTAAAAAAAATTGCCTTGGCGCATAATTTATTTTAAGGTGAAGTCCTTGTTCCTCATTGTGTGGTATACAAGGGCCTTCTTTTGTTGGAACTGTGTCTCAAAATAGTTTCTCAAATGGCATGAGTGATCTTAGTAAGTCCCTTTAGAATCAATTAGTTAGGACAGCATGTCTCATTTGGAAATAAAAATACCATCTATTAAAGGAGATCCCAATGTCTCATTTAGTTCCATTTGTGTTCTGATTTAACCATCTTTTGTCAACTGGTAAATGAGGAAATCAGGTAAAATGCCGGTCAAGGGTGTGAAAAGGTGACATCCAGGGTTAGAAGAAAGGAGTTATTGAGTAGTGGTGGGAGGGGTGAAATTTGTGTAGAGATGATCTTGTTCTCTGATAGTAACTTGTCCTAAGTTTCTAGTGTGGCAGAAATGTATCTGTTAGTGTTGGCTCCAGTGGGTCTGTCTTTCATGGGTAGCCAGGGTAGGTGTGCTAGATTTGGGGTTGCACTTATGTGGGACTCTTATGTGACCCATGGTTTAGAGGGCACCTGTGGTTCCAAGCTCCAATACAGCCAGGTGTGCTGCCTTATAATAGTTTTTCAGGAAAGGGACTCCCAATACTCCCTCCTCTCTAGTAATATATAATGTTTGATATCATTTTTTTTTAGGCTCCCTAGAGCGTCTTCAGCCTCTCTAGTCTAACCAGTCCTTAGTATTTAATAACATAAGGACTGGTGAGGCTAGAGAGGCTGATGATGCTCTAGGAAGCCTAAAAAAAACTGTATCGCACTTGCGCTACAGTTAGCGCACCACTCGTAATCCAGGTGACAGTGCACAGATACACATATATACCCTGCAGCATTATAACAAAAATTCACAGAAAAGGATTGAGATCTAGTTCAGCATTTATTCCATTTGGATATAAAGTATAATCTAATTAAATTTCATGATACAAAAGTTTATTTTCATAATCCCCCCCTCATCTCTCCATCTTTTTTAGAACCCATAACTGAAGACCTTTGGCACTTTGATTATGCTCTTTCTTCAAATGTCCCTCAAAACAATTTTTAATGTTTGATAGATGTTCCCTAATCCGGTCTCTTAAGGGTCTTTGAGTTTATCCTGCATATTGTTTCTTGCATTGACACTGTATCAAACAAGCTATTGTTTTATAACAACAAGAATAATATGGTAAAACTAAAATAATCCCCGCAAGTGGGACTGCTGCCGTCTCACAGTTTTCTAAAAAAAAAAATGTCAAAACTTGTGCTCGAGTAAACAACTCCTTCGTAAAGAGTATTCACTTTTTATTTCCCAATGCGTTTCAACGGTGTTACGCTGCATAACACCGTTGAAATGCGTTGGGCAATAAAAAGTGAATACTCTTTATGAAGGAGTTGTTTACTCGAGCAATAAAACACTTGTAACTTATCTTGTGAGTACAGTATTATTTGTGCTTTCCCTTTACTAGCATATTACACCATTGTGGATTTTTCCTAGTGCCTTATCATCTCTAAGAGTGAGATTGGAAAGTGTCCCAAAGGAGTGTTTTCAAGACCAGATGTATGTACCCCTGGGTCCAGCGCCTCTTATAAGATACAGCACAGCTATTGTTTTATCAATACATCTTATGACCTCAGTTATATTAAGTTCCTGTTCTTTTACTGTTGAGAATTCCTTCTTAGTTTTATTACTATATTTGCACACTGTACAACTATAGCATGGGGGGAAAAACTTGTAATGCTTTACCCCCAATATCCACTATGAATATTGAATTCTATTGCTTGAATTCACTAAGGGCCACAATACTTTTAAGGTTATTTGCTTTTAAAAAAATATGTCTGGATGTTCTTTCACATGATCACCTAAAATATGATATCTCTTAAAGGAACACTCAAGTCAAAATAAAGTTTTATGATTCAGATCGAGCAAGCAGTTTTAAGACACTTTCCAATTTACTTCCATTATCAAATTTTGCACGGCCCTCTTTATATTCACACTTTCTAGGGAACAAGATCCTACTGAGCATGTGCGCAAGTTCACAGGGTATACTTATACTAGTCTGTGATTGGTTGATGTCTGTCACATGATACAGGGGGCCGTAAAATAGGAGAAAAAATACATTTGTCACGAAAAAAATCTATTGCTTATTTGAAATTCAGAGTAAGTGCTATTGCATTGCCTTTTTATTATGTACTTGTTAATTATGTAATTCTACTGCGTTGAGGGGTTCTTTAATTAAATTCTAATGTTTATTTAACATTGACTGTTCTCTATGACGCTCTCTTAAAATGACTGCTCTCTATATGGATATAATTGCTGGTGTCAACCTTTTTTTAAAAAAAAGAGTTTTGGTAACAATATTCTGATTTTTAAAGTTAAATTGAATGTCTAGAAAAAAAAATTATGTTTCATAAGAAAAAGTTAAACCCATTTCATTCATATCTTCAACAAAAATCTCTTCCTATTTCACATCCCCTAATATTCTTAAAAAATGGGTAAAATCTTTGAGATATGAGGGTAGAGATCCTACACATGTTTGTAGAAAGGTAACTGCATATTGTGAGAGGTTAGATGTTGAGTAGTCTATTCCCAATAAATTACAAATGGTGATAAGGAGAGCGCTAACTAATGTGCACAACATTTGCGCACTAAGTATTGAAGCCCCTAACATAAAAATGTAAGGATAAGGTGTATGTATATACATGTGTTTATATGTGTAAATATGTGTGTGTGTGTGAGTGTGTGTATGTATATATATATATATATATATATATATATATATATATATATATATATATATATATAGTATATACACACCCATACATATAAACACATATATAGACATACTGTATATATACACTTCTGAGCCCTTTCCAATCAAATACCTTTAAACATGACACATCATTTTTATTTTTATTAAATTTCAATGAGATTAAGGGACCGATTTATCAAGCTCCGTATGGAGCTTGATGCCCCTTGCTTCCGGCGCTGCTCCATAACAAGTCCGGTTGCTCTGAGGCAGCGGACAGAAATCAACCCGATCGAATACGATCGGGTTGATTGACACCCCCTGCTAGCGGCCGCTTGCAATGAAACGCTGTCTGCATTTATTGATGTGCAGCGGACATGATACGCTACATCGTATCATGTCCGCTTGCACTTTGATATATATACCCCAATATGTGTTTTACTCTGTGTTGAATGGAAATCGTTTATGTTCCAATGTTCTTCACTCAGAAGAAAATGTTTTTGTATTTTTAAATATATATATCTGTATTCTGTATATATACATATAGATCTTTAAGTATAGATATATATTTTCCAAAAAAAAAATATATATATATATATATATATATATATATATATATATATATATATATATATATATATATATATATATATGGAAATAAATATTTTTTTAAAAAAGAACCTGTTCTTGTATGTGAAGAACATTGGAATGTAAAATATTTATAACTACCTTCTGGTTTAGCACAGTTGGTATAACACAGTTTTGGTTTAGAGTGCAAGCAATAACTGTTGAAGTCTCTGGGGAGAAGAAGTTAACGTGGTCGCAATATCTAAAATCCTAAAGTTAGCCCGCATTGGACTTTAGCTCTTGAGCTAACAATACATGTGCCAAACCGGTGGTGTTACATTTTTTAGAGTGCATACAAAAAGAGGAAATTGAAAAAAATAATGTGCTTTATACAAAAAAATCATAACCACAACAAATAGGGTGGGTCTCATGGACTCTTGACAATATGAAAGAAATTAATTTATCAGGTAAGTTCTTACATAAATTATGTTTTCATTCATGTAAGTGGCAAAAGTCCATGAGCTAGTGACATAGGGGATATAATACCCAAGATGTGAAAGTCCATGAGTCACTAGATACGGAGGGATAAAATAAAAACAAGAAACAAAAGCACTCCCGGGCATCACAGGTATGTAAGCTTGACAAATATTCCAAAGTGTCCAAAAAGCAGCTTTCTATGTATAAATTACTCACAAAGTCACCATCAATATGAATGATAAAATAGCGCTCTTTATTGGGATACGATAAAAACAAAGAGGAGCCTCAGCCCCATAAGTGCACGGTGAGGGTCACAGCAAAAAGACTGCAGACATGTTTCGTGTGGTATTCCACGCTTGATCACTGCTATCTCTATAAAATAAAAACAGCTTTTTCCGCTGAAAAATTAAATCCCCAAACATAATTAAATTTTCTTAAAAATTTTATAAAAACTCAAATTAAAGGCATTAGAATAAAGTTGAGACAACTGCCTGAAGAACCTTTCTACCAAAGGCTGCTTAGGAAGAAGCAAACCCATCAAAATGGTAAAATTTAGTAAAAGTATGCAAAGAAGACCAAGTTACTGCTTTGCAAATTTGATCAACTGATGCTTCTTTCTTAAAAGCCCAAGAAGTGGCAACTGATCTAGTAGAATGAGCTATAATTCTCTGAGTCGGAGACTGCCCCGTCTCTAAATAAACTTTGTGAATCAAAAGTTTCAACCAAGATGCCAGAGAAATGGCAGAGGCTTTCTGACCTTTCCTGGAGCCAGAAAAAATAACAAATACACTAGAAGTCTTTCTGAAATCTTTAGTAGCCTCAACATAATATTTCAAAGCTCTTACCACATCCAAAGAATGTAAAGACCTTTCAAAAGTAATCTTAGGATTAGGACACAAAGAAGGAACAACACTTTCCTTATTGATGTTGTTAGAATTCACAACTTCAGGCAAAAATTTAAATGAAGTCCGCAAAACAGCTTTATCTTGATGGAAAATCAGATAAGGAGACTCACAAGAGAGAGCAGACAATTCAGAAACTCTTCTAGAAGAGATAACCAAAAGGAATAACACTTTCAAGAAAGAAATTTAATGTCCAGAGAATGCATAGGCTCAAAATGAGGAGCCTGTAAAATCTTCAAAACCAAAATAGAGACTCCAAGGAGGAGAAATAGATTAAATAACAGGGTTAATATGAATCAAAGCCTGAACAAAACAGTGAATATCAGGAAGTTTAGCAATCTTTCTATGAAATAAGACAGAAAGAGCAGAAATGTGTCCATTCAAAGTGTTTGCAGACAAAACCTTTATCCAAACCATCCTGAAGAAACTGTAAAATCCTAGGAATGCTAAAAGAATGCCAAGAATAATCATGAGTTGAACACTATGATATATAGGTTTTCTAAACCTGATAATAAATACTCCTTGAAACTGACTTACGAGCCTGTATCATAGTGCTAATAACTGAGTCAGAGAAACCTCTATGACTAAGCACTAAGCGTTCAATTTCCATGCCTTCAAATTTAAACATTTGAGATCCTGATGGAAAAACTGCCCCTGAAACCGAAGGTCTGGCCTTAAAGGAAGTGGCCAAGGCTGGCAACTGGACATTCTGACAAGGTCCGCATACCAAAACCTGAGAGGCCAAGCTGGAGCTATCAAAAAAACATAAAATCGTTCCATTATAATCTTGGAGATCACCCTTAGAAGAAGAACCAGAAGCGAAAAAATGTAAGCAGGTTGATAAAAACCAAGGAACTGCTAGAGCATCCACCATCTCCACCTGAGGATCCTCTAAATAAACTTTGTGAATCAAAAGTTTCAACCAAGATGCCAGAGAAATGGCAGAGGCTTTCTGACCTTTCTGAAAAAGATATCTGAAAAACGTCTTGTTTAGACGAGAGATCATCAGATCTTTTTCTGGAAGAATCCACATCTGTACAAGATGAAAAAAAACATCTGGATGGAGAGACCACTCCCCCGGGTATATAGTCTGACGGCTGAGATAATTCCCTTCCCAATTGTCTACACCTGGGATATGAATCGCAGAAATTAGACAAGAGTTGGATTCCATCCAAGAAAGTATCCGAGATACTTCCTCCATTATTGAAGGACTGCTGTTGTGATATTGTCTGTTTGAAAACAATTGTAAAAGTTCTCTCTTCAATAGAGGCCACGCCTGAAGATCCCTGAAAACAGCATGGAGTTCTAAAATATTGATTGGTAACCTCGGCTCCCGAGACTCTCAGACAGCTCCCCCACCTGAAAAACTTAAATCTGAATGAATGAAAGATGGTATAAGCGCCTACTATATACCTATGGCCTAGGGGAGGTGCACCTAGCATGCACCCGATGAACAACTAGAAAATGGATATGCCCAGGCGCCAACCAAACGGAGGCAGGTATTTGCATACACTAGAGAGGTAGATTTAAAATCAATTTATTACATACAATACATATATAAAACAGTGGAAACAATATAAACCAATACTTCATGGATCCATGATGGTTTTCACATTGAGATTAAAACATAAAAGGTATAACAAAATTGCGCAGAATAAAAAATATAGACGTGGTATAAAAACAATATAGAAGTGGTATAAAAACAATAGTAAACCCTCTGATTATGAATACGATGAATTAGTAGGGAAAACCTCAATATATAGAGTAATCCAAAACAAAAATGATGGAGTAATAAATCCTATGGATGATATGGTCTAATCGTGATCCTAATAGTGTTGAATTGATGTGCACAAAAGTGTAAATAATATGTTGTGGATTCCAATGGGTGCAAACAGTGTGGAAAAAATGAAAAAAGTAAAAACGAAAAAAATGATGAAAAACTAGAAAAAAAAACTGAGTCTTGAGAAAGGCCTAATACGGGCCGAAACGCGTAGACACTGGTAAGCCTTATTCTATTTGTTTTTCATTGTTGTACAATCTACACTATATTTATTTCTGTTCTTCTAGGAAGAGATCGTATTTGTACTCAAGCCCATTTTTAGACACATTCCTTCACTAACCTTGTGACATTTACTACAATCAAAATTATTTTGGTGATACCCACATCTATCAAGTTGAATAGACTTTTAAAAGGATTTCCGTTGTCAACACTATTCTTTGACCACTTTATATACAATGGTTTGATAAGTTCAACACTGTTTTTTTGCCTGTCTTTTTTGCTTGTTTGGACACAGACACTCATATTTGTTTTTTGATTTTTGTTATATTTGTTGTCTTTATACCAATTTTTATCTCCGTTTTTGAACACGCTAATTTGAACACGTCATTTTTTCTACATTCTTAATTTAGCATTATTGGCACCCTTTATTTTTATTTTTGTTTTTGTACTGACAATTTTTGATACTAACAAGATGGCCTAACACAGATTTTTTTCTAGTTTTTCATCATTTTTTTCGTTTTTACTTTTTTCATTTTTTCCACACTGTTTGCACCCATTGGAATCCACAACGTATTATTTACACTTTTGTGCACATCAATTCAACACTATTAGGATCACGATTAGACCATATCATCCATAGGATTTATTACTCCATCATTTTTGTTTTGGATTACTCTATATATTGAGGTTTTCCCTACTAATTCATCGTATTCATAATCAGAGGGTTTACTATTGTTTTTATACCACTTCTATATTGTTTTTATACCACGTCTATATTTTTTATTCTGCGCAATTTTGTTATACCTTTAATGTTTTAATCTCAATGTGAAAACCATCATGGATCCATGAAATATTGGTTTATATTGTTTCCACTGTTTTATATATGTATTGTATGTAATACATTGATTTTAAATCTACCTCTCTAGTGTATGTAAATACCTGCCTCCGTTTGGATGGCGCCTGGGCATATCCATTTTCTGTTGAGAATACAGTCTAGGTAGGATGAACAAATGAGCCCCCCTGAACAATAAGGTGATAGTCCAACCACCAAATCAGAGAGAAAAGAGTGTTGGGATTTAAGTATATCAGTTGTGATATCTGAAAATAATCCCTGCACCTTTGGTGCAACATGCAAAGCTATAGAGGCCTCAAACGAAAACGAGCAAAGAGGATCGCACCTGATGCTGCAGTCATGAGACCTAAAACTTCCATGCACATAAGCACTGAAGGAAATAATATAGACTGAAGGTTTAGACAAACTAAAATTAACTTCATTCGTCTCTAGTCTGTCAGGGAAAGAATCATAGATACTAAATCTTATCTGTAAACCTAAAAAGGTGACCCTTGTCTAAGGAATCAAGAAACTCTATTGTAAATTGATCTGCCAACCATGTCTTGAAGAAACCACACTAGTTGTCTCAAGTGAGATTCTGCTAAATGAAAAGATTAGAGCTAGTACCAAGATATCGTCCAAATAAGTAAACACACTGCAATACCCTGCTCTCTGATTACAGATAGAAGGGCCCCCGAGAATCTTTGAAAAGAATCTCTGAGCTGTCACTAGCCCAAAATGATGGACAACAAATTGGTAATGCTTATCTAGAAAAGAGAATCTCAGAAAACAATAGTGGTCTGAATGAATTGGAATGTGAAAATAAGCGTCCTGTAAGTCTATTGTGGACATGAAGTGAGCTTACTGAATAAAAAGGCAGAATAGTCCCTATAGTCACCATCTTGAAAGTTGAGACTCTTACAAAACAATTAAAAAAAATCAGATCCAGGATTGGTCTGAATGAATCTTCTTTCTTTGGGACAATGAACAGATTTGAATAGAAACCCAAACTCTGTTCCTGCAGAGGAACTGGACACATCACCCCTGAAAACTCTAGATCTGAAACACATTTCTGAAAAAACTGAGCTTTCACAGGGTTTGTTGTAACATGGGAAAGAATCTTCCCATGAGAGGTTTTATTCTGAAACCTATTCTATACCCCTGAGAAAACAATATTCTGAATCCACTGATTTTGAACAGAAATGGTCCAAATGTGTAGAAATAAAGTCATTCTGCCCCCCTCACCACTAGTTGAACTGGTTTAAGGGCCACACTTTCATGCAGTCTTAGGGGCTGAAATTAGTTTTATTTATAAGGCTTGGATTTATCAAAATTCTGAGTAAATAACAAATTAGAGCCCTAGGGGAATGAAAAAATAATTGGGAGCTTAAAAATTACCCTAAGGTTTCTTATCTTGGGACAGAAAAAAACTCCCTTTCCCCCAGTAATAGAGGAGATAATAATATCCAATAGAAAACCTAAAAAAATACTATCCTAAATAATAAGATAGTAATCTAAATTTAGACACCATATCAGAGATTTAAGTCATAAAACTTTTCTAGTAAAAATGGCTAAAAACAAAGATTTAATATCAATTAAAATTACATAAAATATAGCATCACAAATTAAATGATTAGCATATTGAAGTAAAATGCCAATGCTTAGAAAATTCAGAATCTGGTAACTAAACTGCCCAACCAAAAAGTTGAAACAGCAGCAACATCAGTCATAGAAATGGCAGCTTTAAAAATATAGCCAATATGTAAATATGCTTCTCTAAGATATGAAACAAATGTCCTATCTAAAGGATCCTTAAAAGAAGAAATATCTTCCATAGGATTGAAGTGCGTTCGGCAAGAGTAGAAATAGCCCCACCTTAGGCACTTTTACCCAAAAACCCTAAATTAGCCATAGGTAAAGGATATAGTTTTTTAAAACTAGAAGGAAGGTTAAAAGAGGTATTAAGTTTAGATTACTTATTAAGCATATGATAGATAGCATCTGGAATAAGAAAAACTTCACGAGTAACCTCAGAAGCTTAAAAAAACAGAATTGAAACATTTGCTATTCTTGTTATCAATAGGACTCTGAGTCAGTAATAGAAATGGCAGGTTTAAAAATACAGCCAATATGTAAATATGCTTCTCTAAGATATGAAACAAACGTCCTATCTAAAGGATCCTTAAAAGAAGAAATATCTTCCATAGGATTGAAGTACGTTCGGCAAGAGTAGAAATAGCCCCACCTTAGGCACTTTTACCCAAAAACTCTAAATTAGCCATAGGTAAAGGATATACCGCTATATTTAGAGTTCTGTGGCCAAAGGGGTGCGTTAGTTACGCATGCTTTTTTTCTCCCGCACATTTTAAATACCGCTGGTATTTAGAGTTCACAGAAGGGCTGCGTTAGGTTCCAAAAAGGGAGCGTAGAGCATAATTTACCGCCACTGCAACTCTCAATACCAGCGGTGCTTACGAACGCGGCCAGCTTCAAAAACGTGCTTGTGCACGATTCCCCCATAGGAAACAATGGGGCCGTTTAAGCTGAAAAAAAACCTAACACCTGCAAAAAAGCAGCGTTCAGCTCCTAATGCAGCTCCATTGTTTCCTATGGGGAAACACTTCCTACGTCTGCACCTAACACCCTAACATGTACCCCGAGTCTAAACACCCCTAGCCTTACACTTATTAACCCCTAATCTGCCGCCCCCGCTATCGCTGACCCCTGCATATTTTTTTTAACCCCTAATCTGCCGCTCCGTACACCGCCGCCACCTACGTTATCCCTATGTCCCCCTAATCTGCTGCCCCTAACACCGCCAACCCCTATATTATATTTATAACCCCTAATCTGCCTCCCCCAACGTCGCTGCCACCTACCTACACTTATTAACCCCTAATCTGCCGACCGGACCTCACCACTACTATAATAAAGTTATTAACCCCTAATCCGCCTCACTCCCGCCTCAATAACCCTATAATAAATAGTATTAACCCCTAATCTGCCCTCCCTAACATCACCGACACCTAACTTCAAGTATTAACCCCTAATCTGCTGACCGGACCTCACCGCTACTCTATTAAATTTATTAACCCCTAAAGCTAAGTCTAACCCTAACACTAACACCCCCCTAAGTTAAATATAATTTTTATCTAACGAAATAAATTAACTCTTATTAAATAAATTATTCCTATTTAAAGCTAAATACTTACCTGTAAAATAAACCCTAATATAGCTACAATATAAATAATAATTATATTGCAGCTATTTTAGGATTAATATTTATTTTACAGGCAACTTTGTATTTATTTTAACCAGGTACCATAGCTATTAAATAGTTAAGAACTATTTAATAGCTACCTAGTTAAAATAATTTACAAAATTACCTGTAAAATAAATCCTAACCTAAGTTACAATTAAACCTAACACTACACTATCAATAAATTAATTAAATAAAATACCTACAAATAAATACAATTAAATAAACTAACTAAAGTACAAAAAATAAAAAAAGAACTAAGTTACAAAAAATAAAAAAAATAATTTACAAACATTAGAAAAAGATTACAACAATTTTAAGCTAATTACACCTACTCTAAGCCCCCTAATAAAATAACAAAGCCCCCCAAAATAATGCCCTACCCTATTCTAAAATACAAATAGAAAAGCTCTTTTACCTTACCAGCCCTTAAAAGGGCCTTTTGTGGGGCATGCCCCAAAAAATTCAGCTCTTTTGCCTGTAAAAAAAAACCATACAATACCCCCCCCAATATTACAACCCACCACCCACATAACCCTAATCTAACCCAAACCCCCCTTAAATAAACCTAACACTAAGCCCCTGAAGATCTCCCTACCTTATCTTCACCCCGCTGGGTATCATCGATTCGTCCAGAGGAGCCTCCGAAGTCTTCATCCAAGCCCAAGCGGGGGCTGAAGAAGTCCATCATCGGGCTGAAGAGGTCCATCATCGGGCTGAAGTCTTGATCCAAGCGGGCGCTGAAGAAGTCCATCATCGGGCTGAAGAGGTCCATCATCGGGCTGAAGTCTTGATCCAAGCGGGCGCTGAAGAGGTCCATCATCGGGCTGAAGTCTTCTTCATCCATCCGGAGCGGAGCCATCTTCTTCCAGCCGACGCGGATCCATCCACTTCTACCGACGCCTACTCGCCGAATGATGGTTCCTTTAAATTACGTCATCCAAGATGGCGTCCCTCGAATTCCGATTGGCTGATAGGATTCTATCAGCCAATCGGAATTAAGGTAGGAAAATTATGATTGGCTGATGGAATCAGCCAATCAGATTCAAGTTCAATCCGATTGGCTGATTGGATCAGCCAATAGAATGCGAGCTCAATCTCATTGGCTGATTGGATCAGCCAATCGGATTGAACTTGAATCTGATTGGCTGATTCCATTTTATTTAATTTTATTTCATTAATTTATTGATAGTGTAGTGTTAGGTTTAATTGTAGATATTTGTAGGTATTTTATTTAATTAATTTATTGATAGTGTAGTGTTAAGTTTAATTGTAACTTAGGTTAGGATTTATTTCACAGGTAATTTTGTAATTATTTTAACTAGGTAGCTAGTAAATAGTTATTAACTATTTAATAGCTATTGTACCTGGTTAAAATAAATACAAAGTTGCCTGTAAAATAAATATTAATCCTAAAATAGCTACAATATAATTATAATTTATATTGTAGCTATATTAGGGTTTATTTTACAGGTAAGTATTTAACTTTAAATAGGAATAATTTATTTAATAAGAGTTAATTTATTTCGTTAGATAAAAATTATATTTAACTTAGGGGGGTGTTAGTGTTAGGGTTAGACTTAGCTTTAGGGGTTGAGGTCCGGTCGGCAGATTAGGGGTTAATACTTGAAGTTAGGTGTCGGTGATGTTAGGGAGGGCAGATTAGGGGTTAATACTATTTATTATAGGATTATTGAGGCGTGAGTGAGGCGGATTAGGGGTTAATAACTTTATTATAGTAGCGGTGAGGTCCGGTCGGCAGATTAGGGGTTAATAAGTGTAGGTAGGTGGCGGCGACGTTGGGGGCGGCAGATTAGGGGTTAATAAATATAATATAGGGGTCAGCGGTGTTAGGGGCAGCAGATTAGGGGTACATAGGGATAACGTAGGTTGCGGCAGTGTGCGGTCGGCAGATTAGGGGTTAAAAAAATGTATTAGAGTGGCGGCGATGTGGGGGGACCTCGGTTTAGGGGTACATAGGTAGTTTATGGGTGTTAGTGTACTTTAGAGCACAGTAGTTAAGAGCTTTATGAACCGGCGTTAGCCCAGAAAGCTCTTAACTCCTGGCTTTTCTCTGCGGCTGGAGTCTTGTAGTTAGATTTCTAACGCTCACTTCAGCCAAGACTCTAAATACCGGTGTTAGAAAGATCCCATTGAAAAGATAGGATACGCAAATGGCGTAGGGGGATCTGCGGTATGGAAAAGTCGCGGCTGCAAAGTGAGCGTTAGACCCTTACCTACAAGACTCTAAATACCAGCGGTAGCCCAAAACCAGCGTTAGGCGCCCCTAACGCTGGTTTTGACGGCTAACGCCAATCTCTAAATCTAGGCGATAGTTTTTTAAAACTAGAAGAAAGTGTAAAAAGAGGTATTAAGTTTAGATTACTTATTAAACATATGATAGATAGCATCTGGAATAAGAAAAACTTCAAGAGTAACCTAAGAAACTTAAAAAAAACAGAATTCAAACATTTGCTATTCTTGTTATCAGTAGGACTAGATTCCTCAATACCCAAAGTAAACAATACTTCCTTAATAAAGAATGAATACATTCAATAGAAAGGTTGATTTATCAATATCAGTCTCTGAAGTAGGATCCTCTGAGTCAGAGAAAACCTCATCCGCAGAAAAACTTCAGTATGCTGTCGATCAATACAAACTTCATTAAAGGGACACTGTACCCAATTTTTTTTCTTTCGTGATTCAGATAGAGCATGACATTTTAAGCAACTTTCTAATTTACTCCTATTATCAAATTTGCTTCATTCTCTTGGTATCTTTATTTGAAATGCAAGAAAGTAAGTTTAGATGCCGGCCCATTTTTGGTGATCAACCTGGGTTGTTCTTGCTGATTGGTGGATAAACTCATCCACCAATAAAAAAATGCTGTCCAGAGTTCTGAATAAAAAAACGCTTAGATGTCTTCTTTTTAAAATAAATATAGCAAGAGAACAAAGAAAAATTGATAATAGGAATAAATTAGAAAGTGGCTTAAAATTGCATGCTCTATCTGAATCATGAAAGTGTCCCTTTAAATTTATGAGAAGTTAGGAGAGATCCTTTACGTTAATTTGAAGTCAGAATAGCAGTAATAGCCTTCTCTGTAGCAATATAATCCTTTATATCTACAGGAATATCATGTACATTAGACTGTGAAGGTTTATCAGTAGATGTATTTGTACTATAGAAACATTATCAGTATGAAATAATATAACATAAAAAGTGCCACATATTTGAGCTGAAGAAATAAAATCAGCTAATTAACAATATACACACTTAGCTTTGGTAGAAATTGTGTACAGGCAGCTTAGTTCCTACAGTAACATCAGAGGCAGGATAAGTTTGAGACATCTTGCAAAATGAAACAAAAAAAGAAAAAACAACATTTAAACAAAATATCCAATTTCCTCAAAATAGCAGTTTGAGGAATGGGAAAAAATGCTTATGCTAAAATACTTAAATGAAAATAAAATCAAACGCAAACATCATAGCCCTCTGTAAACAAATGAGAGCAGAGAGCAAAAGAGCGAGAGACTTAATATAATTTTTTGTTAAAGATGACGTAAATGCAGAGAAAAAACTTTTGCCGCCAAAGTTAACAAGAAATTAAACGACTCCCGCCATAACAGGTGCGATTTTGCGGCAAAAAAATATGCGGCAACAAAAACGCAAGAAATTACGTGACTCGCGTTGCAACATCCTCACCAAAAATGTTTGCGCCAAGAATAACGCAATAAATAAAAGCATTTTATGTCATTGCGAGCCTAATTTGCCCGCGAACATTTGAAAAAACAAGTCCGAAGTTACTACTAGCTGGAACCCCAGGTAAGAAAAAAATTAAAACATTTCTCCCAAAAATATAATTTCCATGCTGAAATTGTTAGACTGCAAAGGGAAATAAACATAGACCTGACTCATGGCAAATATATGCAATATATATTAAAACTTTAAAATATAAAGTGCCAAACATAGCTCAGAGTGTCTTAAAAATATATATATACTTACCTGAAGACACCTGTGACGGTTCTTTAGTCACATACATGGACACAGGGGCGGACTGAGACCAACCAGGGCCCCCGGGCAAAAGTGTGGCAGGGCCCCCCACCCACCTACCTCCCCTGCCCCTCCCCCACCCTAATGCCCCTCCTACATATTGTGCTCCTCCCACCTCATATGCCCCACCCACATATTGTGTTCCTCCCATCCCATATGCCCCTCCCCCACACTATGCCCCTCCCCCACAATATGCCTCTCCCACATTTTTTATTGCAATATAAATAGACATTTTGTTACCTTAAATATTTTATTAATAACAAAATATGAATTAACAAGTGCTGCATTGTGCTCCAAAAATTAAATAATTTTTTTTAATCATACACAGAATTATAAAGTGCAATGTGGGTCATACAAAGAATTGTAAACAAAGTTCTATGCGAATCATACACACAACTATAAACAAAGTGCAATGCAAGTCATAAACAAAGTAACAACACTGCTAGTCAAACAGAATTATAACTTATAAAAACAAATAGCACACAACATTTTTAATAGAATATTTTAAATAGAAAAATCAAGTTTAAATGTATAAATAAATAAATAGAACAGGGGGTATTTCCTTAATTAAGTGTACTTTTAACTTAAGCTAAAATTGCTGAAATGTAAACATTAATATTTAAAACTTTTCCAATTATGTTTTTTTACGGTTGAACCCCAAAAATAAAAAACAGAACCTGTCTGCAATTTAAAAGATAAGCAAGGAGCGAAGCTCAGCAGATGTTTTTCCAAAGCGATCTATGATTTTCTCTTTGTCAGACTTTACCCTCAGTGCAATATCTTTTTCGATTGCTATCAGCATCAGTGTTTCCAAATTTTGCTGAGTGAGTGATGATCTAAGCCTGGACTTTAAAATTTTTAACTTTGAGAAGCATCTTTCACAGGTGCATTGTGTAGTGCTCAGAGTAATCAAATACTTGTATGCCAAGTAAAGATTCTCATAAGCTGATGAATACAGTCTGTACTGAAAGAGCAATTTAAATGCACAAGATGTACAATTTTTGCAAGTAAGCTTCTTGAGAGATGCCTTGCAGGTTGTTGATGATGACTCAGTGTCAGGGGTGTCCAACTCTTCTTCTAGGTCTGACTCTGAATCACTCACTTCATCACTGTCATCTAACAGTCCTCTTCTGATGTTTTTGTAGCTAGATGCAAATGATTTTAATTCTTCGTGAAGAGCAAGGCAGTCTATTTCAGGAACTGCAGCAGAAATCAAGTCGATTTGTATTTTATCAGGGGTAGCCAGTATTTCCTCAAATCGATTTGGGTCAAAGCATGCAATCTGTTTGTAAAGTTTGCCATGGCTAGCAAACCTGGTCTTCATTCTATCCAAAACCATATCAAGGATAACATTATGGCATGACACTTCAAATTTTTTCTTTAAATTAGGGAGTTCTGCACATCTTGTCAATCTAAGTTCTGAAAATGATTTTTGGATTAAAATGTTCTCGCAAGCAAGTTTTTCGTTTATCTGATCAACAAATGTGGTGGTTGAATTGAAAACATCTGAAAAGCCTCTTGAAATTTTTTGCAAGCGAGTTGTAGCATCATCAACCATTCGCCATGCTTGCATAAGATCAAGGTTTGGTGATTGCAAATAATCCGAAACAGGTGTAGTAATTGAAAATATTCTAAGAAAAGTAAAAGCGGTAAGGATGGTTTCAAATTTACAGAGATTTTGATTCAACTTCAGTGCTTCATCTCGAACTGAGCATCGGAAATCTGATGAATCACTTACTTCCTTAAGGATAAGTATCAGGTCTGAATACAATTCGTTTGATTGGTCTTCATAGCTTCCAAAAAGCTTACGAAGTGCTCTGGCTCGACTTGACCATCTGGTATTACCAATTTTCTCAAGTTTTTGCAGTTCCTGTCTTTGTTTTCATTTGGTTATCCCATATTTTCATTCTTTTATAGGACTCCCCAAAAAATGTGGATAGGCTACTGAGAAGTCCAAACAGACTTATAGCTGGAACACACACAGCGCTTACATCTCCTATGACCAGGTTGAGAACATGAGCATAACACCATGTGTGAATATGACTAGGACGAACCTCCTTCATCCGAGCTTGCAGTCCAGTATAGATCCCACTCATGTTAGCAGCTCCATCAAATAAATCTCCAACACACTGTTCAAGACTAAGCCCAATGTTAGACAATGATTCACGTAGCAAGTCATGCAAGCTGCTACTGCTCGAATCCTCGACAACCACTAGGCGTATCAGTCTCTCTCTCACTTTGTCTTCCACAGTATATCGCACAACAATGGCACACTGATCATGAGCAGACACATCTTGTGTGGAGTCCATTTGGATTGAAAACATGCCAGCATTGTTAATTTCTTTCACTATTTCTTCTTTTATCATGTCTCCAATAATGGTGAATATCTTAAATAATGTTGTTTTACTAAGGAATGTGACAAATTTTCCTCTTCCTTTTTGTGACCTATTACGTTTTTTTGCTATATCTTTGACCTTTTTCAAGTGCTCATTCAGAATTTGGTTGTATCCTGCAAGAAGTTTTACTGCTTCCAAAAAATTGCCCCGATTTTCTAAATGATCATCATCAAAGACATCAGCTGCAGACTCACTATGGCTGCTCCTATAAGGTAAAGCTTGAACTCCAATATAAAAGGCAATATCTATGATGCAGTTTAAAACAGCACGGCGTTTGAGTATTTGGTTATGTCGAACTGAAAATTGTTCAATCTGTAATTTGTGTTTGATTGATTTTCCTTGCATATTGATCATGTATGCCTCACTGGCAAGCTTGTGGCATTGAGAGTTTTCATGTTCTATGAGCCTTGATGTAATATGCCTCCATTCCTTGCAACCCTTTATCCACTGAGTATTACGGTACTTTTCAGAGGAAAACATCAAACAGATGGAACAGTGCAGAGTCTTATTTTTTTCATTGAAGGTTACCCATTTTCTGCTTATATCCTCTCCTTGTATACTTTTCCTGTAGTAAACTACATGGCTATTAAAAGGGATGTTGTGCTTTGGCTGGTTTGGATGAAATTCCCAGAACATTTCAGATGAGACCCCAGCATTATTCAGTTCATGGGAATGAAGAAAAAAGTCCTCTGTGGATGGTGATTTTGCTTGTGATAGTGCCCTCTCCTCCTGTGGCATTTGTATTTGAGGTGGTTCCATATCTTCTTCTGTTTCTAAAGCTTCAATGTTTGAGGGCACTTCTGGACTTTGAACCATTACTCCAGAAGCAGAAGCCACAACCTCTTCTGGAATTTGAACCGGCGTTACTCCAGAAGCAGAAGCCACATCCTCTTCTGGAATTTGAACCGGCGTTACTCCAGAAGCAGAAGCCACATCCTCTTCTGGAATTTGAACCGGCGTAACTCCAGAAGCAGAAGCCACATCCTCTTCTGGAATTTGAACAGCTTCAGCTTGCAACTGTTCAGTTTTCTTTTGAAAAAAAGTGTCAATTTTACTTGTAGAAGTTTCAAGTTTTCTCTGTTCTTCTTTTTTTTCTTTTCTTTTCTTAGCACCACTTTTATGCTTGTAAGAAGGCATTGTAGAATCTGAATCTAAAACAAAGTTCAGAATATGAAAATGAATGTTTTTTATAGAAGAAAGCTAGATATGCAGCTGCTACAGTAATCTTTTATAGATTCCATGCATTAGCAATGAAGGAGCAGAGAGGAAAACCTACAAGAAACAAGCCATTACTAAATCAGGACAGTAGGTGCATCATGCAGCTTTAAGTGAGCATAAGTAAATGCAAAACAATTACATAAACTGTCTGCTTTTCCACAATACAGGTGTAGCCTCTGCAGTACAGTGAACACCTTGTAATAGAAGACTTTGTTGTCTTGCTATAGTATAATCTATTAAGGAAAGAGTCAAAATATTTTTTAAAAACAAGCAAAAAAAGTGTTTCCTGCATTTGTTTTTCAATAGCCAATCCCCACCCACCATTTGACTTGGAGGAGTGAATCCTGTGTTTAGTCTGCAGACAACAAGGTGAGCCACAGTCATATTGTTTGTTTATTTAAAAAAAATGCATTTTTTGCAGTTCTTAAGTAACCTGCATTCTTTTTTTTTTTTCTTTTTTTTTTAAAGTTGGAGAATTAGAAAAGCCACAATTTTCAGAGCCAAGTTACAGCAAAAGGTGGTAAAGTAAAAAAACTAAAGTATATATTGCAAAGTTAGAAAACAATTGCACAGTGCACTGTCCATTATTATTATTATTATCGGTTATTTGTAGAGCGCCAACAGATTCTGCTGCGCTATTCCGCAGTCCATTTACTTATACAGACACAAAAGAAACATAGGCAGCCAAGAATCAAATGCCTAATAGTCATGCCACATGCAAGTGCATATTCATATATTATCCTGTGAGGCAGTGATAAAAAGAAAGATAAGCAGCCAAGAATAAAACAGCTAATAGTCATACATGCAAGTGCATATTTATATATTATCCTGTGATTAATGTGAACAATTTCATCACACAACTTCTACGCAGTTATTTGAGATGAGATGTTAACATTGATGGCATAGAAATATTGCATGCAGTGATTCAACTACTTCAACACACAACTGCTAGACACATTGTTCTAAATGGTAAAGCAAACATGGTAATATGGTAATTATATATAACATAGATCACACTCTTCAATTGTGTAAAAGGCAATAAATAGCTAGCCAAGGTGGAATAGGTAATTCTCTTTATTCACAGCTTATATACATGTACAACTTAGGTTGTCAGATGTTTAGTATTCAACTGGACTGTTCACTATATTCTGTTTGTTAGATTAAATATAATCAGTCTCCCATATCTGTATGCACTACAGTATACCGTAACCTATATACCCTACAGTATACCTATATGCACTACAATATGCCTACATACACTACAGTATACCTACATACACTACAGTATACCTATATACACACTACAGTATACCTATACACACTACAATATGCCTACATACACTACAGTATACCTATATACACACTACAATATGCCTACATACACTACAGTATACCTATATACACACTACAGTATACCTATACACACTACAATATGCCTACATACACTACAGTATACTTATATACACACTACAATATGCCTACATACACTACAGTATACCTATATACACACTACAATATGCCTACATACACTACAGTATACCTATATGCACTACAGTATACCTATATGCACTACAATATGCCTACATACACTACAATATTTCCTTTAATTTAGAGATACATGATCTTTCCTATAAGTATACGTCTAGCAGATAAAACTAGCATCATTTTAACTGACAACAGGGCAGGTTTAGAGAAATCCATTTTAAAGTGAGAAGAAATTCAAATAAATTCAAAATTAAACTTTAATTATTAAAATATAACATACCATTTTAAAGACCATTAGAATTTACTTCTATTATCTAATTTGCTTAATTGACTTGCTTTCATTTGTTGAAAAGCATACCTAGGTATGTTCAGGAGCAACAATGGACTACTGGGATTTAGCTGAAGATTGTCAGATACACATAAATGCCTCTTGTCATTGGCTCATCCAATATATTCAGCTAATCAGAGTAGAACATTGCTGTTTCTTCAATGGAGTCATGTGACCAAGGGAAGGTTCTAAATCTGGCAAAATGTGAATGGGCAACAAGAGAACAGTTTGTAGCTACTGAGACCCGGGAGAGAGAAGCTGCATAACCAGGGCACTCAGGGAAAAGCTGAAGGGTCCAACTGGAGAGCAGAGGAGAAGAGCCACAAGGGGAAGAGCCACAAGCAGTGCCAGTCAAGGGGCTACAAATCAGGTAATACAAGTGACCACAACCAGCAAAACAGAGGAGAAGATATACAGAGAGAGGAGAAGATATACAGAGAGAGGAGAAGATATACAGAGAGAGGAGAAGATATACAGAGAGAGGAGAAGATATACAGAGAGAGGAGAAGATATACAGAGAGAGGAGAACATATACAGAGAGAGGAGAACATATACAGAGAGAGGAGAACATATACAGAGAGAGGAGGAGAAGAGGACACAGTCATACAAGGAGTGAGCAAAAGGCAGCTGCACCTTACCCAGCTGGTGCAAAATACCCAGAGCACTTCCTTACCCAGAGAGGGACCCAGGAACAGCACTGAGGAGCACACATGAGACAACCATCATGAGTTCTCACTAGCTCTGCCCTCTGAGCACTCAGGGACATTTTGCCTCTTAGCTTATTGACAAGGTCAGACCAGCTCTCCTGCAACTCACTCACTCTCTCATCAAATGGACATTAGATAAAGGGGGAATCTTCATATCTGAGACACTGAGTCTAGCGTCTCTAATATAATTCCATTTATTTGATAGCATTAAAGGGACATGAAACCCAATTTTTTTTCTTTTGTGATTTAGAAAGAGCATGTAATTTTAAACAACTTTCTAATTTACTTATATTATCTAATTTGCTTCATTCTCTTGATATCACGTGATGAAAAGCATATCTAGATATGCTCAGAAGCTGCTGATTGGTTGCTGCACATAGAGGCCTTGTGTGATTGGCTCACACGTGTGCATTGCTATTTCTTCAACAAAGGATATCTAAAGAATTGAGCAAATTAAATAATAGAAGTAAATTGGAAAGTTGTTTAAAATTGCATGCCCTATCTGAATCATGAAAGTTTAATTTTGACTAGACTGTTCCTTTAACTTGACCCAAGAAGCTTATGAGTAAAGCCTTCCAACCCCCCCTCATGATGATGCAGCATCCCCTGGGAAGCAGCACTGCTTTCACAGTATAGACTCACTGATAGGTAACCCACCTCAGCCCAGCCCTGAGCACTTTGTGTACACAGGAGGATACCCCATGTTCATGCCATACAGGCCTGTGGTGTTGCCCCCTCCACCACCACCCCCGTCTCTCTCCCAGCAAAATCTTCCATCATCTCACCCCCAGCCCCACCACCAGATCCCCAGTCTACCCAGTGGTTTCTGCTCCAGTCTAGCACAGGGCATGGCTCTCACGTCCACCCTCATGGCTACCCTAACAATAGCTCTTTATACAAAACCATGACATTATAGAGAGTCAGATAAGCATATAAATTAGCATTGTTTTATATATAAATTATTTTCACATGTAATTAATAAATGGCGCTTTATAAAAAGCAGAACAAATAGTAAAGTGCATTTATAAATTTAGAAATCTAATGCATTATTTATGTTCCATATAATTTATAAATATTTGCATAAAATACTTAGAAATTATAAATAGGGGGGGCGGAGTTAACCGCAGCACAGAGTGGCAGCACATTTAGAGAGCTCTCCCTGACTATCGTTAAAAACGCTATTATTAACGGCTGAAACATTCTAGAAAAAGGGAAAAAGTGCTGCTTTATACTACTAGAAGTACCCGGGACTTAACTGAGACAGAAATCTCATCGGTACTTACTACCTTTAACCTCACATTGCGGAACGCTGCCAACCGCTTAACGGCCAGGCCTTCACAGGAGACCAGCATCTCAGGGACCTGAGACTTGGAAGGCTCACTGACCGCAACCATATACCACCTAATAATTCTGGACCTTACTCGCAACAGGGTGACCTGCACCATAACAGCGAGATCTGTACCTGCGGCCCTGCTGGGTGGTTACCGGAGACGGTTCACGCAACCGGGAGGAGGCATCTAACCCAGTCACTGCAGACACTTGTGAAAACATACCAGCTGCCGCACATCCAACCTACATCGGTGATCCGGAGGGTCGGGGCTCCGCTCCGGATCATACAGCACTTCATCCTGGGCTCAGGTAGCGAACATCGAGAGACCGCCTGGGGTAAGAGTACCTTTTTTTTTGGGGCCATAGACCCCTCCTCAGGACTGCTAACAAAAAGACAAGGGCGAGGAGGCTTTAAATTGAATTAAATCTCTGTGGACCTAAGGGGAAAACGGAGAAGAGACCCTCAACCTTAAATACGCCACGCATCTACCTTTGAGCGCGAATCTCCGCCATATTGAGGCCTATCTCTCGAGCTCATAGCAGGCCTACTGAGAGGACCACGCAGATTAGCTACAGCGGGTAAGGGACTTTAATACACACCCTGATTTACCCTTTCTTGAGAACCCCATTACCCCGCTTGCCACATACCAACTGCTGACCGTCTGATATCATAACCCCACAGACAACCATTATATAGACTGCTACTTAAAAGTAGATGCAAAACCTGTATACCTTATCATCACCCTGTCAGGCCGGCAGAAAAATACTGAACACCTTATTTGACCCTAATACAATCCTATGATTGAAATCAAGCTGCCTAGAGAAATAATAAGGCAGTTATTCACATACCGCACCTGAAAATGGGACACTACCCCACCAGTTCTACTGAGATAACCTGTGTCTTTTGAACTCACTAATATCTGAGGGTCCGCTGTTACGGTTGTATATTGGAAATTTTGATCTCTCTCCCTCCTTTCCCGCCGGTCCTTTTGCCTGCGGGTCATAACCCAAATACCCTGCCCCATATCGCCCTGCAGGGGCAACTCCCTGGGAGAGAGATTAGACACTCAGAAGCAAGGCCGCGGACCTTTCTGTGTTACCACAGCGACCAAGACCCTGCTACCCACTTGCAGCATTTTCCTTTTTACTAAGTAGCTCTAAGACACATTAATATGTGAGCTCCTTAGCAACAGCCCACGACCCCGCCAACCCATGAGCATCTAACCAACATACTAAAAGTAAGCGGATTCCCTCTAAATCAAGAATACAGAAAGTAAAACAGCTTAGGATCACATTTAGGAGCTCAGGCCCATAATGTCTCAACTTCAAAAAAGAAAGCAAAAGTCGCATGCTACCCCTAAAAGAACAGTTGTTGACCATTTCCAACACCCGGCCAGAATGACTCATACAAGATCTGAAGATGACGGTTCTGATACTGGGAGCCTGTCAGACACCCAACCTGGCAAAACCTTAACAAAAAGAGTTTCCAGATTGCCATCCATAGAAGGTGCCCCTAACAACCTGATGGACTCTATCACAGCACTGCTAGCATCCCACCATGATTCCCTGTCAAGGAAATTTGACAAATCCCATGCTGACCTTAAAAAAGATATAGGCAGCATTGGAGAGCGAACAGATGCGCTAGAGCGCAGACAGGAAGACCTTGCAGTGGACCATACGAATCTACTGAGTTACTCCCAATGCTTGGCTGGTCAAATAACAGACTTAGAACTAAAACTAGCGGACCTGGAAGACAGGTCGCGCCGCAATAACATTCGAATTAAAGGGATCCCAGAGACTGTTCAACCACAGGACCTAGATGCTTACCTACAAGACCTGTTTAAAGCAGCACTGGGCGCTGATCTGGGCAATGAAACCCTCATTGACAGAGCACACAGAGTGGTCAGACCTAGATCTGCAGATGAGGGGAAACCCCGGGATGTAATAGCCAAGCTACACTACTACACATTCCGAGAAAAGATCATCCGAGTTCTTGCAAGAGAAAAGTCATTACCAGAAAAATATGCTGATCTGCAGATTTACCCTGACCTCTCCCCACACACGCTTCAAATTCGTAGACACTATCATCCATATACTAAGATTCTCAGGGATAAAGGCTTGAAATATAGATGGGGCTACCCAGTACGATTGTTCATCACCAAAGACAGCCAACAATTTCTCGCCACGACGCCACAACAGGCCAGAGAACTTTTATTGAAATGGGAACTGCTCCCACGGGACTCGGGGGACCGTGACCCTGGCCCTGCTGCAAGCAGTGGACTTAGGGCCTCTGCACCAACCTGGAGACCACTACCACAACGGCCGACGCCCACTTCCAAAAGATCCCTAGACTCAGGGGACTTATCCTTAGCTGATGATACATAGGGAATCCGTTTACAGCTCTATTCATACAGTTTTGCATTGAACCAGAGACTTTTGTGGGCTTCCCCCACGCACGCTTTCAAAAGGAACATCAGACCACAGATGAAGCTGGGTGAGACATCCTGATTACATACTAACTTGAACTATGTACTTTCATACTTCCATAATTTTGTAGTTGAACTGATAACCTCACTGGGTGCTATGTTCTAAATACAAGCTGTTCTTGATCTCCCTGTTAACGTTCTAACCATAGAACACTCAATATGCACAATATATGCATTGATAGTACCTAGTATAATCAGACATGATTACCCCTATGTTTATTGCTGATTGAATGAAGGATTAACCGTAATATCTCACCCTAATTATGTTTTCTCTTTAAGTATGTTCCTTATGTTACTCTGAAATGTTTGCTCTGATTACTTAACTACAGGATACACCGATAGAGATCTGACCAGCTGACTCCACATCACTCCCTCTAGCTTTCCTCCTGACCCTTATACCCTACGAACCCACACACGACCTGTCCCTACATGACAATACACTTGTACCCGACTATAGGTGACACTAGTTATAATAAGACCACTTGAGGAAGGTAAGACTTGAGTATATAAGTAAATCAGAACTGCAACCCCCGACCTCACACAGAAGCAGCTCACTAACGCAGGCTTAGCTACCTGTCACTTTCTCATCTCTATAAGGCTGCCCTCTTAGCCAGAAAATCATATCCCCTCTTTGATTAGGATTTGCACTATGAGCTAGATAATTCCACAGCCCTAACTGACAGACATCTGACACCTCTCATTAAGGAGTCACCTGGTCAGATGACAGAGCACATTCCTCCTCTGGTTGGATAGTTTGTTTATATGTTTTTGTTTATTACTGTTTAACATGTTACATATCAATTTAAGTATGTTATGTTATACTTATGTTGTGTTATAAAAGCACTATTGTTATTGGGTTTGGCGGAGGCAATGGCTGACCTCTGCATACCTCCGCCCCACAAAAATAGTTGTGTCCCCCTGATAGACATCAGGAGAGACACTCATTGCGAAAGTGATTCTTTGACACTTTTTTTTTCCCTCACCCTTTCCTTACTCTTTTATAAGAGTAATATTTAGGACACCCGACTTCTTGACTATAGCAGACACCACAGCTTGATAGACTACCGTTTTCGGCTCCTCGATAACAGCCCCCACATTCCCTTTACTCCCCACTAGGGTAGTACCCTTCCCTTAGTCCTTAACTGACCCCAGTAATGGCACCGATCAGAATAGCTACCCTCAATGCGCAGGGACTCAATTCCCCTACAAAGAGGAAACTCTTGCTGAATTATGCCCGTACACACAAGATCCACATTCTGTTTCTCCAGGAGACACATTGGTCGGGAGAAACTCACACCATTAAGGGCACGAGACATTATCCTATCTGCGAAATTGCCTCTAATAACGCAGGGAAGACACGAGGAGTGGCAATTCTGCTCAGTAGAGACTTAACCTACACACTAGAACACGTTGAGAAAGATACAGAAGGTAGATTCCTCATACTAATCTGTAAACTTAATGGCATTCAATACACCTTAGCCTCAGTATACGCGCCGAACACAAAACAGATCCCCTTTGTAAGGCAGTTTCTAGCCAAGGTAGACCAACTTAAGAGAGGCCACCTAATCATTGGCGGAGACCTCAACATGGTATGGGACCCACATAGAGATAAGAGATCCCCCCTCACCACTCACTCAGACAGAAATATCTCGTCAACTTCTAATGCCTTCAGAAAACTCATGTTCCAGCACTGTCTATACGATGCATGGAGGTGTCTAGCCCCTAATACTACGGATTTCACACACTACTCCAAAGCACACAACTCCTCCTCGAGGATCGACTTTGTCTTATGTGACTCCTGGTCCCTAGATAAGATGACAAATCCGACTATCCAACCATGCACATGGTCAGATCATGACATGGTCTATTTAGACTTCTCTGAACTACAGACCTTGACTAGTAGGCCCCCTTGGAAACTCCCCGATCAGCTATTGGATGAGAGAGAGGTGCCCTCACTTCTCCGGGAATTAACTGACTTTTTGACACACAATGACACAGGCTCCACTGACCTAGATATGGTCTGGGCAGCCCTTAAGGCATTCTTGAGAGGATACTTCATCAAGACGTTAGCTCGCCGTCGTAAGACAGGATACCAATCCTTAGCCAAGCTCTATGGAGAGCTTTATTCTTTAGAGGCTACTAACAAATCATGTCCCGAATCCCTATTAGCCCAACAGATAAGCTGCATTAGAGATGAAATTGCCAGAAGGGAAACCCTGCGAGTGCAGGACAGTCTACATAAACTTAAACAATTATACTATTACAAGGGCAATAGGGCAGACAGGCTGTTAGCCAATAAACTCAGAAAGCGCGCACAGCAGAGTAGGATAGCCTTTATCACAACTCAGAAGGGACCGGTCCACTCCCCCAAAGCAATAGGAATAGCCTTCGCGGAATACTACTCCTCCCTCTATAACATCGCGTCAGCTGAACTGACGACTAAAGCCACACCAGATGACATCCGTCGGTTCCTAGAGGGGCTGGACCTACCTACGCTGACGGATGAGGCTAAGACTGCACTAACAAAACAGTTCACATTGCGGGAGGTCAGCATGGCCATAGCTGACTTAGCACCCCACAAAGCCCAGACGGCTTCACTGTCGCCTTCTACCAGACCCTTAGTCCCTCACTTTCTCCATTTTTGCTTCGTCTCTTTAATAGAGTGGCCCAACGTGGTGAGTTCCTTCCGGAATTTCTGGAGGCTAACATCACTACGATCCATAAAGAGGGCAAAGACCCATCGCTATGCTCCAGCTATAGGCCCATCTCCCTCATAAATGTTGACGCCAAGATTTACGCCAAGATCCTCGCCAACAGGCTGAGCGCACACCTCCAGACGCTAATACACTTGGACCAAGTGGGTTTTGTCCTTAATAGACAGGGCTCTGATAATACGCGCCGTCTTTTGAACATATATTCAGAGGTAGCAGATCTGGGCCTACCCATGCTCACTCTGTCACTCGACGCTGAAAAGGCGTTTGACAGAGTGAGGTGGGACTATTTAACCCAGACCCTGATGGCATTTGGGATCCCTAATGCTTATATCAAAGCTACCATGGCACTTTATTCATCCCCCACAGCGGTGGTGAGAGGCTTGGGTTTCTGTTCCCCCACGATACGGATAACGAACGGGACAAGACAGGGGTGTCCCCTGTCTCCCCTACTGTTTGTGCTGGCAATCGAGCCCCTAGGCGCAGCCATCAGGAAGTGCCCCGAAATACAGGGACTTCAGCTCCACGACACCATTCAGAAACTAGCTCTATTCGCGGATGACCTTACGGTCTTTCTCACGGAGCCTCTAGATTCTCTCCCTCCATTGTTCCATTGTTCCGCCTACTGCAGAAATTCGGCGAACTCTCATATTACAAAATCAATGTTAGTAAAACTGAGGTGTATTCCCTCAACCTTCCTATTGAAGAGGAGCGCAGCATTCGGCTCCTCTACCCTTTCAACTGGTCCAGAAAGGGCATTAAACATCTTGGGGTATTTCTGTCTCATTCCAAACAGATCACTATAAGAGAAAACTATGAGAAATTACTGAGAGATCACACTCGAATTGAATACCAATAGGTATGGCGAGATCTCATGGTTTGGCAGAATAGCGGCTCTCAAAATGATGGTCTTGCCCAGACTCACATACGCGTTCCGATGTATCCCCATCCCAGTTCCGGTATCTTTGATCCGGAAGTTCCAGACTCTCTTTAATACCTACACCTGGCGTAACAAGAGACCACGAGTAGCAGCCCACATACTGCAAGCTCCCATAGAGAGAGGAGGTGCGGGCCTCCCTAACGTGAGGAAATACCATGAGGCAGCAATGGTCACCCACGCCTCAGCTTGGGGTAACGACCTCCCAGAGACCAGATGGAGGGAACTAGAACAGGCATCCTTGCCGGCACTGATGGAACTGGAGGACCTTCTGTGGCTCCCCCCACATTGGCGAGCACAAATTTGCATTTCTAACAACATAGTTAAGGGGTGTCAGGAGACCTGGCTGAAATTGAGACACAACAGACTCATAGCCCCACACCCCTCACCCACACATTCTATCAGAGGCCTCCTTGTGGGTTTGCCTGATATCCCTACCAATTCATGGTCTGTCACAGAAGTGATCACTCTGACAGACTTTTATGATAATAAGAAACTACAAACCCATGCGGCCATGTTGGCCCTACCCTCTGTAACCCCGAGGTTCCACTTTACACTTCTACGCCTTTGAGCGCTGCTGCGTTCTTGGGGCTTTCTAGAAGATGCGCTGAGAGACCCTACCCCGTGGGAATTACGCTGGAAGGCCAATCTTCAACTTCATAAATCTCTCTCGGTACATTACCAGTGCCTACTGAGTGACCCTGTCCCTTCCAAAACTACCCATATGGAGGCTTGGGAGAGAGATTTACAACTTAACTACCCACTAGAGATCTGGGAGGAAGCAATTTGTATTACTAAAAAGGCCACCCACTGTGTCACCCTATATGAGCTTTATTTTAAGATGATTATGAGATGGCATTTAGTACCTACTAAACTGCAGAAGCTCTACCCTGATCACTCTCCCATGTGCTGGCGAGAGTGTGGAGAGAGGGGCACCCCGACCCACATCTGGTGGTCATGCCCAAAATTGTCAGGTCTCTGGAAAAGAGTGGAAGCCCTATGTAAGGATCTTGAGCTGGTGGAAACAGTAAGCCCGGCCTTGGCGATTCTGCATTTGGGAGTGGACCTGGTCCCTAGAGCTAAACGAAACTTACTAATATACATCCTCATCTCCACCAAACTACTAATAGCCAGAAACTGGAAGAAAAGCCAACCCCCCAGATGGCAGGGAGTAGTAGACTGTATAAATTACATTAGAAGTATGGAAAACTATGTATATAGAGAACGCAAGACACTGACTGACTTCTGCCTTATTTGGGAACCATGGGACACCCTTATGTCCCATAATGTGCATAACTAGACCATCTGACACCCAACACTGACACCATACCCTCATAGTCACTCCCCCACATTCTGCTATACGAGGAAGCCGGATAATGGACATTTAAGGGAGTCAGTGACGGCATTACTGTAGCCTCACTGGATTCCCACAAGATACGTGGTGCAATGAACCAAACCCACATATATATTCATCCTCACTGTACCTGCAATATTCCCCTACTGCATAGTCCTAACAATCCTATATGCTAATTTAAACGCCGTCCCAGTTGTATATCCACTAAAGAGAGCCACTAGGCTCCACATTGTTTAATAAGATCCTAATTGACGGCCTCTGTAAAAACGAGGTGCGTGTACCAATTGAGGCGGTAATTCGCCTCATGCTATGAAGTTTATGTACTATGTTATACTGTTGTTCACTTTGTTATGATGCATAAGCTATATGTCATGTGATTTACCTCAATAAAAACTATTTATTTTAAACAGAAATTATAAATAGATATAAAATATAAATAACATTTCTGATATGATAAAAAATTAAATTTAACAATTAGGACTTGTTAAGATTATTACGTTTAGAAACAAGAAAACAATGAATATAATTGCATCTTATTTGGGTCAGTTGAGATAAAAAGGTTAAGTGAAATAATCCTATAGTTTATGGTTTGGTTTATATCTCATATCTGAAAACAGCTGCACAAGGGTTACCTTACCTACAGATTTTATTTATTTTTTTAGTATCTCGTTTTGAGACAGATAAATTCTCTGGAATGATAAATACAGGAAACGGAGTGAGTTTTATATCCCTACAAATCACCCCCTAACCTGTCATTTTGTGCAAAAAAAACCCTCAAATCAGCCTCAGCCAAAGCACCTGAAAAAAATGTGACTCCAGCGGCTGCGATCTAGTACTACTACTTTTACTTTATATATTATAATTTATTTATTTTACAAATGGTAGTAGTAGCCCTCCGCAGGACTCATAAGAAGAGGTAGTATAGTACTGTAGACTACAGTACTATACTACCTCTTCTTATGAGTCCTGCGGCGGGCTACTACTACCATTTGTAAAATAAATAAATTATAATATATAAAGTAAAAGTAGTAGTACTATTAGTAGGCAGGCTGCAGGCAGGCAGGCTACATGTCACACACAGTCAGACTCACGTACGTACTAGTCAGCCCCCCGGGGCCCCCTCCAGAGTCCAGCAGCAACCGGCTCCTTCACAGTAGGCAGGATGATCATGTCACATACATACTCAGCCCCCCGGGCCCCCCTCCAGAGTCCAGCAGCAACCGGCTCCTTCACAGTAGGCAGGATGATCATGTCACACATACATACTCAGCCCCCAGGCCCCCCTCCAGAGTCCAGCAGCAACCGGCTCCTTCACAGTAGGCAGGATGATCATGTCACATACATACTCAGCCCCCAGGCCCCCCTCCAGAGTCCAGCAGCAACCAGCTCCTTCACAGTAGGCAGGATGATCATGTCACACATACATACTCAGTCCCCAGGCCACCCTCCAGAGTCCAGCAGCAACCGGCTCCTTCACAGTAGGCAGGATGATCATGTCACATACATACTCAGCCCCCAGGCCCCCCTCCAGAGTCCAGCAGCAACCGGCTCCTTCACAGTAGGCAGGATGAGCATGTCACACATACATACTCAGCCCCCAGGCCCCCCTCCAGAGTCCAGCAGCAACCGGCTCCTTCACAGTAGGCAGGATGATCATGTCACACATACATACTCAGCCCCCAGGCCCCCCTCCAGAGTCCAGCAGCAACCGGCTCCTTCACAGTAGGCAGGCTTCATGTCACATACATACTCAGCCCCCAGGCCCCCCTCCAGAGTCCAGCAGCAACCGGCTCCTTCACAGTAGGCAGGCTTCATGTCACACATACATACTCAGCCCCCAGGCCCCCCTCCAGAGTCCAGCAGCAACCGGCTCCTTCACAGACTCACAGTGCAGTGCACTTACCTGGCTTAGTCGACTCGTCGTACGTTGTTGCTGTTGTCGCCGCCTCAGCCGTCCTGTCTCCTGAGAGTCCTGTCGTCCTCCTTGGCTCTCACGTGGTCACACAAGGTCTGCTCAGCTCCTGCCGCCTCAGCCTCTTGCGCAGTTAAAATTGAGTGCGCACGGCGTGTGGAGGCGGAGCTAAGCAGCAAGACACAGCCAGGGCAAGTCACAGTGGAAGACGGAGTGTAATATGTGGACCGGATTTATAACACACCGGCCGGTCCACATATTAATTTGCATTGCAGCAGGCATTCCTTACAAGCTGGCTCGCATCGGAGGCTCCACTGCTCCAGTCCAGTCTTTCCAATCACACACACACTGACTGAGTGGAGAGACGGGAGCGGAGTGCAGAGCCAGTCACAGAGAGTGATAGTCTGTCACACAGGACTAGTAGTAGTAGTCTAAAATTCCCAATATGCTAAAACCCGACCCCCCCCCCCACCCCCCCTTGCAAAAAAAATAAATAAATAAAGGGCAAAAAAAAATCGTCACATTTTTTTTAATAGAAAAGAAAAAAAACCTACTACTATGATGCATGGGGCGGGCCCCTTTAAGAAGTCGGGCCCTCGGGACAGGGCCGATTTGCCCGACTTGTCAGTCCGCCCCTGCATGGACAATGTGTGACACAGTGCCATCTATTGGTGAACTATGCCAAAAACATAACACAGCTCCCTCTATTGGTTGCAAGTTCACCACCAAAATGGGTACAAGAGAAGGAATGACTAATTTGCATATATTTGCATAGGGTGAAAATACAAACAGATGGTTATTATTTTTACTGTTTAGAACTACCTAAATCCTCCATCCTGTTGGCAAAGTTATATTCCTTTATTATATTGTTTCCTATATGTTTTTCTATGTTTATATTTTAAGGAGTGTGAGTCACCATAAGCTTACTAGTGTGTTTTTAAAAGCTAGTCCTGGGTGAAATAAAGCACTAGCAGTAGTTCCTTCTGGAACAGTTGGTTCTGTCTGATTCTTTTAGATATACCAGTAGCAGAGGTTCTGGCCCTGCATTCTGGCTGCACTTTTCCCAGCAAGAGAGACCTGCTACAGAGTCTGTGGGCCTGTAAGCAAAGAGCTGGCGTTGTAAGCCCAAATTGTCTTTTTAAAGACAGTGCAGGGAAAGGAATCAATACTTCCTGAATAAAGCAGAGGAGATGTTACCTGCCTGAAAGGAGCAGTGAGGCAGAGAGATCTATTCCCGCCTAGAAGCAGCCATGCAGAGGGGATGATACCTGCTGTGAGAGAGCTGCAGGGCAGAGGGGATGCTACCTGCCTGCAAGCCCACTGAGACCAGACCAGCTGGGGGAGATACAGCCGCTGGTGGCTTGACCTTGGTCTCAGCGACTAAGCTCTGGTCGCACTATCTGGTGGCCATCCCTGGGTTTGGACATAGAAACATAGATATTGACGGCAGATAAGAGCCATAGGCCCAGCAAGTCTGCCCGACCTTACCTAACAGTATAAACTTATCTAGTTCGTAGGATAGCCCTATGCTTGTCCCATGCATTTTTAAAGTCCCCCACAGTGTTTGTTGCTACTACCTCTTGAGGAAGTTTATTCCATAAATCAATCACTCTTTCTGTAAAGAAGTGCTTCCTCAAATTACTTCTGAATCTACTACCCTTTAGCTTGAGCTCATGACCCCTTGTTCTTGAATTTTCCATTTTATGTAAAATACCCACAGCCTCAGTTTTACTAAACCCTTTAATGTACTTGAAAGTTGCTATCATATCACCTCTTTCCCTTCTCTCCTCTAAGCTATACATATTTAGGTCATTGAGCATATCCTGGTAAGTTTTATTTTTTAGACCATGTACCATTTTGGTAGCCCTCCTTTGCACAGATTCAAGTTTGTTAATATCCTTCTGAAGATATGGCCTCCAGAACTGCACACAATACTCAAGATGAGGCCTAACTAATGATCTATAAAGTGGCATAAAAACCTTACTATTTCTGCTGCAAATACCTCTACCAATACATCCAAGCATTCTGCTAGCCTTACTCGCTGCATTACTAAAAAAGAAAGGGAGACCCTTAGCAGAGTACCGCTACAACACCCATCCACATATAGCAAACAGTCAAACCAGTACTGAAACATATCAGTAGAGAAATATAATGTCGATCTGTAAAGGGAGATGGCAGATGAATCTCCACAACCGTATTTATTCAGAGCCTTAGAATAGATTTCCCATAGGTGAAAAAATAGCATCATTAGGCAATACTCCCTTCACATCCCTCAGACAAACACTGTACTTTGAGAGGAATTGAGCTTCAAAATGCTTAGAAGCGCCTTTCACAGAAGAAATCAAGCACGACTTGCTTCACCATCCTCCGATGAAGGCAAAGTTTTTAAAACTAAGGTATGAGTGAGGTGGGAGGTGTATTTATTGGCATTTTGAGGTTTGGGAAACTTTGCCCCCTCCTGGTAGGAATGTATATCCCATATATCACTAGCTCATGGACTCTTGCCACTTACATCAAAGAAATTGTAGTTAGTGTCACTTGTAATCTGGTCCATATTTAGGCGCCCTGGTGGATTAGTTAAGGATTTATGGATTTTGGGTAAAAAAATAGCATTTTTGGGAAATTTATACTTAAAGGGACACTAAAGTCAAACTAAACTTTCATGAGTCAGATAGAACATGCAGTTTTAAGAGACTTTATCATTTACTTCCATTATCAAATTATGCACAGTATTTTTATATGCTATTTCTTTTCCTAAATCTGGTTCCCATTTAGTATAAAGCATATGCTTATTTTTGTTTGCCCCTGTATGATTAAATATATATTTGATATAGCTTTCATAGGTCGAGTCCTTGTAGTGCATAATGTTTCAAGTTTAGTGGGGGTTCCTTTAGGAGATTTAGTTATACATTTCTGTATTGTAGATCACATCTGAAAATATTGGTACCAGAGCAATTTAATAGGTTCAATTTTCCCTTGTAGTGTGTTAAATGACATTATATTTCCTCTCTCCAAGATATCTGCTATACTATATAGACCCTTGTTTTCCTATTTAAGTATTACCGAAAGTGGAATTGAAGGTAGTATGCATTTAAGTGGTGTTTGAAGGGAGTTTTCAGATAAAAGAGTTAGTGTTGTTAGGCGAGTCCACTGGTTTATCATATATGTTGTGAATGGGTATTTCATGTGGTGTTTTGTCATCCTAGATGATGTATTCCAAATTATTGCCTCTGGGAAAGGAAATCCATTAAGGTTTGTTTAGCCCATCTGATCTCCTCCTCCTTACAGTTCACTAGCAAAGTCTGAGCCAATCTAGCCGCCTGATAATGTCTTAAATTGGGTATTCCTAGTCCTCCCAATTGCCTGTGTTTAGTGAGTATATTATGAGATATTCTGGCTTTTTTGGCACACTTAACAAATTTGTTTATTATAGATTGAATTTCGTCTAGTTCCCTAGCTGGGATCTTAATTGGGAGGGTCCGGAACAAATACAATATCCTGGGCAAGATTGTCATTTTGATCGCCAATTTTGCCCATTTTAGCAGGTCCTGCTTGATAGATTTAAATGAAGGAATATAATTAGTTTAAAAAAAAATTAAGGAGTGTTTGGGGAGTTTAATACCTAAATAAGTTAGATGTTTATTAACCCACTTGAAGTCAAATTTGAGTTCTAGAAGTTTTCTGGTGTGGTTGAGTAATTTAAGTGCCATTGCTTCACATTTATCTATATTAAATTTATAGCCCGAGATGGTGGAGAATTGTGTAAGGATGGAGTATAAATTTGGTATTGATATCAGGGTTTGGTAATTGATAATAGAATATCTTCTGCAAAAAGTTCTATTTTGCAATCCTCCCCCCACCCCAATACCTGAGATATCAGGAGAGTTCCTAATCTGTAAAGCCAGGGGTTCAATGCAAATGGCGAATAGCAACGGTGAAAGTGGGCATCCCTAGTTCCGTTTAATATGGGGAAATATTATGGATTGGTGTCCCATTGCCCTTACCCAGGCCGAAGGTTTGGAATATATTTTTGTTATTGCTGTCATAAATTGTCCCTCTAATCCTATGCCCTTCAATACCACTTCCATATATCCCCAGTCTACTCTGTCAAACGCTTTCTCTGCGTCAAGAGATGACAACAGAAAAGACGTCCCCGTGAAGTTTACCTAGTCTATTAAAGAGATCATGCGTCTGATGTTATCAGGGGCTTCCCTGTTTTTGACAAAACCTACTTGGACCAATTTCAGTAGAATATGTTTTAGCTAGTTCGCAAGTATTTTAGTAAAGATTTTTATGTTTTGGTTTATCAAAGATATTGATGGAAATTTTTACACATGGTCCTGTCTTTACCTAGCTTAGGAATAACTACTATTTTAGCGTATAGAAGTGCTGGGGGTAATTCATTACTCTGGAGGATGTGATTGCAGAACTGGAAGTGTGGGGCTAGTGATTTCTTAAAAAGTTTATAATATTCCCCTGGGAAACCGTCCGGGCCTGCTGCCTTTCCTTGTTTCAGATCTTTAATGACTGAAAGGACCTCTGAGCTGGTAATATTAGCATTTAACGTGATCATATCCTTCGCAGCATGAGTGACGGTATGGAGATATCTTTAATCTTGTCCTTAAGTTTAGATGCTAGGAATTTATCTGGTTTTCTTGCAAATATTAAATATCTTGTTTGTTTTCAGTCTCTGAGTAGCTCTTAAAAAAGATGTAGGATGAGATCCAAAGATTGACACTTCAAAGTTAATGCTTTAAGTACTGATGGTGACCTTGTGTCCTTATGTTGTTTTTCTAGTTGGATTTCCCTTTGTAAGCTGAGAAAATCATTTCTCCTTTTTGTTATTAAATTTAGATTTCAATTTGATCAGTAGTCCCCTTACAAAGGGTTTATGAGCTGCCCAAGAGATTACTGGATTTGCGGCGGACTCTGCATTAATCTGACAATACACCAGCAATTGCTGGAAAATTATGTCTTTCTGGCTAAGGTCTTTTAATATTAATGGGTCAAAGGTCCAGTTTTTGTGTGTGTTCTGGAGAAGGATGCCACTAATTTCTGCTGTTAGTATATAATAATCTGACCAGACGCATGGGATTATAGAGGAGGAGACCAGATTGGGGACCAAAATTTGATTTAGGAATATATAGTCCAGTTTAAAATATTTGTTATGAGCTGCTGAATAAAAGGTGTTATCTGTTGTAGTTCCATATAATACCGTCCATGAGTCAAGTATATTGTGTAAATGTTTCTGATACATTTTTAATTATGTTGTTATATCTAATTTGCGATTGGGAGAGATTCGTGTTTGGTAGGGTACAATGAGGTTGGAGGGAAACATTAAAATCGCCTGCCACAACTAGTCTTGTATGGTTCCAGGACGTCAGTAACTGTGAGAAGCAGCAAAGAATATTTCTTGTGTTTGTCCTTTATTGCCTTATTTTATCTTCTACTCTAAAGTTTAGAGAGGAGTGAAACAATATGGACACACCTCTCTTTTTGGTGTTTGTGGAAGCATGAAAGTGCAAGGGATATTGATGGGACCAATATTTGGGAATATGGTTTCTTACAAAGTGTGTTTCCTGCAAAAAGATAACATGTGCCCCTATCTGTTTATATTGGTTTAGTGCTTTTCTACGTTTTACATCTGAATTCAGTCCTCTATCATTGTGAGATAGTAGTGTAATATGCATTGTGTACATGTAAAGTAACAGGGTTGGTTATATTGCTTTATATGTGTATCTTCAGAATTACAGTATTGTATAATGTGTGTAATATTCTTACCCAAATGAGAGATCGGAAAGGGTCCCATCTTGTAGGTAGAGGGATGTAGAATAAGAAGGCGGGACCACCAGCAACCCACCAGGGAATGCCCCCCATGGAGAATGCCTGGTGTATGAGAGATCTTAAGTATGGTGTTGGCATCTAAGAGAATAAAGGATTAGAATTAGAAAGAACAAAGAAAAAGATAAAAATATATTTAAAAAATACATACAAACATTTTCAGTATTTGTAACTGTGGTGTAAACAAAGGTACACACCTCCTCTCAATTATACATTACTTTTCCCTTGATGGCAGTGGGAACAAACAAGAAAAACAAGGGAACAGATATAACTCAAAACCCTATTATTAACTGTAAAGAAACTGTCACGCCGCGCCGCACTAGCCGTTGCAAGTATAGGTGTTACTTTGTGTGCTTCTGGGTGTGATAGATTGCTGATTTCTGGATTGATATACTGTTGCTTGTCTGACCACTCTGCCTGTTAACCCCTAAATTGCTGGATTAATATACTGCTGCTGACCTCTGCTTGTCTGACCACTCTGCCTGTTAACCCTTAAAGTGAATGTCAATTTTGATGCTAAAGTGCCCGGTTTTTAAAAATTCGATTAAAGACAGGGGCACTTTAATTCATTAAAATTTACATTTCACTCCTGTTGAGAAAAAAAAACTTACCTTTTAATCTTCACAGCAGCTCTAACTTCCTCCGGTCGTTGCAAGCCATTTCTTACGTCAGAAATAATGGATAGGTCATCCTCCAATCACGGCTCCCCCCCCCCCCCCCGGGATCAGTGTCTGATTCAACGCCGTGATTGGAGGAAGCCAGATTCCTCATTTTAGACCCAGGAAGAGGCTTTGCGAAGGGCAGAGGAAGCTGGAGCTGCTGTGAAGATTAAAAGGTAAGTTTTTTTTCACAACAGGAGTGAAATGTAAATTTTGATGAATGAAAGTGCCCCTGTTTTTAATCAAATTATTATAAACCGGGCACTTTAGCATCAAAATTGACATTATCTTTAAATTGCTGGATTTATATACTGCTGCTGAACTCTGCATGTCTGACTACTCTGCTTGTGAACCCCTAAATTGCTGGATTGATATACTGCTGCTGACCTCTGCTTATCTGACCACTCTGCTTGATTAACCCCTATTGTTCTGGATTGCCTCTCTGTTGCCAAACCCTGCCTGCCTGACCATTCAAGTGGTTTACCTTTGGACTGCTTTACCATTGCCAAACCCTGCCTGCCTGACCATTCTAGTGGTTTTACTTTGGACTGCTGTACCGTTGCCAAACCCTGCCTGCCTGACCCTTCTTGTGGTTTACCCCTGAACTGCCTTTCTCTGATTCCTTGCCTGTTGCCGCCAAAGACTATCCTGCCTGTGGTGAGTGCCGCTTACCTCATCTTGTGAACTTTCTCTGCTCTGGGATATTCCCTATCATTCCGGCCAGATGCTGGGATAAGAAGACTACTGGCCGAGTTCAGTCTGATAGTGGAATAGCCCAAGAGCATTACAGAAACTTCTTCATTTAATGTAGGGACTTTTATAGTGCCTCAGCTTTGGCACATAACTAACAATCGGCTAACTACTAATTCTGAAACTTAGGAACCCCTGGGGGTTATATCTTAACTTAGGGCCTTCATGTCTAAAATGTCTTTAGATCGGACTTCCGGTGGGCGGGACCTCATAGGCAGACGCATCTCTAGAGAGCTCCGTACATCGGAGTTAAAGCAACTTAAAAAACGCTAATTTTTCCTGCCTAACCCCACTCTGATCAATTGCCAGGCTGTTTATGACAACGCTGGCTATCATTAGCAGAGTGCAGATCACTTCACTCAATCTAGCAACCGGGAGCCCACTGAAAATAAGGATCCACACTGCTGCGTCACGCCGCCATCTTGGCTCACATATCGAGCATACTGACAACCGCATGGAAAAGTTGGACCCCGCAAAGACAGCAAATTCTCACGGTGAAGCACAGCACCCACAAAAGTGCCGGAAGAATTCCCAGAATCTGATCGCATGGGGGCACATAACCTCGAATAGAGGAGATACCGGAGAACCGCAAGAGGACACGTAAGCGGTAATATACTATATGGGACACTCAAACACTTTTCCACTGTAAAAGCAGCACAAAACAGTTACACTGGGTTATATGACACATACCAACGAGTCCTTCTGACGCGCCTAAGCAACGCACAATCTTTAGGCATTATTCCCGGCTGTGACTATACGCCACTACACGGCCCTCTCTTTATGCTGGGAGACAAGTTAACAAGGAATCACTAGTAACGGCACACAGCACTAACATCTTCTGTGCTCCTGACGGAACTTTAATTTTCTTGGTGCCTATTTGGGAACAGGGGTGTGAGGGCCTTGAACCTACCATCTGTTATTTCAAACTCCTCCACACCCTAGTTGTCTGCTCCACGTCCATCTAACCCATCGGAGTTAAAGCAACTTAAAAAACGCTAATTTTTCCTGCCTAACCCCACTCTGATCAATTGCCAGGCTGTTTATGACAACGCTGGCTATCATTAGCAGAGTGCAGATCACTTCACTCAATCTAGCAACCGGGAGCCCACTGAAAATAAGGATCCACACTGCTGCGTCACGCCGCCATCTTGGCTCACATATCGAGCATACTGACAACCGCATGGAAAAGTTGGACCCCGCAAAGACAGCAAATTCTCACGGTGAAGCACAGCACCCACAAAAGTGCCGGAAGAATTCCCAGAATCTGATCACATGGGGGCACATAACCTCTCTTTATGCTGGGAGACAAGTTAACAAGGAATCACTAGTAACGGCACACAGCACTAACATCTTCTGTGCTCCTGACGGAACTTTAATTTTCTTGGTGCCTATTTGGGAACAGGGGTGTGAGGGCCTTGAACCTACCATCTGTTATTTCAAACTCCTCCACACCCTAGTTGTCTGCTCCACGTCCATCTAACCCATCGGAGTTAAAGCAACTTAAAAAACGCTAATTTTTCCTGCCTAACCCCACTCTGATCAATTGCCAGGCTGTTTATGACAACGCTGGCTATCATTAGCAGAGTGCAGATCACTTCACTCAATCTAGCAACCGGGAGCCCACTGAAAATAAGGATCCACACTGCTGCGTCACGCCACCATCTTGGCTCACATATCGAGCATACTGACAACCGCATGGAAAAGTTGGACCCCGCAAAGACAGCAAATTCTCACGGTGAAGCACAGCACCCACAAAAGTGCCGGAAGAATTCCCAGAATCTGATCGCATGGGGGCACATAACCTCGAATAGAGGAGATACCGGAGAACCGCAAGAGGACACGTAAGCGGTAATATACTATATGGGACACTCAAACACTTTTCCACTGTAAAAGCAGCACAAAACAGTTACACTGGGTTATATGACACATACCAACGAGTCCTTCTGACGCGCCTAAGCAACGCACAATCTTTAGGCATTATTCCCGGCAAGAGGACACGTAATTCCCAGAATCTGATCGCATGGGGGCACATAACCTCGAATAGAGGAGATACCGGAGAACCGCAAGAGGACACGTAAGCGGTAATATACTATATGGGACACTCAAACACTTTTCCACTGTAAAAGCAGCACAAAACAGTTACACTGGGTTATATGACACATACCAACGAGTCCTTCTGACGCGCCTAAGCAACGCACAATCTTTAGGCATTATTCCCGGCTGTGACTATACGCCACTACACGGCCCTCTCTTTATGCTGGGAGACAAGTTAACAAGGAATCACTAGTAACGGCACACAGCACTAACATCTTCTGTGCTCCTGACGGAACTTTAATTTTCTTGGTGCCTATTTGGGAACAGGGGTGTGAGGGCCTTGAACCTACCATCTGTTATTTCAAACTCCTCCACACCCTAGTTGTCTGCTCCACGTCCATCTAACCCAGAAAACCCTCATTAAACAACATTTGGCTCTTTGACTTCCTGAGCTTGATAAATCTCCAGAACCCTGATATCTACACAACCAATCTCCCCCCTTGTGACAGATTGCTATCACAAACTTTTAAATACTCTGGCATATCAAACGTGGATACAGTGGGGCTGATGAAAGTGGACAAGTTCTTCTTCAAGCTGCCCTCCCCTGCTGCTGCAGATATGTCACACAGGTCAAAAACGGCAGATAATAACAAAAGGCAACAAAGACACACAGTTGACATACATGTTGAAAATCCACCACTTATGGATCAGAATATGGGCCATAACCTAGACCACACTGCTTTATTACAAGAACTAAAGTCCTTTTTTCTCCCTAAAATGGACTCTCTGCAAACAGGGGTAGATACCTTAACATGTGAAATTAGGCAGTTTTCCTCACGGTTGACTGCGGCAGAAACCCACATATCAGATACAGAAGATAGACAATCAGAGGCTGATGTGGCTATTAAACAACTGACCAAGAAAACGCAGCAACTGCAAGATCGCATCGACGACTTAGAGAATAGAAGTCGTCGCAACAACCTGCGCATAGTGGGAATTCCGGAATCCATCAAGGGCAAAGACCTGCTAGAGTTTACAGCACTCACATTTCCTAAACTTCTAGGCCTACATGCAGACATCCTCCCGATAGATGTGGAAAGAGCGCATCGAATGGGTCCAGAGAGGGGCCTGGAGCAAATGCACTCCAAACCAAGGCAGGTCATATTCAAGTGCCTGAACTTTCAGGAAAAGCTAAAAATTCTAAGAGCATATCGGACACATAAAGAGGTACTCTACAAGGGTTCCAGATTATTCCTCTTTCAAGATTTTTCTATGGAAGTGTCAAAGCAAAGGAAAGAATTTGCACCACTGTGCTCCCAACTGCATGAGCAAGGAAGACAAGCCGCCTTACTATTCCCTGCAAAGCTACGGCTGCAGACCCCCCACGGGGTTAAATATTTCCACTCTCCACAGGCACTGAAATCTTATTTGGCTACAGAGCAACATCAACCACCACCCTGATACAGCTTTCCAGTGTCCCTTAAGAGGACTTTAAGTTCAGCTTTTTGAATCCTCAAAAGACAGGATAGATGGCTTTATCCTGTTTGACTGATGAGTCCACATGGTATGGTGGATTACCTGAGACTAAACAGACATTTGGTTCAAGGTGGAGGTCTAGACAGGCCTCCTGGGTAATGTTAATAAGTTATAGATTGTTAAGTTGTTATGCTATGTTTTTTTTTTCTTCTTGTTTTCTTTATCTCCCGCTTTGCATATCATTTTATGTGTAGACACAAATGACGCTTACTATTATGTTTGAAATGTTGATGTTTATTATTGTTATATACACTATATGCACTATTAGACCTACTACATATGGCTCTGGGAAACTACACCAAAAAGGTTACGAATTTCGAGGACCCCTCATAGGCAACAAAGATGAGCTTTATAAAAAGCAAAACTCTTGCGAATACAATCATATACTCCTTCACCACCTTAGAGAGGAGAGGAAAATATCCTTTGACACCTTAGATCTTACTATACCAATAACCAACTCCACGTCACTGGGTGGGACCGCTCATACAGAGAACACAAACTCTGACACTAGGAAACAGGGAGACATTGTCCATAGTGTTATTCACTTTTGTAAGGGGCATGACTTAGATACTCCACCCGACCCAACATGTTGCAAACCTTGTAGTCTCCTATATTGGAATGACGCCAATAGAATGCCGAATACCCTAACTGTCAATTATCATGGGACGGTCCAACTGAATGTATTTGTGGTAAAAAGTTATGAAATTGACCGCATTGTAAGGTTTTTCAAATATCAAAGTATGCTATCCCCCAGAACCCCACCCTCTATCTCCTCTCTATTATGCATATTGGTCTTATCTCTTCTGCTCTTTTTCTCCCTACACCTCCTTTCTTCCTTCCCCCCCCTTCCTTTTTTTTTTTTACGCTAAGACACATAAGAGCTTTATACTGTAAAGATGTCGCTTAAACTAGTGACATGGAATGTAGGAGGACTCAACTCACCAATAAAGCGCAAGTCAGTTCTAACACACCTTAGGAAGCTAGGAGCAGATATTGCCCTGCTTCAGGAGACGCACCTACTAGACCTAGAACACCAAAAACTGCAAAAGGATTGGGTAGGCCAGGTTACATTTCTCTCCCACACTAAGGCTAGCCGTGGACTGGCTATTATATTTGGGAAAAGGGTGGAGGCTATTATCCAACACAAGTATCTAGACCCTGACTGCAGGTATATGATAGTATGCGCCAAGGTTAACTCAGTAGATTACGTATTCTGCAATATTTATGCCCCCAATCACAGAGACATGAGATTTTGGCGTGATCTGTTGCAAAGATTGGCCCCATATCTAGGTCTTAACCTGATATTGGGAGGAGATTTTAACATCTCCCCTACGCATAGTATAGATAGACAATGGCTGGAACCACATAGTTTAACAGATCCTAGAAAAAACTATAAAGCCAACTATGAAACAAAAATATTTAACATGTTTGATAAAGACCTGGATGTTTGTGATATTTGGAGGCTGCAACATCCTGAGGCCAAGGAATTTACGTGCCTGTCTAAGGCCAAACACACTCTCTCTCACATAGACTTATTTTTAATAGCTAACAGATTAATTGACCAAGTGCGACGTAGCAGAATTCAAGACATCCTTTTATCTGACCATGCCCCGGTAGAACTGTGGTTGGGATCTGACGGACCGCACACGAACAGAAACATACTCAGGTTTCCTACTTATCTAACTACCTCAGAGATGTTTCATAAATTCCTACAACATTCATGGACAGACTTCATGATTGATAATGCACAGCACAGGGACAATCCCCTACTCTTATGGGAGACGGCGAAGGCGGTCCTAGCGGGTAACATCATTTCGTACACTGCTAAACTTAAACATACAACACAGTATAGGCTTAGAAGTGCATGCAAACAGGTGTATAATATGTATTAATACTTTCCCCTTCTGGTGAACCGCAGCCATCCCACAGTCTCTCCCAAGGTCTGTGTGAATATATCAGGTGTGCTAGCTGGAGGCGCTGGTTCAGCTTGTATCAGTCGTTGGTATCTTCCTTTCCTTCCTCAGTTGTATAAGTCTAGGTGCAAAATAGTGGTGCTGAAATATCAGACAATACACCATACAAAGGTGAATATCTACTCACAGTGTATATTGCAGGTTACCGGCTCCTTCCCAATATGAAAAGACAATATCCCAGATTCAGTAAAAAAGTTTGTCTTAGAAGCCTACAGAAACAATTAGGACAGACTTATCAAATCTACCTTCAGACTAAGACGAAACCCGCCTATCTTAAATACATTACCTCAAAAACAGACCTTGAGACGTTCAAAAAGCAACAGGCGGCTTCTGGCCTGTTGAAGTCAGCAGGCAGGTTCTATAGATTCGGAGGTAGAGCAGGTAGGATGCTGGCCACCCTGACGAAACCACAGACAGCAAAGATTAAGATAGCAGCATTACGCTGGAATAACAAAACCTGCACCACACCCGAAGACATTGCGAGCTGTTTTGCGCAATACTACTCGCAGCTGTACACGAGTCAATCTCCTTCGGCTCAGGAGATACAGGACCGTTTCTGGCATTCGGTACAGCTGCCCAAGATATCTCTAGAGCAAAGGAATATTCTAAATGCCCCCATCACAAAAGAAGAATTGACATTTACCCTGCGGACTTTGCCAATGGGTAAAGCACCGGGCCCTGATGGGTTCCCTGCTGAATTTTATAGGCTACTTCATCCACAGATAGGGAGCACGCTCACTGATCTCTACAATGCCTTTTTGCTTTCCGATACAACCCCCTCGACGAGCTTTACATCGGCCCATATCACTCTCATCCCTAAACCGAGTAAAGACCGATCTCTGCCTACATCTTATAGACCCATATCATTGTTAAACACCGATTACAAGCTCTTCACGAAAATTATGGCAAATAGAATCAAATCTGTCCTGCCGGATCTCTTACACCTAGATCAGACCGGTTTCGTAACGAAACGTACCTCGGTGGTCAACCTCCGTAGAGTGTTGCAGGTTATTGAACATTTTTGGTCTAGAGGGGAGAGAGGAGGCGGAAAGAACACGTCGGAGGCCTTCCTGTTATCGCTAGATGCAGAGAAGGCCTTCGATAGGGTCGAGTGGGCTCATCTGTTAAATACCATGCAGAAATTTGGTTTTGAAGGCCCCTTTCTGGATATTATTAGCAAAATATACAAGGCTCCTGTGGCAAGGATTTTGTCTGGTGGTTGCTTCTCGACTGATTTTAATCTACAAAGGGGCACTAGGCAGGGTTGCCCATTATCACCCCTGTTATTTAATTTGGCCATTGAGCCTCTCGCGCTTAAACTTAAACAAATTTTTCCGGGAATTATCATAGGAGAGGTACCTCTCCACTTAGCATTGTACGCAGACGATATGCTGCTATTCGTGGACTCTCCGCAGACCTATATCCCATGTATTCTTCGAGTAATATCTGATTTCGGTAGCTTCTCAGGATATAAAATAAACACCTCTAAATCGGAGATACTTTGGCTCCACAAAAACCAGAACTCTAGACATGCCTATCCTTTTACTGAGGCGACAGACGGCCTCACCTATCTGGGCATTCATCTGCACAGAGACCCAACAAAAATATATGAACTAAATATCACAGAGAAATGTGCACAGCTTTCTTCTCTTCTTTCCAATTGGGCCAATCTCCCTCTGGGACTGTCGGGCCGCGTTAGTCTGATAAAGATGTCAATTTTACCCAAAATCCTATATCCGCTGCTTATGCTGCCTTTTCTAATGACAAAAACAGATTTAAATAGGCTCACGAAAGCTATATCTCGCTTTGTCTGGAAGGGGGGCAGACCGCGAATTGCAACACATAAACTGCATCTCCCTTACACCAAGGGGGGACTGGGACTTCCGAACATACAATGGTATAACTGGGCGGCTTTAGCCAGACTAGTAACAGATTGGCAGCTGGGTACAGGACACTTTTGTGACCTGAAATTGGAAGAGGCGGTAGTAAATCCCATAGCTGTGGCCTTCCTGCCGTACGGAGACTGCAAAACGCTACCCCCCTCACTCACTAATAATGTGATGTATAGGGATCCGCTAAGAGCCTGGGGGAAGTTGCACAAGTACTTAAAATCGGACAGTCCTACCCCAAACTATATACCTATAGTGGGAAATCCCTGCTTCCCAGCCGGGAATGATCACGAACCATTTCATGTTTGGAAGAGGCTGGGCTTTGTAACCATTGGTGATATGTTGGACCCACTACAACACACAGTACGCTCCTTTCAGGAATTGAGAACTAAGTACCAAATCCCCAACCGGCATTTTTATGCCTATCTGCAGTTGAGGCATTATATTCTAACCATGCAGTCACGGTGTGAAAAATTCTGGGAGAAGTCGCCTTTTGCCGTTTCCCAGACGCTGTTTCGTATGGGCATATTCTCCTTGTCCCAATTCTATTCACGTATCGTGATGCAGAACGAATCCTTTATACTTACTGGCATACTGTCAAGACATAACCTCACTAACTCAATAGAACTGACAACCCAAGATATAGTGGACAGCTTAGAACGCACTAAACAGGCAACATTATCAGTACATCTCAGAGAAACACAGATTAGGACATTACATATGGATTACATCACACCTCATAGGGCAGCAAAATGGAACAAACAAATCCTAGATCGATGTGTCAAGTGTGGGATGGCTGCCCCATCGTTCCAACATTATTTTTACGCCTGCCCAGCAATTAGAAGATTCTGGGGACAAATTCAATACTGGCTAAAAATCACACTAAAACTAGACCTAGTGTTTACGATGACTGAAATACTACTGTTTAAGTGGGATGATGCGTGCAAACCACTACATAGACTTCTAACGGCCTGTGTTCTGCTGGCCAGACAATGCATTCTAAAAAGATGGATTAACAGACAAGCCCCTACAGTAGCGCAATTCAAACACCTGCTGTTAAAGCAACTCTTTATTGAGCAATACGATGTTAGACTAGACACGTTGCGTAGGCTGAAACCTTTTTTGCGTAAATGGAGTGTCTACTAAATGATACCATCCTCAACATTAGGATATACTTATCAGGTCTTCAGTATGTCTATCCTCTTCATCTGAAGTGGGTAGAGTGGAGTCACTTTCCATCATAATTGAGTGTGATTCACGTATTCTTCAGCCTTTTCCTATCTACCCTGGTCCAGCGGGTCCTTTGAGTCTGGGGTTCTCAGTGTTTAAAACTGTTGGTAAGTCTGGGATCTCTAGTCCCATAGCTGTACATACATCTGGGATATCCTGTGGATCTTTAAGGGTGTACATGACATTGTCCTTGTTGATGATTAGTGCGAAAGGATGTGCCCATCTATATGGGATCTGCTGCTTTCGTAATAAAGACGTCAGGGGATGTAGTGCATTCCTTCTTTGCAGTGTCCTTGTGCTGAGATCCTGGAACAATTGCAGCTCTTTTCTTTGAAATTTGAATGTGGGATGTATCATGGCTGCCTTGAATACCTTGTCTTTTTCTGGAAAGCGTAGGAATGCAACTATGACATCTCTTGGAGGATTGTTAGGTTTAGGTTTGTGTTTCAATGGCCTGTGTGCTCTATCCAGGTTGCACTCTAGATCAGGTGGTGCCACTGTCAGCGTGTTGAAAAGCTGTTGCATATAAGAGGGAAGTTCCTCTTGTGTAATATCTTTGGTGTCCCCTTAATGCGGATGTTGCATCTCCTGTTGCGATTTTCTATATCCTCTAGCTTGTCCATAAGTTCTACTATTGTCTGAGTCTGTTGGGATACTTGTTGTTGCGTGGTGTCTACCTCATCTGCCAAGTTATCTTTAGATTCCTCCAATGCTTCAACTCTAGTATCCAGATCTGTGATGTCCTGTTTGATTTCTACAAGACTAGCCGACGCAGATTGGTGCCTATTGTCGATCTTGTCCCATAGTTTGTCAAAACTGCGTGCTATATCTTGTTTAGATACTAAAAGACTGAGGTCCGCCTTAGTCAGGAGTGTCGAATCAGAAGGTGTACCACGTATTTGTGAGGTGTTTTCTTCTTCATCAGCACTTTCATGAACAGGAGGTTCCATCTGTCTCTTCCCTTTTGTTGATTTGAAGTACTGATTCATAGAGGAAGATCTACCCTGTCTGTCAGTTTTAGATAACTTCTTGGCAGACATTGCAAGATATAGTGTTTGGGGTGATCCCTTATCTTGGTCTTAACAGAGGTAGTTTATATGGTGAGGCAGAAACTAAGAGGGGAAGCACCCCAATCTGTTAGCTCAAATGTGTATATATCTCGGGAGTGTTACAAGATGAGGTTTAAAGGGCACTGGATGACAGTATTCAGTAGATTATGTATATTTATAGTTTTTTTTTATCCAATTAGTCCCTTTGAGGAAAACAGAGTGAAGCAAAAATCTAATTCAACAAAAATAAATATATTAAGGCCATTTATGTCACCTTGCATAGTCCATTAAATTAAATCCAGACTGATCATAACTGCTTTTGTGAGCTGTTTTCCCTTAGTAAACTTTTATCTCTTATCCTATATAAGAGCCATGTGGTCTGAAGCTTCCCGGTGTAGCTAGTATGTATATATATATATGGGTTGACAAGGGATCAGCTTTAGGTAGATTCACTATTTTGTGTAAATGTTTCTGGGAACCTTCAATGGCCATCCCATCTTTTAAACCCCTTTGCTATTATGTGGGCCGGAACCCCGAAAGTGACTTTGAGATGTGGAGTCCGTTTTAAATGCAGGCAGATCTGTGCCTGTATAAGCTGGGTACTCACTGTCACCTTTGCAAAACCGCTTGGATCTCCTTCTGCTTGCGGTCTTGTTGATGTCGCCTCTTACGCTGCCGCCATGCTGAGGCCTAGCCGTAAAGCAGCAATTGATCTGAAGAAGGCCACTTACATCTGCCGTTGTTCTCAGGAGCCTTTGATGACTTCTCTGTGTTCTAGGGCACCTCTCCCCTGACATCTGGGCCGAATCGGCTTAGACCTGAGGAGGTGGTGTGCTCGCAAGCCCTCTCTGGTGTAGAGTAAAGCTCTACACCAGCGCCTCCATCTTGGAACGCTGTCAGGCTCCTCCCCATTAAATTATATTTTATATTGTTGGATATATATCGCTCTAGCTTTTTCTTTACTCTTTTCTCAAGTAATCTAACAGGGGCACCCTTAGCATTTGCCGGACCCTGGGCAATACAAATTTGTGAGCACCCAGTCCAGTTTATATATATATATATATATATATATATATATATATATATATATATGAAATTCAGTTCTATATAGAAAATGTGCTATATATATATATATATATATATATATATATATATCAGATACAAGTGACCATTCGCACCTCTTAAAGTTACACAATCGCTTTATTCATGTAATGCATTTACTGTGCCGCTGGCGGACGACATATTTGAAAGTAATACATAATTAATACATTTATAGGGTTTGAGCTGATTATCTGATGATTGTTTCTACATGTCCAGGACACAAATACATTCGATTCCTTCTTTTTTATGACAAATGTAATATTTTGTTTTTTGATAAAGTTATTGTATCTTTTAGAATGTTCATAACATTATTGTAAATAAGGTTCCCTTAATTATTTTTTTTATTTTCTGGTGACATTAAGGTGGCATGAGTGTCTGTATGTGAGTGTCAGTTTTTGCAATCTGAATTTCAGTTATACATATTACATTTCATAATAAAGTGGAACTTGTAAACAAAAAAACTCAACAGTTGTTCATAAGCTAGATAATTTATTTTGTAGGCAGTAAATTTGAGCCCATAGCACTTATCCTATAAAAAGCTAAGCAGCACCATTTGTATGTATTATGGCACTGTGTGTTTGTTGTAGCTTGCGGTGAATAAATATTAGAGATATATGTGACTGGCATCAAGTAATTGTCCAATGTTCTCTGCAATTTAATGTTACATGGGGTTGTTTTGACATCTTGAAAAGCTTTATAAAATTGGGCTATACATCTTCTTTGTAAGACAGAGAGCTAATCTAGCATTTCAGTAATAAATAATAAAATATAATAAAGTTGAAATCAGACAGCACTTCCAAGTAAAATGTTTTACATATTAACATCTTAGGGCCAGAATACAAGTGGAGCGCTTTCGTTAGTGAGAGGAGCATAAATGCAATCGCGAGATTGCGGTGTTCTTTATGCTCAAATCCATATTACAAGTGGCGCGCTGTTTAAATTCCTGCAAATTAGTTTGCGCAAACTCGCAGTAATTTGCGCTCCCTATATTTTCTATGGTTAGCATTGAGTGGTAATATGCGCTTGTATTACAAGTTGAAAGTAAATGCGATCGCGCAAACGCAATCGCATTAACACTCATACTTTGTTTGTCTGGAGGAAACAGTTGCATTAAACTACACTATGAACCCCTAAACTCTCCTACCCACATCGCAAACTACCTCTTTACACTATTATTAACCCCTAAACAGTCATACCCCACATCACAAACAAAACATCTACACTATTAACCCCTAAATTGCCACCCCCCCATCCCAAAGTCCTGACTACACTATTAACCCCTAAACCGCTACTCCCCACATCGCAAAGTCTTCACTATACATATTTTTTGTAATGTTGGGGGGGTTTGTAATGGTAGGGTTTTTTATTTTTGTAATGGTAGGGTTTTTTGTTTTTGGTAATGTTAGAAGTTTTTTTGTTTTTTTTTAATGGTAGGGGTTTTGGTTTTTTTAATATTAGGGGTTTTGTTAAAAAAGGTAAGGGTAGATTTTTTTAAATTTCTCTCGTAAGTTTTTATTTTGTAAAGGTAGGGTTAGTCTATTTTTGGTTAACTTAGGAGGTGTTAGGTTAGGGGGATTATATGTTGGTGTTATGACTCCAGGTTGCCATGACACTATTTTGATGCCAGGTTGCTCCATCTTGCGTCGCCTGTGACGCATTACGTCTTCTTTGGTGCACTTTTTTCCATTCAGTTTCTCTATTTCATTGCCCTTGTATTGAGTTTATCTCTGGGTGTGTTTTGTGCTATATTTTTGGATATCGAACTTTGGCTTGTGACCTGGACCTACTTAAACTACTCTTCTGCCTGCTGATTTCACCTTATTTGTTGCCCGATTGGTTCTGACCTTGGATTTCCCTGACTACTCTTCTGTATTCTGATTCTGCTTCCTGTGACAGTTTGGTTTGACCCCTGGCTTGTCGGCTCTGCTTTGACCTTACCGGTCTCTTCCTGGTATTCAACTCCTTATTATTCTCCTATACAATAGTCATCTTCCTCCTGGGTCCTATCGCTACTGTCCTAATAGATTTTTTGTCATCACTCCACTTGATGCTGGGCTAACAAGACTACCGGCCAGGATTGGTTTGATAGTGAAATATCTGAAAGGATCGTAACAGGTAGTGGGTTACTTTGCGTTGGGGGGCTGACAGTTTAGGGGTTAATAATGTAGTGGGTTACTTTGCTTTTAAGGGCTGGTGGTTTAGGGGTTAATAGTGGAGTGAAGACTTTGTGACGTGGGGGTGGCGGGTTAGGGGTTAATAGTGTAGTCGGGACTTTGCTGTTGGCTATGTGGCGGTTTAGGGGTTATTAGAGTTGGTCGCTTATGGCGATTCAGGTTAGCGCGCAAGTACGTTTTTAGTTTCCCCCCCACACACACTTTTTTTCTCTATTGACTTCTATGGGGGAATAGGTGTAAGTTCGGCTTTTTGTGCATGCCTGGTTAGCACTGGAGCAATAACTTTTTACTTTCAACTCGTAATACCAGCGCAACCCGATGAGTGCAAAAGGTTTACTTCTGGCGCAGTTATCACTCTAGTGAAAGCGGTAATTAGCGCTCCACTTGTAATCTAACCCTTAATATTTTATCCAGTTTTCAATATAGGAAGGTTACACACAGCAACACTATACATACTGTTTTTCCTTAACCTAAGTTCTCCCAAGAAAAAAAAAATGAATATGCTTTAATTCTACAAAGATAAATAAAATATCACACAAATGATTTAACCATAAAAATAATAGCATACTTAGTTATATACACATCTGTATGTAGCAAATAAAATCCAACATTCAAGAATATAGCTTCTTAAAGGGATATGAAACCCAAACATTTTATTTTTGCGATTTAGACTAAGCATACAATTTTTTAAAAAAAAGTTTCCGATTTACTTCTGTTATTAAATTTGCTCTTTTCTCTTGGTGTTTTTTGTTAAAGAGATACCTAGGTAGGTGGCTGGAGCACTATCTGGCAGGAAATAGTGCTGCCGTCTAGTGCTCTGGTAAATAGAAAACATTCTTGCAAAACTGCTGCTGAGCTTATGTCCCTGCTTTTTAGCAAAAGATATTAAGAGAACTAAGAAAATTTGCTGATAGAGGTAAATTAGAAAGTTATTTAAAATTGCGTGCTCTGGGGCCTATCTATCTATCGACAAGCCAGGGGTCTTCAGACTCTTCAGACTCTGAGCAAGTTGTGTCCTACATGATATTGAAAATGTACAAATAAAAGTTCTAGTTTTGATTTGGATATCTGCACAGCAACTAGCACAATAAATCATTGAACTGCTTTACTGCTGAAGATTTAATGCAGAATAAATAGCCAGCATTATCAGCAAGCAGCGGAATCCATTAACACAACAATACAAAGCAGTTGTTTACAATCTGTAAAAGCTCTTTTTGTGTGTAATAAATATAGACTGTACTTATTATCTAAAAATGCAAAGCAGCACCATTTATTTTTATTATAATGTTGTGTGCGCCTTGTGGTTTGAAATCAATAACTATTAGTAATGTATGTGAATGTTATTAAATATTAATCCAGCGTTCTATGCAATTGTATTGCACAAGTTACTTTGCCAATGTAACTATGCACAAGGGACTTCGGCTAAATTCTCCCAAATGGCCCTTGAGAAATGCAGTTAACCTGGTAGACCATCTGGTGACATCAGGCTCAAAGAACCAGAATCAGAACTCGGGAACAGAAGCCTATAAAGGAAATGCAGCTGTTTGCTGTAAGGAAGATATTATTCCAAAACGTTATCTTGTAATTGGGTTTTGCAAGAAAATATATTTATTTATTCAAGCTATTGGCCCTTGTGGGAAAAAAACCTTTTCATTCAGCTTAAAGGGCTGTAGTGATCCTTAGTAAATTAATGTACAGGCAGGCGTACCTCAGTGATATTGTGGGTTCGGTTCCAGACCACCACAATAAAGTAACTATAGCAATAAAGTGATTCACACTATTTTATTTGTTTCCCAGTGCATATAAAAGTTATATTTAAACTATACTGTAGTCTTTTATATGTGCAGTAGCATTATATCTAAAAAAAAAAACAATGTACATACCTTAATTAAAATATACTTTATTGCTAAACATGCTAACCATTATCAAAGCCTTCAGCAAGGCATAATCTTTTTGCTTGTGGTGTATATATATAGGTGTGTATATATGTGTATTTATATGTATTTATGTGTTTATATGTGTATATATGTTGGAGAAATGGCTCCAATAGAATTGCTCAACATAGGTTGCCACAAACCTTAAATTACTAAAAAGAACAATATCTGTGAAGTGCAATAAATCAAAGCTCAATAAAACAAGGTATGCCTGTAATTATAAAAAGAAACAGATTGTTTTAAGCAGCAAATAACTTACTTGTTTTCTTGCAAAATAAGCACTCAGTGTAGCCACTGCCTGCAGGGAGATAAGGGAGCTATCACTTTAGAACTTAAGTTCTACTGTCACTACTATGCAAGAAACTGACTGGAGTGCACATCTTCTAGTAACCACTTAAAAGTAAAAGCTCCTCCTTTGCCTTCCTGTAGACCCCCTTGTAGGTATGTGACAGGAAGTAATAGACCCTGCACAAATGAAGATTTATACTAAGTATAACCTATTGCTTGATGCTATTATTATAACAATGAAACAGACTGCTTTTTATCCCTTTAATAGCTGTACCCTATATACGGATGGATTTAAAGAAATGTAGGGCGAGATAACATATGCGGCGATGCTGGTTTTTAGTCCGATATTGATATCACATATACGGCGCTGCCTATAAATGCGGCGCATATATTTCACCCGCCGTCCGCTAATTTTACTCCCATAAACTAACATAGAACCACGTTGCAAGTCGGTATCACATATTTAGCACAAGGAGTTATGAAGCAAAAATTGAGAAATTTTACTCCATTTTCACCTCGCCACACATAGGCAGGCGCAGCAAACCTTGCGCTGAATATGTGAGCACCGTAACTCCATGAAAGTATTAACAAACACCTAATGCATGAGCAATATCTACCTGTCAATCGCCATCCCCACCGCAATAACTAATAAAATATATTAACCCCTAATCCGCCAACCCCCACATCGCAAACTACCTAATAAATGTATTAACCCCTAATCTGCCATTTACCCACATCGCAAACTACCTAATAAATTTATTAACCCCTAATCCGCCATCCCCCACATCACAAAGTAACTAATTAACTTATTAACCCCTAAACTGCTATTTCCCCACAACGCATTAAACCGAATTAAGCTATTAACCCCTAAACCACCATCCCCCCACAACACAATAAACCTAATTAAGCTATTAACCCCTAAACCGCGATTCCCCCACAATGCATTAAGCCTAATTAAGCTATTAACCCTTAAACCGCCATCCCCCCACAATGCAATAAAGTTAATTAAGCTATTAACCCCTAAACCGGCACCCCCAAAACGCAATAAACCTAATTAAGCTATTAACCCCTAAACTGCCAACACCCCACAATGCAAATAACTAATTTAATTACTATGCCCCCTAACCTAACACCCCCTAAATTAATCCCAATTACATTAAATAAAAAATACTAAGTTACAATTAAAATAAAAAACTAATATTACTTAAAATAAACCAAATTATCAAAAATAAAAAAATTAAACCTAATCTAATACCCCTATGAAAATAAAAAAGCCCCCCAAAATAAAAACACCCCCTAATCTAAACTAAACTACCATAGCCCTTAAAAGTGCCTTTTGTAGGGCATTGCCCTAAGTTAAACAGTTCTTTTACATCAAAAAAATACTAAGTCCCCCCTAACAGTAAAAAACCCCCACCCACCAACCCCCCCCAAAAAAAACTAAACTACCCATTGCCCCTAAAGGGGCATTTGTATGGGCATTGCCCTTAAAAGGGAAATCAGCACTTTTACAGCCCAAAAAAACCATAATCTAAATAAAAAGCGACCCCAAAAAAAAAGCCTAAGTCTAAGCCCCAAATAGGTACTCACCGTTCCTGAAGTCTGGTGGAGAAGGTCTTCTTTCAGGCGGTGATGATCTTCTTCCAAGCAGTGACCTCTTCTATCTTCATCCAAGACAAGGTGATGTGGAGCGAAGGTGACTGCGGAACAGGACCGGCGACCGCAAAGCCATCCAGCGTAAAGCTCCTCATTGCACGATCACCGCCGCACACTGAAGATTGAATGCAAGGTAACCGTTTTATATTTGGGGTACCTTGCATTCCTATTGGCTGAAATTTTCAAATAGTTCCAATAGTTCCTGAACTCCGCTGGACTTCAGGAACAGTGAGTACCTATTTGGGGCTTAGACTTAGGCTTTTCTTATTTTTTTTTGGATGTCACATTTCTGGATATCACCAGTTTATCCGACTTATAGCAGTATATGAACTGCCGGCGGGGTTTATGTGAATTCCGGATGTGCAGGGTGAAATTACGGGCGACGCAGGTTTCAGCAGATGCGCTGAAGCCTGCGCCGCAAATGTAATCTCGCCCATAGCTTGAGCTTATTGAAATAGATAAATTTTAATAAAGAATATCTGATGTTAAGTCACACAACATTGTGAATATAGTCTGAGAAAATTTGATGTAACTATATTTTTGTATCTAATGTGTCAAAAAATAGACACAATATAATCATGCACCATATATTACACAACCTTTTCTTTATACAGACAGATAATATTACAGCTAGTGCTCCAAAAGTGGATTGATTATTATTTTTTTATCCTGCAGTTTACAACACTAGGCTTTTCCTAAATTAAAGGTAAGTTACAATTTTTGTCATTGTTCATTTAAAATAGGCAGTTAAACTTTCATGATTCAGATAGAACATGCCATTTAAAAAAAATAACTTCTGTTATCAAATTTGCTTTGTTCTATTGGTATTCTTTGCTGAAGACTAAACCTAAGTAGGCTGATAAGAGCTCAGGAGCATGCACGTGTCTATGGCAGCAGTGTTTGTAACTATGTATAACATTTCTATAAACAATGTTGCAAACACTGCGTCCAGGTGGCTTAAGAAACGTGCACGCTCCTGAGCTCACCTAGGATTACTCTTAAAATTAATAATAAAAGTAAATTGGAAAGTTGTTTAAAATGTTATGCGCTGTCCAATCAATTTAGGTTTAATTTCGACTTTACTGTCCCTTTAAAAAAAGAAAGATGTTCTTCTGCTGAAAAATAAAAATAAAAATCTGATTTTGGCTACTTTCACTTTCCACCAATATAACTTTTTGGGTTCTTCTTAGCCTGTCAGCAATCTGTCATACATATCAGATACAGACAACTATTTATATCTAACTAAATATCAGTTTTAAACAGATGTAACTTAAACATGCTTAAATATCCCTCTATCAACTTTATTTAAAGGGACACGAAACCCAAAATTGTTCTTTTATGATTCAGATAGAGAATACAATTTTAAACAACTTTCCAATGTACTTTTATTATTTAATTAGCTTTCTTCTCTTGTTATCCTTTGCTGAAAGGTTTATCTAGGCAAGCTCCGGGGCAGCAGAGAACCTAGGCTCTAGCTGTTGATTGGTGGCTGCATATATAAATTGATTGTGAGTAGTCAGTAGTGCATTGCTGCTCCTTCAACAAATAATACCAAGTGAATGAAACAGATTAGATAATAGAAATAAATTAGAAAGTTGTTTAAAATTGTATTCTCTATCTGAATCATGAAAGAAAAGTTTTGGGTTTCATGTCCCTTTAAGTTTAATGTCCCTTTAACTGAGAACTAAAAAGGTTTTCAGGAGTTATCAATTCTTGTTAATTAAAGTATTTAATTTAAAGCAACATTGATCTTCTCTTGTTCTTGTGTAAAAAATGTGTTTGGCCTCAATAGGGAGTGTGTGTGTTTTAATATTTTTGTTTAATATTCAAACAGTACATTGCAGTGATAAAAGAACATTCTGGTTTCTAGTATACAGGTTCTATTATTTTAAATGTTTGATACATATTTTAATTAAAGTTTAACAGGATTGTGATTATTGTCAACTGAGCATCCACAAAAATGTAACATTAAAAAAATACATGAGAACAGTCAGTATTTGCTGCCTAATATATGAAGGAAATTGAACTACATAAATCCCCAAATCCTATGAAAATTTGCTTGAAAAGTGTTTTCTGATGGACTTATTCAAATTCTCTGAATATAAAGTATTAAAGAAATTAATTAAGTGGAAATCCACTGGGAAATTATGTAGTAACCAGGTTTTATGATGGATAGAAATAAATGAATGCATTTGAAAACCATAAGAAATGTTGTGCAGTAACAACTAGGCACTCTGTTCCCTATTTATCAAGTGGCAAGACAACGTTCCCACTCAGGAAACTTGTCGAACTGCATTTGAGGCTACAGAAGCAGCGTCCGTCATCCTCATTTAACAAATTGCATGACAGCTGGGTTTGTGGCACAACATGAATGGAGAAGCCAGGATGATTCAATCTGTCACCTTTGATGTGGCTGATGGCTTAAGAACCACCACTCTTAATACTTCTGCCTCTGAACTTATGGTGCTCACTCATATATGTGACCCTACAACCCCTTTTTCACAGAATTGTCAAATAAACATGGTATCACTGTATATTATAATGCATACTACAATGTTCTATAATTTTTGTAAATAACACTAGGCAGAATAAGAAAATAAATTTAGTTGAAGTGCTGATACCCTGATAAAAAAGCCCCAGACCATTATCCCTCCTCCACCAAAGTTTACTCAGTAGGCAATTCTGGTAGATAGTGTTCTTCTGGGATTTGCCACACCCAGCTTCCATCAGACCGCCAGATATAGTGAAGTATGATTTATCACTCCACTGAACACATTTTTGACTTCTCCAGAGTTTATTGGCAGCATTTTTTACGCCACTCCAGCCGATTGCGCATGTTGATGTGAGTCTTGTGTACAGCTGTACAGCCTTGGAAACTCATTTTATGAAGCCCCTGACACACAATTTTTGTGATTATATTACTTCAAGCAGTTTTAAGCAACATAATCATGATGATTTTTTAATGATTTTTTTTCCACGCTACGTGTTTTAGCACTTAGAAGCCTCGCTCTATGAGCTTGCATGGTTTACAAGTTTGTGGTTGGGCTGTTGTTTGTCCTAGATGCTTCCACTTCACAATAATGGCCCTTACAGTTCACCAGGGCAGATCTAGAAAGGCGGGAATTTCATAAACTCACTTGTGACAAAGGTGGCATCCTATGACAGTGCCACATTTAAATTCACTGAGCTCTACAGTACAACCCATTGTATCTAACTATTTTGTGCAATATTTCTTTTTATAATTTTTATCAGATAGTGTTATTATGAGTGTGCAAATAACACACAGAAATTCATACTTCTAAGAACAAAATACAAAGCATAATTGTTGTTTTATCGTAAAATGGGTATTCCAAGGGCGTGTGTGAAATTGTCTCTCAAATCCCAGCCTAATTATCTAAACATTTCCACCTTACAGATCTCATTGTTTTTCTTGCAAACTAAAAGTTGGTGAGGTTGGGGCAAAATACGCAAAAAATACTTAATACCCTAACAGAAAAACCACACGCATACAAAAACAGAGGTGATTGTAAGATGCTATATGCAGAAAGCAGGAATATGTGATTTGTTTTTGATGCAGTTTAAAATGTGCACCCTGCTCACTGCAAACGTTGCCCTACCCAGTAAAGTTTCCCTTTTCCAGTGAGCTCTACTACTTTCTATAGGAGACATCTCGCCACTTGCAGAAACTGCCCCTTTTGAAAATAATTCCATGAGGGCAGTCCCTGCAAGGGTAGTTGTGAAAACCTCCATCAGAACTGGTGAAGTTTAGATAATCAGGCCCACAATCTCCATCAGTAGCTTCTCCACAATTGATGCCAGACGTCTGCTTTACACAAATTCTGTGGTATCATGCCTGAGGAGATTGAGTTAGAAAAAATATAATTTATGTTTACCTGATAAATTAATTTCTTTCGTGGTGGTGAGAGTACACAATCCATTACTCCTGGGAATTATACTCCTGGCCACTAGGAGGAGGCAAAGATTCCAAGACTCTCAATTCCTAGGAGTAATGTATCGTTGACACTCACCACCTTTATGAAAGAAATTAAGACTATAGCTTTGGCAATTACATATCTAAGTTGCCTTAGAACCATGTGATGCATCCCATATATATCTGAATTTTGTACCACAGCCTTTTAAAGACTCCATTGTTTTCATTCTTATATTTTTTGCCATTAATACACTTGAAAAACGTCTTAGTATTAACTGATTTTTTATTTTCTATTTAAATCAACCTTTTTCCACTTTTAGGGCTAGATTACGAGTGGCGCATTTACTGTAGTGTAAGAGCGATATTGGGGTTTTCTCTGCATTTTGTGGTATTGCATGTTATGTGATGACATGTCTACTTGTCATTTCTTTTATCCTCAGTGTTTTCATTGTCGCAACATGCATTTTAAAGATTAATTTAAATCTTTAAAATTTGCCTTATTAAAATTTAAGGTTTTGGTTGGACCTTTCTAATATTGTCATTGGAAGCTAATTCAAAATGTAACCATGTTATAATCAGCATTACCTACATGATCTTGGACTTCTGTATTTGACATTATTTCTGTGTCATTTGACAACACATGATATCTGATTTATTTGACATTATTTCTGTATTCTTTGACAACACTATATCCAGCATAGCTGTATTCCTGGCTAGTTCCTTTATTAACTGTGACATGTGGCTAACTTTCAGTGTGTTCATCATAAATATATCACTCTTATCTGGCATGCTGATCTTATTTGTCCTGATCTATTTCTGGATAATTTAAATCTCCCACAGTTACAACACAGACATTATTTGCAACCTTCACTTTTGTAATAGCAGTTGAATTTCCGACATGTCACTAATGTTGGTGACCTGGAACATATTCCTAACATTTGTTTTTTTTAATTTGTATCCCCCATCCTGTATTTCAACACAGAGGACTTGATTTATCAAGCCCTTCTCTCCCCTTCGACTGCAGGATCGTACAAGTAAACCTGCAGTCAGGATTTATCAAGTAATCAGAGCGCTACTACCCTGCCCTGTTCTCCACCACTTACTGTAGGTGGAAAATGTCAATCTCCCCAGTCTTTTCCAACAGCTCCTGCCCACGAGTGATTGACTGTGCTCGGGCAGGGGACGGGGTTGCACAGGAGCACTCATGCAGCAATGACAAATGCGGGCGGCAGATTGCTGCCCACCAGTGGAGAAGGTAGACGGACTGGGGCGAATATGTACGCCACTGTCCTCCTGTGGATGATAAATCGAGCCCAGAATGTCTACATTATCACTAGTCTTATCATAAATATCTTCCCTTACGGCAGATTTTTAAGTCAGGCTTAACATACAAGCAAATTCCTCCGCCTCATTTATCCTCCTGAATAAAATATAAACCTCAATGTTAACAGCCAAGTTTCATCCCATCAGGTTTCAATTGTACCAATATCATATTCATCCATCACAGCTAAGAGATCCAGCTCTTCCACTTTACCCACCAGGTTTCTTGCATTTAATTTTACTGTTCTCTCATTATATGCACTGCCATCCAAACCTCATAAGGTAACACCATTTCATAAAACGCAGTTCTTTACCAGACTACACTGTCTGTTCCATAATGTTCAAATTGTTCCTACCCTCTATTACTAGTTTAAAAGTTCCTATAACTTTATTACTATCTTCTCCTCAAATACATCTGCCCCTTTTTCATTAAAGTGCAGCCCATACCTTCTCTAGAAATTATACTCAACCTGTATTAGCTCAATGATCTAACAAACAAAACCCTCCTTTCTATTTAGCCATACTTTACTTCCCTAAGCTCTTTCTGCATTACCGGGTTAGTATGTGGCGCTGGTAGTGTTAAAGAAAATATTACTGGAACAATATGTGCCATGACTGCAGAATCAGTCACTTAGCTCTCCATGAACAAGCTGCCAATATGAGCTACAAAATGCTAAACCTGAATACTTGGCAAACAGCAAACTGTTTTTTGTTTTAAAAGATCTGGCTGGCAAATTGCCCTATCTTCTATCATATAATATCCCCTACCACTAGCAGACCCTGTCTGGTATGTCCCACCTACTGATCTGAAGGACCATTCATCAGAGGTATATGCATTATCTTACCTGAGCTGACATCCCTAACATATTCACTCATCCTGCCAAATCTAATGGTGTGTGTCAACTGAGGATTGGCCTGTCTTTGGGTCAAAGAAGGGGAAGCAGGAGCGAGACAGTTATTCCCAAAATATCCTCCTTCCACACCTGCTCCATTCCCGCAACCGGTCCCAACATGCATATAATAACCATTTCCCTTTCATATAGTGATGCAATTTATTCCTCTAGTATGCTAATACAGGCTTCTACAGAGACATTATATTTACACATGTAGCAAAGCTAGGAATCATGGAACAGCTGCCCCTGTAGTGAACAAAATATAAGTTTCTCACTCATACTTTACAAAATAAATCCCTCTTAGATATAAAAACACTGCACATTCCATCCCCTGGCCACATATGTAATGTTAAACAACTATTCATAGTTTATAGCAAGGATAAATTATAGAGTAATATGCCCAAATGCATATACTGACCATACCTCCTTACCCCTCAGCACAGACAACAGTAACACAAGCCTTTATACCAGCAGCTAATTTCACTCCCTGAAGACAAATACAAACACAATAGCAATTGCACAGCACCATCAATTTTACTAAACAAGGGAAAACAAAAAACAGAAATGTATGTATGTATGCAGTACTTGTAAAGCGCGGCTAAACACCAGTAAGGGTCTCAAGGCGCAACCCTGCAACCCTTGGGATGCTACAGAGCTTAGCCACAGTGCCTTAGCGTGCTGAGCTATCTGTCCGGCGGTACTCTTATCACATGCTTTTTTATTTGCTTTTCACAACAGGTGAGAGCTAGTTCATGTAAACCATATAGATAACATTGTGATCAAAACTTTACACCAGCAGCTAATAGCCCTCACTAAGCACAGGCACAAACACAACAGCAATTACACAGCACCAGCAGCCTTACTAAACAATTACACAGCACAACAACAACACACAACAGTGTAGCAAACAGTTACACAGCACTAGTGATCTTACTAAACAAGGGAAGAAACAGAAATCCCTCAGTCACACATATAATTTTACAACAGCAGCAATTGCCCCTCACTAAGCACAGGCACAAGCACAACAGCAATTATGCAGCATCAGTGATCTTACTAAACAAGGGAAAACAAGGAACAGAAATCCCTCCGTCACACATAATTTTAAACCAGCAGCAATTGCCCCTCACTAAGCACAGGCACAAGCACAACAGCAATTATGCAGCATCAGTGATCTTACTAAACAAGGGAAAACAAGGAACACAAATCCCTCCGTCACACATAATTTTACACCAGCAGCAATTGCCCCTCACTAAGCACAGGCACAAGCACAACAGCAATTACGCAGCATCAGTGATCTTACTAAACAAGGGAAAACAAGGAACAGAAATCCCTGCGTCACACATAATTTTACACCAGCAGCAATTGCCCCTCACTAAGCACAGGCACAAGCACAACAGCAATTACGCAGCATCAGTGATCTTACTAAACAAGGGAAAACAAGGAACAGAAATCCCTCCGTCACACATAATTTTACACCAGCAGCAAATGCCCCTCACTAAGCACAGGCACAAACACAGCACACAGAACCTAATTGAACAAAAGAATACTGAACTTACATGTCCAATAAAATTGTCATGTAGTTAACAATAAATTATTTTGCAGTCTAGGGAAACACCCAATAGAAGTTAGCTGTGTTTGTCTTACCAGCTTTTCTTTGCAAAAAATGTAGAGAATAATATACATAACGAAAGCATATTGCCTTTGCTAAATATGGTTACAGATTATTAATGTTGTGTTTCATGTTCCTTTAACTCGTATCTTTGGCCCACAGCAGAAGTTTGTTTGTGTGCATGTGTGTGTGTTTATTAACGAGAGAGGAAATTATAGCCATGTTCTGAGGGTAAAAATCAGACACTTTTCCTTCTTTAAATATATTAGATATGGACAGTGTGAGGAACTGAGTAGCTGTTCACAGTCATCTGACTATGGTTTTATAGTCTTCTGTCAGAAATAAACTGTACAGTGTGCACTCCATAACAATTTGGTAAGTAGAATACATTTTCCATAAATTTTATTGGTGCAGTATACAACTATACTTTAATAAACATGGCGATTTAACACTCTCACTAAATGACATAAAACCATACATTAAGAGGCCTACTTATCAAGCCGTCAACTTACTTGCATTCAACGGCACCAATACTCTCGCCTGACATCGCCTAACATCGCGGACGCAGACCTGAATACGTTCTCCATATTTATATAAAAAGCTGTCAAAAAGCAGCGCACCAAGTACGGGGCAATGAGCAGCGGACTGTTGTTAACCCCTTAATGACCGAGGACGTGCAGGGTACGTCCTCAAAAAAAAGGCAGTTAACGCCTGAGGACGTACCCTGCACGTCCTCGGTGTGGAAAGCAGCTGGAAGCGATCCTGCTCGCTTCCAGCTGCTTTCCGGTTATTGCAGTGATGCCTCGATATGGAGGCATCCTGCAATAACCATACATGGCCATCCGATGCAGAGAGAGCCACTCTGTGGCCCTCTCTGCACCGGACATCGATGGCCGGTATCGTTGGTGGGTGGGAGCCGAATTGGGAGGCGGGTGGGCGGCCATCGGTGTTGCGCGTGACGTCACGGGGGGCGGGATCGGGATCGGGACCGTCGGGGGCGCGCACGGGCGCGCGCGCATGCACGGGGGGTGGCGGGCGGGCGCGTGCACGGGGCGGGAGCGGGTGGGAACCGCTACACTACAGAAAAGTAAAAAAGTAAAAGTAAAAAAAAAATTAAATAAACTTTTTTTCAAAACCATCTAAGGGATCTGGAAGGGGTGGGGGTTGGTCTTGGGGGGGGGGAAGCTACACTACAGAAAAGGGACATATTTTATTTAAAAAAAAGCATTTTTTTTCACTAAACTGGGTACTGGCAGACAGCTGCCAGTACCCAAGATGGCGCACATTAAGTCAGAGGGGGAGGGTTAGAGAGCTGTTTAGTGGGGGATCAGTGAGGTTGGGGGCTAAGGGGGAGCCCTACACAGAAGCATATGTAAATATGCTAACAAAAAATGCACAAAAAAGCCCAAATATACCTTTTATTTTAGTACTGGCAGAGTTTCTGCCAGTACTTAAGATGGCGGGGACATTTGTGGGGTAGGGGAGGGAAGAGAGATGTTTGAGAGAGAGTCATATATGTCTGCTATTTCTGAACAAAGGGGATCCCAGAGAAGCATTTACAACCATTTGTGCCATAATTGCACAAGCTGTTTGTAAATTATTTCAGTGAGAAACCTAAAATTGTGAAAAATTTTACGTTTTTTTTAATTTGATCGCATTTGGCGGTGAAATGGTGGCATGAAATATACCAAAATGGGCCTAGATCAATACTTGGGGTTGTCTACTACACTACACTAAAGCTAAAATTACCCCAAAAAGCTCCTTACATGCTCCCTAATTAACCCCTTCACTGCTGGGCATAATACACGTGTGGTGCGCAGTGGCATTTAGCGGCCTTCTAATTACCAAAAAGCAATGCCAAAGCCATATATGTCTGCTATTTCTGAACAAAGGGGATCCCAGAGAAGAATTTACAATCATTTATGCCATAATTGCACAAGCAGTATGTAAATAATTTCAGTGAGAAACTGAAAGTTTGTGAAAAAATTTGTGAAAAAGTGAACAATTTTTTGTATTTGATCGCATTTGGCGGTGAAATGGTGGCATGAAATATACCAAAATGGGCCTAGATCAATAATTTGGGATGTCTTCTAAAAAAAAATATATACATGTCAATGGATATTCAGGGATTCCTGAAAGATATTAGTGTTCTAATGTAACTAGCGTTAATTTTGAAAAAAAATGGTTTGAAAATAGCAAAGTGCTACTTGTATTTATGGCCCTATAAGTTACAAAAAAAGCAAAGAAGATGTAAACATTGGGTATTTCTAAACTCAGGACAAAATTTAGAAACAATTTAGCATGGGTGTTTTTTGGTGGTTGTAGATATGTAACAGATTTTGGGGTTCAAAGTTAGAAAAAGTGTGTTTTTTTCCATTTTTCCTCATATTTTATAATTTTTTTTATAGTAAATGATAAGATATGATGAAAATAATGGTATTTTTAGAAAGTCCATTTAATGGCGAGAAAAACGGTATATAATATGTGTGGGTACAGTAAATGAGTAAGAGGAAAATTTCAGCTAAACACAAACACCGCAGAAATGTAAAAATAGCCTTGGTCCCAAACGGACAGAAAATGGAAAAGTGCTCTGGTCACTAAGGGGTTAACTAAACAGTCATCGATCTCGCTGCTCTTCGGCTTTTTCACAGCTTTATTTAAATACTGTCATTAAGCACCGCCACTATACTAAACTGTTTAACCCCTATCCCGCCGCTCCCCAACCCCGCCGCAACTAAATAAAGTTATTAACCCCTATCCCGCTGCTCCCGGAGCCCACCGCAACTCTAATAAACTTATTAACCCCTATTCCGCCGCTCCCCAACACCGCTGCAACTAACTAAAGGTATTAACCCCTAAACCTCTGGCCTCCCACATTACTACCACGTACTAAACCTATTAACCCCTAAACTGCCAGCCCCCCCATCTCCATAAACTAAATTAACCTATTAACCCCTAAACCTAAAAACCTGCTAACTTTATATTAAATATTAACTCATCCCTATCTTATAATGAATTTAAACTTACCTTTAGATTTAAATTAAACTATATTAAACTAATACTTAACCTACCCTAACTGTTATACTAAAATTACTTTAAACTATATTAAACTATTAATTAATCTACCGTAACTGTTATACTAAAATTACATTAAACTACAAATTAAATTAAATATATTATATATTTAAAAACCTAAACCCTACTCAAATAATTTAAATCTACAATAAAAAATTGCAAAGTTACAAAAAAATAACAACTAAGTTACAAAAAATAACAAACACTAAGTTACAAAAAATAAACACTAAGTTACACAAAATAAAAAAGAAATTATCAAAGATTTAAACTAATTACACCTAACCTAATAGCCCTATGAAATTAAAAAGCCCCCCCAAAATAAAAAAAACCTAACCTACAATAAACTACAAATAGCCCTTAAAAGGGCCTTTTGCGGGGCATTGCCCCAAAGAAATCAGCTCTTTTACCTGTAAATAAAAAATACAAATACCCCCAACAGTAAAACCCACCACACACACAACCAAACCCCCCCAAATAAAACCCTAACTAAAAAAACCTAAAAAAAACCTCATCAAAGCCGGCAGAAGTCTTCATCCAAGTGGCTGAAGTCTTCATCCAAGCCCGCAGAAGTCTTTACCCAGACGGCATCTTATTTCTTCATCCATCCGTCACGGAGCGGCTCCATCTTCAAGACATCCGACGCGGAGCATCCTCTTCGTTCGACGTCTTCTTGAACAATGAATGTTCCTTTAAATGATGTCATCCAAGATGGCGTCCCTTAGATTCCGATTGGCTAATAGAATTCTATCAGCCAATCGGAATTAAGGTTGAAAAAAACCTATTGGCTGTTGCAATCAGCCAATAGGATTGAGCTTTCATCCTATTGACTGATCCAATCAGCCAATAGGATTGAGCTCGCATTCTATTGGCTGATTGGATCAGCCAATAGGATGAAAGCTCAATCCTATTGGCTGATTGCAACAGCCAATAGGATTTTTTTAACCTTAATTCCGATTGGCTGCTAGCCAATCGGAATCTAAGGGACCCCATGTTGGATGACATCATTTAAAGGAACATTCATTGTTCAAGAAGACATCGAACGAAGAGGATGCTCCACGTCAGATGTCTTGAAGATGGAGCAGCTCCGCGTCGGAAGGATGAAAATAGAAGATGCCGTCTGGATGAAGACTTCTGCCCGTCTGGAGGACCACTTCTCCTGGCTTGGATGAATACTTATCCCGGGTTCGTTGAAGACTTCTTGCCGCTTCGTTGAGGACTTCTCCCGGCTTCGTTGAGGATGGATGTCGGCTCTTCAAAACTGTAAGTGGATCTTCGTGGGTAAGTGTTAGGTTTTTTTAAGAGTTTATTGGGTGGGTTTTAGTTTTAGATTAAGGTTTGGGCAGCAATAGAGCTAAAAGCCCTTTTAAGGGCAATGCCCATCCAAATGCCCTTTACAGGGCAATGGGGAGCTTAGTTTTTTTTAGTTAGGGTTTTATTTGGGGGGGTTGGTTATGTGGGTGGTGGGTTCTACTGTTGGGGGGTATTTGCATTTGTTATTACAGGTAAAAGAGCTGATTTCTTTGGGGCAATGCCAAGCAAAAGGCCCTTTTAAGGGCTATTTGTAGTTTATTGTAGTTTAGGGTTTTTTTATTTGGGGGGGGCTTTTTTATTTTCATAGGGCTATTAGATTAGGTGTAATTAGTTAAAATCTTTGATAATTTCTTTTTTATTTTGTGTAACAGTGTTTACATTTTTTGTAACTTACTTAGTTGTTATTTTTTTGCAACTTTGTAATTTTTTATTGTAGATTTAAATTATTTGAGTAGGGTTAGGTGTATAAATATATAATATAGTTAATTTAATTTGTAGTTTAATGTAATTTTAGTATAATAGTTAGGGTAGGTTAATTAATAGTTTAATGTAATTTTAGTATAACAGGGTAGGTTAATTATTAGTTTAATATAGTTTAATATAGTTTAATTTAAATTTAAAGGTAAGTTTAAATTTATTATAAGATAGGGATGAGTTAATATTTAATGTAAAGTTAGCGGGTTGTTAGGTTTAGGGGTTAATAGGTTAATTTAGTTTATGGCGATGTGGGGGGCTGGCGGTTTAGGGGTTAATAGGTTTAGTAAGTGCTAGTGATGTGGGAGGGGTTTAGGGGTTAATACATTTATTTAGTTGTGGTGGGCTCCGGGAGCAGCGGGATAGGGGTTAATAACTTTATGTAGGTGGCAGCGGTGTCGGGGCAGTAGATTAGGGGTTAATAAGTATAATGTAGTTGGCGGCAGTGTAGGGGCAGCAGATTAGGGGCTAATAACATAATGTAGGTGGCGGCGGTGTAGGGGGCGACAGATTAGGGGTTAATAAGTATAATGTAGGTGGCGGCGATGTCAGGGCGGCAGATTAGGGGTTAATAAGTATAATGTAGGGGGCGGAGGTGTAGGAGCGGCAGATTAGGGGTGTTTAGACTCAGGGTACATGTTAGGGTGTTAGGTGTAAACATAACTTTTATTCTTCCATAGGAATCAATGGGATATCGGGCAGCAGCGAACATAAGCTTTCGCTGCTTTCAGACTCCCATTGATTCCTGTGGAATTCCAGCGTATTTGCGGTTGACGGCTTGATAAGTAGGCCTCTAAGAGGCTGGTATCACTTTATTAAGCGCATTCATCACATTAATACATTTTTTATTGGTAATTACTTATGTCCAGATTACAGGTGGAGCGGTATTTAACTCCTCCAATAGAAGAAAGCTTTTGCACACGTCGGGTAGCGCTCGTATTACAAGTTGAAGGTAAAAAGTTTTCACTCTCATACTAACCCGATGTGCACAAAGAGGCAAAGTTAGAATATTGTGACCATGTTAACGTATTCCCCCATTAAAGTCAATGGAGCAAAAAATTGGGGGGGAAACCTAACACCATACTCGCACGTAAACCCGGTCGCATATTCTCAAGTGCTCTAACCCGACATTAAAATATGAATATTTCACATTCCAATGTTCTTCACATAGCAGAATATTTTCTATTTATTCATAAATACATATTTCTACATATATCTGATGGTATTTTGGTACAATTTCTATCTATCTATCTATCTATCTATCTATCTCTCTATATATATATATATATATATATATTGAGAGAGAGAGAGAGAGAGAGAGAGAGATGATTATATATATAGCTAAAGATATATACATATATAAATAGAATATCTATAAATACTTCAAACATATTCTGCTATGTGCAGAGCATTGGAATGTGACATATTTACAGTAAATACACAATCTGTCATATCATTACCCCTCTAGTAGCTTATATATGGTAATATCTGTCCCTTTAAGGCTTACTCAGAGACATTTCAGATCTTCTATAAAAGGAGGGACTAGAGCAGTGCTCAGGTGCTTGATAATTGCAAATGTATGGGTAAAGCAGACTTACTGCAAACGTTTACCTATTTCCTAAATTCAACAGATTGGATAAACTCTTTTCAGACAAACAATATCCTTACCAAATTCGTTATATTCATTCTACTATAATCTGAAACCATTCATCAAACTACTAAAGGTTTCACATTCAGATCGCATCTCACACCAAAGGATTTTCACAGCACTCTGACGTCATCTCTAATTCAGCGTGTGTACACGGAAGTCAGAACACGCTGTCTGCAGGGACGCTGAACACGGAGTGTTACCTCCGCTAACGGATCAACATCTCAGCTCCTCTCAACTATACCGGACCTGTTCCCAACTTTCCTTGCCTTAACAAATTATACGCAAGTATTTAGCATAAGAGACTGCCTTAAAACATTTATATATAAACTTCTAATAAGAATAACTACAAGTTCGAATGCCTAATTGAATTACTTACTACAGTGTTTTCCTTTCATATTAATACCTGCTATAATCTACAATTATACAGAAGAAACTGTTTACTACTGTGTTTGCCTGTCACATTATCTCTCTAATACATGTTGAACTCAATCAGAGACTTAAACTAGCGCTTAACCATTGAAGTGATATATAAAAGTCCAGGTATACATCATCATTAATACCTGTGACTACAAGCTCACTTTCCATCTCATTACTTGTACATGTTATTCCTAAGAGGTATCAGTTTTCACTCACCATTGATAACTGCATAAATAGGAATAACTACACACAAAATATTTGTTTATCCATAAGTGTTTATTAGGGATATTGCAGAATTATCAAGCCTTTAAAAAGGATTACAATGGATCCTGCGCAAATAACCAATGAAATTGGCACCCTTAATCAAAAGGTAGAATTACTTGCACAGGGTTTAACTGAACTAAAGACTGAAAATAACACGCTTAAACGTTTAATGAACGATTATTTTACACAGAAACCCACTGATCATCCAGAACCACAAATTAATCCACCCCACCCATTCACAGGGGTACGTTCTAAATACCGTGAATTTAAAAAATTCTTGCATGCTACTATTCAGTATGAAACCCAAGACATACTGTACAGAGAGAATTAAAGTCTGTACCACTATATCATATCTATCTGGAGAACCCAGGGCTTGGGCTGACAGATTTTTTGAGTCTGGTGATCCTATACTAGATTCATTAGAAAATTTCTTTGCTGCCATGTCTACACTTTATGAGGATACTAACAAACAGAGTACCGCGGAACAAAACCTGAGATCCATTAGACAAGGAAAGCGAGCAGTGGAAGATTATATTGCCGAATTCCAACTATGGGCTACTGACTCGCAATGGAATATAATAAGTCTGAAGAATCAATTCAGGTTGGGATTATCAGAACATCTCAAAGACGAACTTTCTCGTATAGAGTTACCTGAAACTCTTGAGGCTTTAATAAAAGTTTGTATATCGATGGATCGACGTTACAGAGAACGTAAGATGGAAAGACAACACCCCGAGACCTTCACAAAGAAGCATTATCCTGTTCATTACGATAAACCCAGCACACCAGCAGTGGCAATGGAAATTGGAACCATAAAAGGCCCTCTAACTCAAGAGGAAAAGACAAGACGTCGCTTAGCCAACCTATGTATGTATTGTGCGAACAAAGACCATGGAGTGTCTACATGCCCTCTCCTGATTCGTCAAAAGAAGGGTAAGACTTCTTATAGTATCACTAATATCTCTACCAAACTAAATACCCATTTGACTATTTCTGTGTCTTTACAGTGGGACCAACACCTCTACCAGAGCGAGGCTATGATTGACTCCGGTGCTTTCGGAATGTTCATAGATCAGAAAATTGTTAATACAAATAAAATACCTTGTGTGATGAAAGAAATACCAGTTTATGTTAAAGTTATTGATGGGTCTAACTATTTAAAAGGGCCCATTACACATCACACTATTCCACTCCTCACCACTACAAAAACAGGTCACAAAGAATATATTTCATACGACATCATTCCAGGATCTATACATCCTATTATTATGGGATATCCATGGCTACAAAAACATAATCCCACAATTGATTGGTCAATAAACAAGTTAAAATTTGATTCCTCTTACTGTTCTTCAACTTGTTTTCCTTATACACAGATTAATCATGCTATACCAGCTTTACCTCAAGAGTACGCTGAATTTTCAGACGTATTCAATTTAAAGGAAGCAGAAAATCTTCTTCCACATCGGCCATATGACTGCCCAATTGATACAAAACCTGGTGCAGTCATACCGTTTGGAAGAATATTTCCATTATCACAGAAAGAATTACAATTCTTGAGGGAATACCTAGACGATAATCTACGAAAGGGTTTTATCTCACCCAGTACATCTTCGGCAGCCGCAGGCATATTTTTCGTCACTAATAAAGATGGAACTAGACGACCCATCATAGACTATAGAGCTCTTAACTCTATAACTATCAAAAACCGATACCCCCTTCCTCTCATCCCTGAGCTTCTAGAAAGGTTGAGTGATGCCACCATATTCACAAAATTAGACCTTAAAGGTGCTTACAACCTTATCCGGATAAAGAGTGGGGATGAATGGAAAACGGCCTTCAGGACCCGTTATGGGTTGTTCCAATATAATGTCATGCCATTCGGACTCACCAATGCACCCGCCACATTCCAGTATTTTATCAATGATATATTTAAAGATCTCATGGATGTGTGCGTGGTAATTTACTTGGATGACATTTTAATCTATTCTCGTAACGAAGATGAACATATCAAACATGTCAGGTGGGTGTTAGCAAGATTACGTGAACATCAACTCTACGCCAAGATGGAGAAGTGTTGTTTCCATGTAAATACTATCAAATTTTTGGGATATATAATTTCACCCACAGGAGTAAAGATGGACCCTGAAAAGGTTTCTGCTATACTCAATTGGACTAAACCCACTTCGGTAAAATCGCTACAACGATTTCTTGGATTTGCCAATTTTTATAGACGTTTCATAAAAAACTTCTCTATGATTGTCAAACCTCTAACCAGACTAACAGGCAAACACAAATTCTTATGGAACAATGAAGCTCAAGAGGCATTCGAACTTCTAAAAAGGAAATTCTCATCCTCTCCAATTCTACAACTTCCTCATCCTGATTACCAATACACAGTAGAAGTTGATGCCTCGAATACTGGTATTGGTGCTATACTCTCCCAACAATCTCTAACTAATCCTACTTTACATCCAGTTGCATATTATTCAAGAACACTTACAAATGCAGAACAAAATTACTCCGTAGGAGACAAAGAATTGTTAGCCATCAAATGTGCTTTGGAACATTGGAGGCATCTACTAGAAGGCACCTCCAAACCCTTTTACATCTTCACCGATCACAAGAACCTTCAATATCTCAAGAATAACAAGACTCTTTCTTCTAGACAGGTTCGTTGGGCTCTTTTTCTCGACAGATTTGAATTTTTGATAACCTATAGACCAGGTTCTAAGAATATCAAGGCAGATGCTCTCTCCAGATCCCTAGAACCAACCACTGAAGAACCAGAGAAAAAGTTTATCATTGCTCCTCACAAAATCATTGCCTCTGCCACTACTTTACTCACTGAGATAATAAATGCTTTGCAATCTGATACTGAGATTCCACCTTCTTGTGAAAGGGATGAGAAGACAGGTTTATTTGTCCATAACAACAAGACCTATATTCCTTCCTCTTTACGCAAAGAACTCATACAACTGGTTCTGCCTCTCTCCCCAGCGGCAGAACCAGTTCCAGGGAGAGGAGGTAGCCAACCTCTCTCCCCAGCAGCAGAACCTGTTCCAGGGAGAGGAGATAGCCTATCTCTGTCCCCAGTGGCAGAGCCCGTTCCAGGGAGAGGAGGTAGCCAACTTCTCTCCCCAGCGGCACATCGGTTTCCAGGGAGAGGAGGTATCTGACCTCTCTTCCCAGCGGCAGAGTGGTTTCACAGGAGAGGAGGTAGTCAATCTCTCTCCCCAGTGGCAGCGGCATTTCCAGGGAGAGGAGATAGCCGATCTCTCTCCCCAGTGGCAGCACTATTTTCAGGGAGAGGAGATAGCCGATCCCTCTCCCCAGCAACTTGGCATCATCCAGGGAGTGGAGGTCAGCATCCACAACCCCCAGCAGCAGTGGCCAACACCCAAAATGGAAAGGAGTTTGGGGCTGGGCCATCCAACTAACTCAGGTCCATACCAGTGGGGGAACTATAACAGAAGTCTTCGCAGGCCAGCCTAGTCCCCACCGACTATGGACCCTGGAACTTGAGAGGATTCTGTGTTTTGGGAGGCGGGTGCCCAGGGGACATTTGGAGGGCTTCTGCCCTGGATTCAGGTTCGCCCCATTTCCCCGAGGTCTCAGAGACTCTGGGAGATGGAGGACCCTGTTGCAGAGTTCGGGTTCCTGTGGCTGTGGAGGCGACCAGGGGTGCCCCTGACATCACCACAGCAGAAGGGCTGCAGCTGAACCCTGAGATGGAGATTGATCGCTGCCCTCCCCCAACCCCACTGGGTTATACTGGAGAGGTAGTGGAAACTGTAAAGCTGGAGTTTCTTCCTGTGGTCCTGGAGGAGGCTGAGGTAGTCCCCTATATTAACCCAGTGGAAGAGCTGTCAGTGGGGCAGAGTGCCACTGGCCTCTGCCCACCCCTATTATGCATCCCAGAGCCAGGGAGGAACAGCCCTGGAATAGTAGCTGTTGGGTTATCCAGCAGTGGAGCTGGCAACTGGGCAGGCGGATGCTGATCACTGCCCTTTCCCCATCCAGGAGGATTATCAAGTGGGGGTGATTGAGACTACAGCCTCAACCTGTGAACCCCCGGGAATGCTGGGACTTGGCATTATGTGGATATCCCTGTGCCCTAGGGTGCAGGGGATGAGTGCCAGCAGGGAGCAACAGTGATGCCATGAACCCAGAACTTTATGTTTTATGTGTTTTTGGTGTTTTCTAGTGGGAGATGTTGTGGGGGATGAGATGTCCTCTCCCGGCAACCTAAAATTGGAGCACCATCACCGGACAGCCCAAAAAAAGCCGACCCATTGGGATCTAGCCGGGTCTTCCAGACTATAGGGGGGAGTACTGTCACGGATACCAGACTGCCAAGGCCACCCCCTGTCCTATTTTGATTGTTGTGTTTTCCCCAGCTCCCCTGCTATTTGTATTAGGATTACACTTTGTCACAGAAAGAGCTGATCTTTGCCCGCTTGGCCCCTTCCTGACTTGCCAGGCATATGGAACTACACGCCGGCTGGGCGTGCTTGAGATCCTCGCTGAACTTTAACCTAGGTCGCTCCAAAGGGCCTTTGCCCGAGAGCTCTGCTCTTTTGGGGATGTTATGCCTTTGATGGGCATGGGTTAGGGTGATTGCTGAGGGGGAGCTCACTTGGGAACTGGGAGTTTTGGACACCCCCACCTTGTACTGTTCCAGAGTACCTTTGCCAGGCTGCCACTCTGGTCCCCCAGTAAAGGATCATGTCGCTTTTTGTGGCATCTGGGGACCAGGAGCTCTCTAACAACACCCTGGAATAGCCACCGCTCCCTCTGGATCACCCCAAAATTACGACCTATCTATTGTGGGATCTCTACATTCGTATGGCTCCAATGGAGACACCAGCCTGTCTGGAGGTGGGGGGGGGGGTTCTTGATCAGATTAGGCTCTTATCAGATGGCAGTTGTGTATATAAGCTGTGTGTTTGTCTCAATAAAGGCTGTTCGTGTTTCAACTTAATACTGGTCTTATACTCTTTTCATACAGTTTTAAACAACTTTCCAATTTACTTCTATGATCAACTTTGCTTTGTTCTCTAGGTATCTATGTTGAAGAAGCAGTAATACACTACTGGGAGTTAGGTGAACAAATTGGATGAGCCAATGAAAAGAAGCATATATGCATAGGAACCCAAAAAAATCTTGGGGATAGCAGTTTTAAATGTATATATATATATATATATATATATATATATATATATATATATATATATTGTCCCTTTAAGGATCTGCACACACCTATTCATAACAACATCCCAGGGCACTCATACATACCAAAAGCCTTTATTACAAAAAGTTAAAATCAGCCATACGCAATAATGTTTCAAACCTCCCATTAAAATACCCCCCCTCCCTAATTACCATCTGAATCGCCCAGATCCATGAAGGTGTGTTCACATCACCACGTATGGCTAATGTTGATGTCAAATGACATTACCAACAATGGTCAAGTAGCCATAGTAACCACTAAAACAATAATAACATAGCACGTGAGTGTAGCGGTCATGAAAAGTTAGTGATCGGGTGGCAAACCACAACAATAGTGATACTTAAAAACAACATACAGTTCAGGTATATACAACTATTACATAACAATTTTGCATTAATCTGATAATAGGCAGTTTAAGATTTTATGAAAAATACTTATCAATTTACTAATTAATTCCCCAATATCATATAATTTATACATAAAGAAGGCAATGGAAAACACAGTATAACAATATATTGGCGGGGAAGACAACTCCCTTGCCTCAAGCACTCTGCATAGGCATTATGAACTAGCCTATTGTATACACAGTGCAGAGGTACAAGTTAGCAACCACACACACAGTATTCACCCTTGGTGTGGCCTGTGTCCACTGGCTCCAGTTTTCCTGTGTACAAGTTACTAATAACCATGAGTGGGGCCTGTGTGATGGGGAAGCAGTAACCTAACAGCTGCCTGCCAGAGACTTCCAGTCAGTGCAGTGGCGGCTAACCAGCTGTCGAGGGGGGGCTCTGATGCAGGTTTCCTGTTATCTGCCACTGCTCAGTGCACCTATACTAATATTGTCGGATCCTATGGTCCTGCAGAGGTGGCTCTGATGCTGCTTTGACTGCTAGTTTCTGATCCTGTCAGGAGTCGCTCTGGCTGCACCAGCACTGCCGGTATTGGTCTCTACTGGAGCGCACCGTGAGGTCTCTGCTTTAGTGAAGGCCTATGCTTGTTACATTTATGTAAAACGCCCAGGTCTAAAACTTGTGCATTTCCTCTGTAGCAGTGTTTGTTGGAGCAGGAGGATTGAGTAACGTGCTGGGTATGGCCGGCTGTTAACCAATCCTCCTGCCTCCTTTAACTGGGGGTATTTGTGCAGTATCTGCCACCCTCACATGATTTCCTGGAGGAGACACATCCACCAACTCCCCGTTTCCTAATCCCATACATATGTGCATCAGCACCTAGCTCCTAGTAGTGTATTGCTGTTTCTGAGCCTACCTATGTATGCTTTTCAACAAAGGATGCCAAGAGAATGAAGTAAATTAGGTAACAGAAGTCAAATAGAAAATTGTTTAAAATTGTATGCTCTGCATCTAAATCATGAAAGAAAAATATGGGGTTCCATGCCCCTTTATGTACACAAAATCCTTCAACATTAAAACTGTGTCGATGCTCTTTGCACTCTTGATACGCCACTTATGGGTTTTTTTCAGTTTTTCTTGGATATAAAGTTGATACATTGGGGCCTATTTATCAAATGTCTTGCAGACCTGATCCGACAGTGCGGATTAGGTCCGCAAGACATCGCTGAATGCGGAGAGCAATACGCTCTCCATATTCAGCATTGCACCAGCAGCTCACAAGAGCTGCTGGTGCAACGCCGCCCCCTGCAGACTCGCGGCCAGTCGGCCGCCAGCAGGGGATGTCAATCAACCCAATCGTACTCGATCGGGATGAATTCCGGCGATTCCTGTCCGCCTCATCAGAGCAGGCTGACAGGTTATGGAGCAGCGGTCTTTGTGATCGCTGCTTCATAACTGCTGTTTCTGGCGAGTCTGAAGACTCGCCAGAAACACGGGCCGTCAAGCTCCGTTCGGAGCTTGATAAATAGGCCCCATTATCATTAGCTTTTAATAAAACTTGTTCCTGAAAAAAGGAAACAAAAATTTGCCTAAGGTCAGTAAGTCTTGGCTTCTTCAACTTTGTTTAGGCAACTTTTTCTGAAAAACACAAGTGAGTTTAAAGGGACATAAAACCCAACATTTTTCTTTCATGATTCAGATAGAGAATACAATTTTAAACAACTTTCCAATTTACTTCTATTATCAAATTTTCTGTTTTCTTGTTATCGGAAGTTCAGAAGAGCACGTTTCTGCACCCTCACAATAGTGCTGCCATCTAATGCTCTTGCTATTTTATAGCATTGTTGCAAAACCGCTGCCTTATAATGCTGCAGGCTTGTGCACACTCCTGAAATTACCTTACTGCTTTTCAACAAAGTATCACAAGAAAACAAAGAAAATGTTATAATAGAACATTTTTTAAAAAAACATAATTTATGTAAGAACTTACCTGATAAATTCATTTCTTTCATATTAGCAAGAGTCCATGAGCTAGTGACGTATGGGATATACAATCCTACCAGGAGGGGCAAAGTTTCCCAAACCTTAAAATGCCTATAAATACACCCCTCACCACACCCACAATTCAGTTTAACGAATAGCCAAGAAGTGGGGTGATAAAAAAGGAGCAAAAGCATCAAAAAAATAAGGAATTGGAATAATTGTGCTTTATACAAAAATCATAACCACCACAAAAAGGGTGGGCCTCATGGACTCTTGCTAATATGAAGGAAATGAATTTATCAGGTAAGTTCTTACATAAATTATGTTTTCTTTCATGTAATTAGCAAGAGTCCATGAGCTAGTGACGTATGAGATAATAAATCACTAGAGTCACTAGAGAGGGAGGGATAAAATAAAGACAACCAATTCCGCTGAAAAATTAATCCACTACCCAAATCAAAAAAGTTTCAATTTTTATAATGAAAAAAACTGAAAATATAAGCAGAAGAATCAAACTGAAACAGCTGCCTGAAGTACCATTCTACCAAAACTGCTTCTAAAGAAGAGAAAACATCAAAATGGTAGAACATAGTAAAAGTATGCAAAGAAGACCAAGTCATTGCTTTGCAAATCTGATCAACAGAAGCTTCATTCTTAAAAAGCCCAGGAAGTAGAAACTTACCTAGTGGAATGAGCCGTAATCCTCCGAGGCGGGAATCCACCCGACTCCAAATAAGCATGATGAATCAAAAGTTTAAGCAAGATGCCAAATAAATGGCAGAAGCTTTTTGACCTTCCTAACACCAGAAAAAATAACAAATAGACTAGAAGACTATCTGAAATCTGAATAGCTTCAACATAAGATTTCAAAACTCTTACCATATCCAAAGAATGTAAGAATCTTACCAAAGAAGTCTTAGTAAAAGACAATAATTCCTCCCTAATGTTGATAGAAATCACAACTTTAGGTAAAAATTGAAATGAGGATAGCAAAAACCACCTTATCCTCATGAAATCAGAAAAAGGAGACTCACAAGAAAGAACAGATAATTAAAAATTGTTCTAGCTGAAGAGATGTCTAAAAAGAACAATACTTTCCATGAAAGTAAATAATGTCTAGAGAAAACATATGCTCAAATAGAAGAGCCTGTAAAGCCTTTAGAACCAAATTAAAACTCCAAGGAGGAGAAATTGGCTTAATGACAGGTTTGATAAGAACCAAACCCTGAACAAAATAATGAATAACAGGAAGGAACACTGCCTTACCCTGATGAAAAATCAGAAAAGGAGATCCACAAGAAAGAGCAGAAAACTCAGAAACTCTTTTAGCAGAAGAGATAACCAAAAGGAACAATACTTTCCAATAAAGTAATTTTAATGTCCAGAGAACGCAAAGGTTCAAACGGAGGAGCCTGTAAAGCCCTCAGTACCAAATTGAGACTCCAAGGAGGAGATATTGACTTAATGACAGGCTTGATACAAACCAAAGCCTGTACAAAACAATGAATATCAGAATGAATAGCAATCTTTCTGTGAAAAAGAACAGAAAGAATAGAGATTTGTCCTTTCAAATAACTTGCAGACAAAACCAACCTGAAAAATTGTAAAATTCTAGGAATTCTAAAAGAATGACAAAAGAATTTATGAGAAGAACACCAAGAAATGAAAGTCTTCCAAACTCGATAATAAATCTTTCTAGAGACAGATTTACAAACCTGTAACATAGTATTAATCACTGAGTCAGAGAAAACTCTATGACTAAGAATCAAACGTTCAATCTCCATATCTTCAAATTAAATGATTTGAGATCCTGATGGAAAAATGGGCCTTGAGATAAAAGGTCTGGTCTTAACGGAAATGTCCAAGGTTGGCAACTGGCCATCCGAATGAGATCCGTATACCAAAACCTGTGAGGCCATGCTGGAACCACCAGCAGTACAAACGAACGCTCCATTAGAATTTTTGAAGAACTAGAGGCGGAAGATATAGACAGAATGATAATTCCAAGGAAGTGTCAATGCATATGCTACTTCCGCCTGAGGATCCCCGGACCTGAAATAGGCCCCTGGGAAATTCCTTGTTAAGACGAGAGGCCAACAGATCTATTTCTGGAAGCCCTCACATCTGAAAAATTGAAAAACATATCTGGGTAAAGACCATTCTCCCGGATGTAAAGCTTGATTAACAGAGATAATCCGCTTCCCAAACATCTATACCTGGGAAAAGGACCCCAGAATTTAGATAGGAGCTGGATTTAGCCCAAGCAAATATCCGAGATACTTTGTCACAGTCTAAAGACTGATAGTCACACCCTGATGATTGACATACACCACAGATGTGATAATGTCTGAAAAAAACAATAAACGTCTCTTCTTCAAAAGAAACCAACTGAAGAACTCTGGGATGCACGGAGTTCCAAAATATCAAATGGTAATCTCCCCTCCTGAGATTTCCAAACCCCTTGTGCTGACAGAGAACCTCAGACAGCCTCCCAACCTAAAAGACTCGCATCTATAGAGATCATGGTCCAGGTTGAAAGAATCGAAGAGACCTGTAGAACTAAATGATGGTGATCTTAACCACCGAATCAAAGATAGATAAACATAGAATTCGAAGATTTAAAAAGTGAAATCCTAGAATCCCTGCACCATTATGCAGCATAAAAAACTGGAAAGGTTTTCTATGAAAATGAGCAAAGGAAAATGAATCCAATGCTGCAGCCATAAGACCTAAATTTCCATGCATATATAGCAACTGAAGGAAATAATAGAGACTGAAGGTACCGACAGACGGAACCCAATAAGAAAAAAATCACTTATCTGTTAGAGACAAAGACAGTGACACAATCTATCTGGAAACCTAAAAAAGGTGACCCTTGTGTGAGGAATCAAGAGCTTTTGATAAAAAGATCCTCTAACCATGTCTTGAAAAAACAAAATTGAATCATATGAGATTCCGTAGTCTCAGAAAATAAAAATAATCTGAATGAAAACAGAAATGAAGATATGCATCTATTGTATCGAATGAAAACAAATAATGCTATCACTGACCAAAAAAAGTCAAAATAGACCATATAAATACCAATCTAAAAGATGGTATATTTATATAATAAAAAGATTTTCTATCTTTGGAACAATGAATAGTTTGAATAAAACCCCAAAACCCAGATCCTAAAAATGGAACTGGAATAAATACCCCAGAAGATTCCAGATCTGAGCAGCGCTTGATCCTCAACAGGTGATCAACCGCACTTCAACATTACCCAAAATATATGGGACTGAAACACATTAAGGAAAGTGTTAGCCTTACTGGAATAGCTGGAATATAATAGAGAGAAAAAGACTTCTCACAGACGGTTTTACTTCAAATTTTATTTTGTACCCAAAATCTAAGAATTTTGGACCGAATAGAACCAAAAAAACTTCTAAATAAAAACATGTTACTTGGGTAAGAATTTAGAATTTTGTTCTTTAGTAAGAACAACCAAACTAAAATAAGCTTAAAGTTTTAGTCTAAGAACTTAATCTTGAAGCCCAGAGTAACAGTTAAGAATTGAATCCAATATGAATCAAATAATTGATTATCTTGGAAAAAAAGAAATAAGGATTTTTTAGAAATCACAAAATTTCTTCTAGCTAAAAACAGCTAAAGACATAGATTAAACCTCATTTGTGAAAATATTCAATAAAAATGAAGAAACAAATAAAATTATTAGCATGTTAATCCAGTTAAGGGACCAGAACACACCGGACTTGCATAAACAAAAATGCAAGACAACAAGACAAATGCAACAGCACCCAGTCTGAACCTCAAATGAGCAGTAGAATTTGTCCCTTAACAATGCTAAATAATACATAATCTGATACTTGATCTTTAAAGTAAACAGAAAAAAATGGAGCAAAAGCAACATCATCCAAATAAATTACAGGTCCAAGAAAAGTACCTGAAAATAAAAATTTTTCCTTAAATAGGATACAACCATTTAAAAAGAAAATAAATACTATTTTGCTATAGAAACAATAGCATAATTTAGCAGGAGTAGAGATAGCCCCATTAAATTGGAGAACCCTCAAAATTGAATTTAACTGCCGGCAAAGAATATAATTTAAAACCTTTGAAGAAAATTGTCAGCCTATTCCATTCCCTAGTATGAAGGAATGGAAAAAACCTCTGAAGACACAGAAGATAAAATAAGCAGAAATAAAATGTTAGCTAGTTTTGAAAAAGAACTAGTTACCTCAATATCCAAAATAATCAACACCTTTTCAACAAAAAACAAATGTACTCTAATAAAAAATTAAAAAGTAGATTTGTTAGTGTCAATATCTGATGAAGAAAAGTTCTGAAAGAGAAAAAACATCATCAGAGAAGGATAATTCAGTATGTTGTTGGTCATTTGAAACTTCATCAAAAAGAAGTTTGAAAAAGACCTAAAAATTTTTTAATAGAAGGCGCAAACTCAGACAAAGCCTTAACCTAGAATCAGAAAAATATTCTTATAAATTTTCTAAGTATATCTTGTACATAAGATGTAAAAAGAAAAGCAATATATAAAGCATAAATACTAATGGATTCTGCATGTAAAAGTTTATCATGATAACTTATTACAAACCATAGCTAAAGATAAAGATTCATAACATTTAAAATAAATGAACTTAGCTTTGGTAGGACTTTTTAGTCAACAGGAATCCCTCAGTATGTTCTAATCCAGGAATAATTTATGGAAAATCTTGCAATATGTAATAGAAAAAAACAACATATAAAGCAAAATTATCAAATTCCTTAAATGACAGTTTCAGGAATGGGGAAAAATGAAAAACAAACAAGCCTATAGCAACCAGAAGCAACAAAAAAGTGAGACTTAAATAATGTGAAAACAAGTGGCGCAAAGTATGGCACCCACATTTTTTGGCGCCAAGTATGACGCCCACATTTTTTGGCGCCAAGTATGACGCCCACACTTTTTGACGCAAAAAACGTCTGTAACACACATGCGTCAAAAATGACGCAACCACGTGTAAACTTCCGGCGTCAACTATGGCGCCGGAAATGACAACATTTTGCGCCAAAAAAGTTCGCACCAAGAATGACGCAATAAATTGAAGCATTTTCTGCCCCCGTGAGCCTAACAGCCCGCAAGGAAAAAAATCAATTAGAAAATTTCTTTAAGGTAAGAAAAAATATCTTATTCATATGCATTTTCCCAAATAATGAAACTGACAGTCTGAAAGAAGGAATACTGATTATCCTGAATCATGGCAAATATAAGTTTAAAGACATATATTTAGAACTTTACGTATAAAGTGCCCAACCATAGCTTAGAGTGTCACAAAAAATAAGACTTACTTACCCCAGGACACTCATCTAGATATAGCAGATAGCCAAACCAGTACTGAAACGAGAATCAGTAGAGGTAATGGTATATAAGAGTATATCGTCGATCTGAAAAGGGAGGTAAGAGATGAATCTCTACGACTGATAACAGAGAACCTATGAAATAGATCCCGTAGAAGGAGACCATTGAATTCAAATAGGCAATACTCTCTTCACATCCCTCTGACATTCACTGCACTCTGAGAGGAAAACCGGGCTCCAGCCTGCTGCGAAGCGCATATCAACGTAGAATCTAGCACAAACTTACTTCACCACCTCCATGGGAGGCAAAGTTTGTAAAACTGAATTGTGGGTGTGGTGAGGGGTGTATTTATAGGCATTTTAAGGTTTGGGAAACTTTGCCCCTCCTGGTAGGAATGTATATCCCATACGTCACTAGCTCATGGACTCTTGCTAATTACATGAAAGAAATTGTATGTTCTATCTGAATCATGAAAGAAAAATATTGGGTTTTATGTCCCTTTCATTAATTCATGTGAAAGGAAAAGGCTGTTTGACAATAAAAATGTTGAATTTGCAAAAATTGCTTCATTCTTAATTCACAGAGGTTCTCAGCAAATTGTGAATTATGAACAGGTATAAGTGAATTCCTTCTACCAGGGTTGAGATTCCAGGCCCGGTAAAATTAGATAATGTAAAATGATCCCCCATCACTGCAAGATCCCTCACAAGATTTTAGAACGGCAATTATTGCTATGCTTCTCTGAGGGGCGCACCCTGAATTTCTAGATGTGTTAGGGAGAGACAAGCCCAGTGCAGTATAGAATTCCATGACATGAGATTTCTGTTACAAATTTACACTTTGTGCTTTCTATTTTATATTATTTTAGACTTCAGATTTTGTTCTTTAAAGGAACAGGAAACCCAAAAATGGTCTCCCCTTTAATTTGTTCCCAATGATCCATTTTACCTTCTGGAGTGTATTAAATTCTTTACAAGTAGCTCATTTATCCTTATTTCAGCATTTGAAATAGATGATTTAGCCCATGTTATCCCCACCTGTACTGAAAGTTTCTGGACTTAAAGAGACATGAAACCCCAAAAAATGTATTTCATGATTCAGATAGAGAATACAATTTTAAGCAACTTTCTAATTTACTTATTTTATCTAATTTGTTTCATTCTCTTGGTATCATTTGTTGAAGGAGCAGCAATGCACTAATGGGTTCTAACTGAACACATGGGTGAGCCAATGACACTCGATATATACAGCAAAGGATAACAAGAGAAGGAAGCAAATTAAATAATAGAAGTAAATTGGAAAGGTTTCATGTCCCTTTAAGTCCATGCTATTGGCAGTAAATGTAAACACAGCCAGCAGAATAAATTATAGTCCTGATGAGGTGTAAGTATTGGGCTTTGGTTTACAAACAGATATGATAAGGAAGCAAGTGTGTGTACACAAAGTGATAACATAATGAGATATAATTTTGCCTGCAAGCTCAACCCATTGTGATAGGCTGTGGGGTCAAAGCACAAAACAAGCAATTTCATATACACAAACCTGAAAATGCAAATTTCTCATACATTCTGCAGTTGGTATAATAAGTCATTGGAAATACATTAAAGGGACAGTCTACACAAAAATTGTTATTGTTTAAAAAGATAGATAATGCCTTTACTACCCATTCCCAAGGTTTGTACAACCAACACTGTTATATTAATATACTTTATAACGTTTAAACCTCTAAATTTCTGCCTGTTTCAAAGGCTCTATTGACAGTCTCTTCATCACATGCTTTTGTATTTGCTTTTCACAACAGGAGTTCAAGTGGGCCATATAGATAACATTGTGTTCACGTACAAGGGGTTATTTAAGAGTTAGCAAAACACAGTTAATAGATAATAAATGCAAAGTCATGTGATCAAGGGGCTGTCAGAATATGCTTAGATGCAAGGTAATCACAGAGGTAAAACGTTTATTAATATAACTGTGTTGGTTGTGTAAAACTGGAGAATGGGTAATAAAGGGATTATCTATCTTTTAAAACAATAAAAATTATAATGTAGACTCTCTCTTTAAGGGAAGAAACAATTTTACAGTATACTTTGCCTTTTATTACATTATTTGCACTTTCTATTTTGTATTTTAATGCATTTAGATTTTGCATACAGCAATGTATTTAGGATTGTGATTTTACAAATTCTGATTATGCTTTGAAAGTTTCTGTATATCTTTAACAAATTAGGATCATACTTGTATTATTCTGTGTGTCTGAGTCTCTCGCACATCTAATGTTATTATATATTAGTATTTTACACCTGTAAGTCTCTTCAGCTGTATGCAGGTGAAGTTTACTCAAATACGCAACACAGTTATTAACCTAACAGAAAAGTAATGTGTACTAAACTAAAAGCAAATGCAAGTTAAACTGTAGTGAAAACATTTAATTCACTACCTGAGCGGAGGTTTAGTGCTAAAGCGATAACAAACATGAGTTTTTCAGCACCCCCTTAGAAGTCTATTATGTGAGGCATTTAGCACACCTGTGATTTCCTAAATCATGATGTTAGTGTACCCTAGACTATTACTTAAACACTATTGATTTAATATAAATTATATTAATACACAAAATTGCTAATATTTGTGCTACACTTGTTATCTAGCCTTAAATGTTTAATTGCACATAATTTTAAAAAAAAATTGCAAAGCACCTTCATGGTTTATTTTGCCAGATTTTTTCTGTAATTTATCTCTGTGTTTACACTCCAAATAAAAATGCTGGAGTGCATTCAATAGACTGCAGAACCCCAACACTCGTGCATGCTGTAAAGTGACTGTTTCTTTATGTCAGTCATTGATTGGCCAAAGCAATTAAAGTAAGTATTAACATTCAAGGGATGTGTCCTGATCCTGGAAAACAATTCTTATTTTTCCAACAAAATAAAAGTGTAAATATTTTTAAAATATTTATTTAGTTAGTGAATAATTTCTGATGCATAAATAAAAAAAAAATGCCTTTATTGTGTTTTGAAGCCTGAAATTATTTAGTCTCTATGGAAAAGCATGAAAATCATCTATCTGCCCTGATGGTAAGCAGTATCTATATGTACAGTATGTGATATGGGTTTTTCTTAACACTTTCTGCAAATTTTATCTGCAGAGAATGAAAAAATAATAATAAATGAAAAAAAAAATATATATATATATATTTATATATACATACACACACACACACCATCCGCAGGACTTTTTCCAGGATGGCCTTAAATACTTATATTGAAAAGTAAAAAAATAAATAAAAACAAACGCATGTATTTTTATCCAGTGTTGTGCATTTAATGTGGCTTTATGGCTCAGAAGATACAGCCTCTGATAGGCTTTGAAAACTGCTGGACTTGGTTGATAAAGTCTTAGGCGTTGGGCTTCCCTTCTGATGAAATTTACAAGTGCCATGCTCCCATAATAGATGTTACTTAACTTTTTTTCTCTTTAAAGAAAATTGTAATATATAATTTTTTGTTTTAACTTCTGATCCAGGGTTCATACACAGCCCTCAAGAGCAGACTCTGCTTAACTAAAAGAGTGCTTCACTCACATTTTAATTTGCATAACATGCTACTTCTGGGTTAAACTTAAGTTGCTGATCAAGACAACAAGCTCAATCATTGAGCAACTTAGACCTCAATGCCATGGCAAGGAAAATGTAATTGCCGGTTCTTAAAAATAACAGCAAAAACAGCGCACCTCAGATTCATGTAGTAATTTATTGAAATCAAAGTCCCTGCTAATGAAATGCACTTACTTATAAGTGAATAAATATGTGATCCTCCTCAAAACCCATATAACAGTCCTCAACTCAAGTGCCTGTCTGTAACGTATTAGTACCACGAGTCTTAAACATCTAATTCTCCTGAAGAAGTCTGCATGGATACAGAAGACTAAACGTGTAGGGACATTTGCTGCCCCATCGACCCCATATGGTAATGATCTCCTCTAAAGGCTTCAAAGGAACACTGACGTGGACCGGAACCATAAAAAGTTGGTGGGACATGGCAGACTGAGGATTCTTATATGAGTTTTGATGATGATCACATATTTATTCACTTCTAAGTAAGTGCATTTCATCAGCAAGGAGTTTGATTTTTGTTGTTGGTGTAGATTTCATACATTCTTTGGAGAGAAAACGCTCCAGCTTGGTAACTAGCAGCACCCGATCACACCTACTTATTAGAAGATTACGGAGAGTTGTTTAAGAAATTGGAGATTGACCAGAGATTGACCAGGGATAGGCACAGACAAAGGCTGTGGCGGTATTTTCCAAAGTACAGACCTTCGTAAAGGACACCAAGGTACATTTGAAATTAAAAATATTTTTTTATAGTGCTTGGTGTTATTATACTGATGCAGATACCACTGATCCTATAACTAGCCCTCCTCTGGCTATACCCATGTGCCAGTGTCACTACTGTGTCATTATATAGTGCTGGGTGTTATTATACTGATGCAGATACCACTGATTCTATAACCAGCCCTCCTCTGGCTATACCCATGTGCCAGTGTCACTACTGTGTCATTATATAGCTCTGGGTGTTATTATACTGATGCAGATACCACTGATTCTATAACCAGCCCTTGTCTGGCTATGCACATGTGCCAGTGTCACTACTGTGTCATTATATAGCTCTGGATGTTATTATACTGATGCAGATACCACTAATCCTATAACCAGCCCTTGTCCGGCTTTAAGCATGTGCCAGTGTCACTACTGTGTCTTTGTATAGAGCTGGGTGTTATTATACAGATGCAGATACACATCCAGTATTTCACTCAGGCTTTATTTATTCCCTAACTTATCACCCAATATCGCTAGCAGTCTCTTGACAAGCCACTAACTTTATTCACACTACATATTTTTTTATTCCTATTATTTAATAAGAAAGAAAATATATACTAAGGTTGTGGCGGACACTGCAAAGGCTAGTCACGGACACCAGTGTCCGTGTACGGACACCTTGCCTATCCCTGCTTGGTATATAATTTGGGAACGTTCACTGCCCTTATCATTTTTTTATTGTGTATTTATTAACACTTAGATTCTCTGTTCATATACTCAAATATATACATAGTAGGTCAAAATCTTTTGTGCTAACATTTTTAGATTTTTGCGTTCTATGTTTTGCCAGTCAGCTGATGCTTGTGATTTCCATAGGATAGTGTGAAGTGTCACTGCTCCTGTGCCTCCCATTATATGCCCTAACGTCCCCCCCGTCCAGAGGCGGCTCTCTAATTAGGCAATATAGGCGGCTGCCTTAGGCCTTGTGCTTGCTGGGGCTTTGCGGCTGACTAGGGCTGCAACAACTAATCAATAAAAATTGATAAAAAACAATAATAAAATTTGTTGTCAACGATTTCCATTATCGATTAGTTGGTTATCGATTAGTTGTTAAGCCAGCCAGTTCGGTTGAACACTGTTCTTTTCGGCGCTGTGGCAAAATCTTACACCTCCACAACTCCCCCCTTGTGCATGCAGAGTTGTGCATCAACGGCACTGTGATCTTTCCCCCTCCCACAGCGTGTATTGTCTGCGCTGCAGTGGCGACGCAGGATCAACTAGGTAAGTAATGAAAAAAAGTATTATATTATTAATATATAAAATAAATGGAGGATACAGGCACTGCCAGGCAGGATTGACCAGGTATTAAAAAAATGTATATAATTTTATATATATAAAATAAATGGATACAGGAGCTATATTTATTTTTATTTATATATATATATATATATATATATATATTTATATTTATTTATTATCTGGTTGGTCCTGCCTATAAGTGCCTGTATCCATTTATTTGTATTATTATTATTACTATGCAGAATCACTTTTATAATTAAGGCCACTGTTGTGGTTCATGATATACTTGTGCTAAATAAATGTTTACTTCTATTAACTTCAGCCCATGCCTGAGAGGAAAAGGGGACATCACACAAGTCTTGTGATCTGTTGGTCAGCTGTAACACCACCTGTAGCATCTATACATGCAATGATGCTTTATTTTCTAATAAAAGAATACAAAATTCCAATGTAGGAAAACATTGCATATATAATTAACATCCTTATAGAGAAAAAATAGTGTGTGTAATACTGTGTGTATATATATATATATATATATATATATATATATATATATATATATATATATATATAGTAGTCAAGATGTGCACTCTCACTCCAAAAACAACTGCCAGGGTGCTAGTAAATATCAATATGTTCAAAAAAGGACTTGCACTCACTGGAATTTTCAAAAAACAATTTTACTTGTGATACGTGACGTTATATATCTGAGGAAGGGGATATATTATCCTCGAAACGTCACGTATCACAAGTAAAATTGTTTTTTGATAATACCAGTGAGTGCAAGTCCTTTTTTGAACATATATATATATATATGCAGAGGTGTCAGATCAATTGTAAGGAGTATTATAAACTCCTATATAGGGTGATAGGACATTAATACTTTTTATTATTTCCTTCTTGAGGGAATAATTGCTTTTAGGGGACAGTCTAGCCAAAATTAAACTTTAATGATTCAAATTGGGGATAAAATAACTTTCCAATATTCTTTTATCGTCAAGTTTGCTTTGTTCTATTGGTATTCTTTGTTGAAAGCTAATCCTAGGTATGCTCATATGCTAATTTTTAAGCCGCTGAAGCCCGCCTCAGTGCATTTTGACAGTTTTTCACAGTTATGTGACAAAAAACAAAAAGGTTATAATTAGTGTTACAAAAATGACTCCCCTTGGGGATAGTAGTAGCAGCCAACCTCAGCTTCTCCTTTTGGCTGTGTATAGACATATTGGGGGGTAGTTATCAAGCCGTCTACTTTTCTGGCTTCGCCGGCCCAATACGCCCGCCTAAGCTCGCCTACCTTCGCCGCCGCAGACCTGAAAAAATACGCCTAAGTTATCAAATAAAGCTGTCAAAAAGCCACGGGGCGATGAGCAGCGGACTGTGACAGTTATCACTCATCCGATCTCGCTGCTCTTCGGCTTTTTGACAGCTTTATTGCTAGCCTGTCACTAAGCACTCACACTAAACTACACTGTTGTATCCCTATACCGGCGCCCCCGGAGCCCCCCGCAACTCAATAAAGTTACTAACCCCTAAACCGCCGCTCCTAGACCCTGCCGCAACTCTTATAAATGTATTAACCCCTAAACCGCTGCTCCTAGACCCTGCCGCAACTCTGATAAATGTATTAACCCCTAAACCGCCGCTCCCGGACACCGCTGCCACCTACAGTATACCTAGTAACCCCTATCCTGCCCCCCCTACACCGTCGCCCTCTATTATAAAGTTATTAACCCCTATCCTGCTGATCCCGCACCTCTCCGCAACTAAATAAATAGTTTAACCCCTAAATCGCCGCTCCCTGAACCCGCCGCAACCTATATTAAACCTATTAACCCCTATCCTGCCCCCCCTACACCGTCGTCACCTATAATAAATTTATTAACCCCTAATCTGCCTCCCCTACACCGTCGCCCCCTATAATAAATTTATTAACCCCTATCCTGCCCCCCACTACGCCGCCGCCGCCACTGTAATAAAATTATTAACCCCTAAACCTAAGTCTAACCCTAACCCTAACGCCCCCCTAACTTAAATATTAATTAAATAAATCTAAATAATATTTCTCTTATTAACTAAGTTAATCCTATTTAAAACTAAATACTTACCTATAAAATAAATCCTAATATAGCTACAATATAAATAATAATTATATTCTAGCTATCTTAGGATTTATTTTTATTTTACAGGTACCTTTCAATTTATTTTAACTAGGTACCATAGCTATTAAATAGTAATTAACTATTTAATAGCTTACCTAGCTAAAATAAACTGACATTTACCTGTAAAATAAATCCTAACCTAAGTTACAATTACACCTAACACTACACTATACTTTAATAAATTATTCCTATTTAAAAATAAATACTTACCTGTAAAATAAACCCTAAGATAGCTACAATATAATTAATAATTATATTGTAGCTATCTTAGGATTTATATTTATTTTACAGGTAACTTTGTATTTATTTTAGCTAGTTAGAATAGTTATTAAATAGTTATTAACTATTTAATAACTACCTAGCTAAAAGAAATACAAAATTACCTGTAAAATAAATCCTAACCTAAGTTACAATTAAACCTAATACTACACTATCATTAAATTAATTAAATAAACTACCTACAAATAACTACAATTAAATACAATTACATAAACTAACTAAAGTACAAAAAATAAAAAAAGCTAAGTTACAAAAAATAAAAAAATAAGTTACAAACATTTAAAAACATATTACAACAATTTTAAGCTACTTACACCTAATCTAAGCCCCCTAATAAAATAACAAACCCCCTCAAAATAAAAAAAATGCCCTACCCTATTCTAAATTAAATAAAGTTCAAAGCTCTTTTACCTTACCAGCCCTTAAAAGGGCCATTTGTGGGGGCATGCCCCAAAGAAAACAGCTCTTTTGCCTGTAAAAGAAAAATACAACCCCCCCAACATTAAAACCCACCACCCACATACCCCTAATCTAACCCAAACCCCCCTTATATTGTAGCTATCTTAGGGTTTATTTTACAGGTAAGTATTTATTTTTAAATAGGAATAATTTATTAAAGTATAGTGTAGTGTTAGGTGTAATTGTAACTTAGGTTAGGATTTATTTTACAGGTAAATTTCAGTTTATTTTAGCTAGGTAAGCTATTAAATAGTTAATAACTATTTAATAGCTATTGTACCTAGTTAAAATAAATTGAAAGGTACCTGTAAAATAAAAATAAATCCTAAAATAGCTAGAATATAATTATTATTTATATTGTAGCTATATTAGGGTTTATTTTATAGGTAAGTATTTAGTTTTAAATAGGATTCATTTAGTTAATAAGAGTTAATTTATTTAGATTTATTTAATTAATATTTAAGTTAGGGGGGGCGTTAGGGTTAGGGTTAGACTTAGGTTTAGGGGTTAATAATTTTATTACAGTGGCGGCGGCGTAGTGGGGGGCAGGATAGGGGTTAATAAATTTATTTTAGGTGGCGACGGTGTAGGGGGGACAGATTAGGGGTTATTAAATTTATTATAGGTGGCGACGGTGTAGGGGGGGCAGGATAGGGGTTAATACATTTAATATAGGTTGCGGCGGGTTCAGGGAGCGGCGGTTTAGGGGTTAATACATTTATTATAGTTGCGGTGGGCTCCGGGAGCGGCGGTTTAGGGGTTAATATGTATAGAGTAGCTTGCGGTGGGCTCCGGGAGCGGCGGTTTAGGGGGTAATAACTTTATTTAGTTGCGGCGGTGTAGGGGGGGCAGATTAGTGGTGTTTAGACTCGGGGTACATGTTAGGGTGTTAGGTGTAGACAGCTCCCATAGGAATGAATGGGATGTCTGTCAGCAGAGAACTTGTACTTTCGCTATGGTCAGACTCCCATTGATTCCTATGGGATCCGCCGCCTCCAGGGCGGCGGATTGAAAACCAGGTACGCTGGGCCGGAAAAGTGCCGAGCGTACCTGCTAGTTTTTTGATAACTAGCAAAAGTAGTGAGAATGTGCCGCACTTGTGTGCGGAACATCTGGAGTGACGTAAGAATCGATCTGTGTCGGACTGAGTCCGGCGGATCGAAGCTTACATCACAAAATTCTACTTTTGCCGGTCTCGAGCCTTTGATAACTAAGGCGTATCAGCCTCGCCACAAATACGCTGCGGAATTCCAGCGTATTTGAGGTTGACGGCTTGATAACTAGGCCCCACTGTATGGAAATGGTGGTGCAGTTCTAATTCTTGTGTGCCATAGAGAATATTGTGCTCATCAATGTGAAAATCACACAGGTAGAAAGAGTATTAATATAACAGTGTTGGTTATGCAAAACAGGGGAATGTGTAATAAAGTCATTATCTATCTTTTTAAACAATAATAATAATTTGAATACCAGAATAATATTTTCTCTACACTGAATGGTTGCTAAAATCTAAATTTGCTTATAGGGACACTGACAAAATAAATAAAACAACAATACAAGGAAATTCCAAATGCAATATGACTGCTGCTTTTTTTGTCTTTCCTTTAAAAATTGTAAATTAGCATTGATACAAATGTGTAAAGATATTAATATTTACTGACAAGTTGCCTTTGCATCTCATGTTATATATAAAAGAATGTATTACAATTTTTTTTTAAATTAGCCTTTTATGTCCAAATGATTTTGTGTTTTGGTTCCTACTTTTCCTAAAATCCCCTTTCAGATTTTCCCTAAAATGTGCCTTACAGGCTGAAATGTTCTCTCACAAGCTCATTTTTTATTTTATCCTGAGCGGATATGTTCACAGACTAACAGAACACTTACTATGAAACCTGAATGTGAGCTTTTTAACTCATTTAAACTAAAGGTTTACACTATGTTAAGGGTTCAAACATAATAACAAAAGTTTTTTTTAGAATATATTCAATTTAAAGGGACAGTAAAGTCAAAACTAAACTTTTATGATTCAGATAGGGCATGCAATTTTAAACAACTTTCCAATGTACTTTTATCATCAAATTTGCTTTGTTCCCTTGGTGGTATTTTTGAAAAGCTAAACCTAGTTAGGCTGAAACTGATTTCTAAATCCTTGAAAACCGCCTCTTAGCTCAGAGCATTTTGAAAGTTTTTCACAGTTAGACTGTGTTAGTTCATGTGTGTCATATAGATAACATTGTGCTCACTCCCGTGAAGTTATTTAGGAGTCTTCACTGATTGACTACATTGCATGTCTGTCAAAAGCACTTAGATAAGGAGGCTGTCTGCAGATGCTTAGATACAAGGTAATCACAGAGGTAAAAAGCATATTAATATAACAGTGTTGGTTATGCAAAAACGGGGAATGGGTAATAAAGGGATTATCTATCTTTTTAAATAAGGAAAATTTTGGTGTATACTGTCTCTTTAATAACACTCTCCTATGGGTGTATTCTATCAGTTTTGTCAATGGGACGTGCATAACTTCCAACATTTGTGGCTGGGTATCCATGCAATTCATGGGTGTGTATGGGCAGTTCATGGGAAGGGTTAGGGGATATCCTGCAAATCAAGACATATGGCTGCCTCAGCAGGACGGCAGGAGAGAATCTGGAACTATCTCTCACAAATTGTGACAGTTGGGGGAATTAAAAGTGCTAGACAAATAAAGACATTGGTCTAGATTCATAGAATCTCCTATAGTTGCTGAGGGATCATATTGTAAATGCAAGATCAAGTTTCTATGTCATTGAGCATCCCTTTACCTATCTCTTCCAATATTTATTTAGTGGGCTTTCTGCTGTTAACATCTCTAGTTGCATAAGTTGTCAGATACATCCAACCTTCCACATAGCACAAGAACCAGGAACAACCATAATTACAACAGCAACACATAGCAAACACCCTTGATAAATAATGCATGTAAATGTGCGTAACTGTAAAATATCTGCATGTCATTTTGTTATGATAGAGTAGTGTTGCTGGATTGTTATGGTAGAGTAGTCTGGCTGGATTGTCATGGTAGAATAGTCTTGTTGGATTGTTATAGAGTAGTCTTGCTGTGTTGTTATATTAGAGTTGTCTTGCTGGATTGTTATGGTAGAGTAGTCTTGCTGGAATATCATAGTAGAGCAGCCTTGCTGGAATGCCATAGCAGAGCAATCTTGCTGGATTGTTATGGTAGAGTAGTCTTGCTGGAATTGCATGGCAGAGTAATCTTGTTGATTTGTTATGGTAGAGTATACTTGCTGGGTTGTTATGGTAGAGTAGTCTTGCTGGAATTTCATGGCAGAGTATTCTTGCTGGATTATTATGGTATAGTAGTCTTGCTGGAATGTTATGGTAAAATAGTCTTGTTGGATTGTCATGGTAGAATAGTCTTGTTGGATTGTTATGATAGAGTAGAATTGCTGTGTTGTTATATTAGAGTTGTCTTGCGGGATTGTTATGGTAGAGTAGTCTTGCTGGAATATCATAGTAGAGCAGCCTTGCTGGAATGCCATAGCAGAGCAATCTTGCTGGATTGTTATGGTAGAGTAGTCTTGCTGGAGTTTCATGGCAGAGTAATCTTGTTGATTTGTTATGGTAGAGTAGTCTTGCTGGATTGTTATGGTAGAGTAGTCTTGCTGGAATTTCATGGCAGCGTATTCTTGCTGGATTATTATGGTATAGTAGTCTTGCTGGAATGTTATGCTAAAATAGTCTTGTTGGATTGTTATGGTAGAGTAGTCTTGCTGGATTGTTATGGTAGAGTAGTCTTGCTGGATTGTTATGGTAGAGTAGTCTTGCTGGAATTTCATGGCAGAGTATTCTTGCTGGATTATTATGGTATAGTAGTCTTGCTGGAATGTTATGGTAAAATAGTCTTGTTGGATTGTCATGGTAGAATAGTCTTGTTGGATTGTTATGATAGAGTAGAATTGCTGTGTTGTTATATTAGAGTTGTCTTGCGGGATTGTTATGGTAGAGTAGTCTTGCTGGAATATCATAGTAGAGCAGCCTTGCTGGAATGCCATAGCAGAGCAATCTTGCTGGATTGTTATGGTAGAGTAGTCTTGCTGGAATTTCATGGCAGAGTAATCTTGTTGATTTGTTATGGTAGAGTAGTCTTGCTGGATTGTTATGGTAGAGTAGTCTTGCTGGAATTTCATGGCAGCGTATTCTTGCTGGATTATTATGGTATAGTAGTCTTGCTGGAATGTTATGCTAAAATAGTCTTGTTGGATTGTTATGGTAGAATAGTCTTGCTTTAATGTTATTGTAAAATATTCTTGTTGGATTGTTATCGTAGAGTAGTCGTGTTGGATTGTTATCGTAGAGTAGCCTTGCTGAATTGTTTTGGTAGATTAGTCTTGTTAAATTGTTGTGGTAGAGTAGTCTTGCTGAATTGCTCTGGTAGAGTAGTCTTACTGGATTGTTATTGTAGAGAAGTCTTGCTGGATTGTCATGCTAGAGTAGTCTTGCTGAAATATCATGGCAAAGTAGTCTTGCTGGATTGTTATAGTAGAGTAGTCTTGCTGAAATGTTATGGTAAAATAGTTTTACTGGATTGTTATGGTAGATTAGTCTTGCTAGATTGTTTAGTAGAGATAGTCTTTCTAGATTTTTATGGTAGAGTAGTCTTGCTGGATTGCTACGGGAAAGTAATCTAGCTGGATTGTTATGTTGAGTAGTCTTGCTGGATTGTTATGTTGAGTAGTCTTGCTAGAGTGTAATGTTGAGTAGTCTTGCTGGATTGTTGTGGTAAGTTGTCTTGCTGCACTGTTACGGTAAAATAGTCTTGTTGGATTGTCATGGTAGAATAGTCTTGTTGGATTGTTATGATAGAGTAGAATTGCTGTGTTGTTATATTAGAGTTGTCTTGCGGGATTGTTATGGTAGAGTAGTCTTGCTGGAATATCATAGTAGAGCAGCCTTGCTGGAATGCCATAGCAGAGCAATCTTGCTGGATTGTTATGGTAGAGTAGTCTTGCTGGAATTTCATGGCAGAGTAATCTTGTTGATTTGTTATGGTAGAGTAGTCTTGCTGGATTGTTATGGTAGAGTAGTCTTGCTGGAATTTCATGGCAGCGTATTCTTGCTGGATTATTATGGTATAGTAGTCTTGCTGGAATGTTATGCTAAAATAGTCTTGTTGGATTGTTATGGTAGAATAGTCTTGCTTTAATGTTATTGTAAAATATTCTTGTTGGATTGTTATCGTAGAGTAGTCGTGTTGGATTGTTATCGTAGAGTAGCCTTGCTGAATTGTTTTGGTAGATTAGTCTTGTTAAATTGTTGTGGTAGAGTAGTCTTGCTGAATTGCTCTGGTAGAGTAGTCTTACTGGATTGTTATTGTAGAGAAGTCTTGCTGGATTGTCATGCTAGAGTAGTCTTGCTGAAATATCATGGCAAAGTAGTCTTGCTGGATTGTTATAGTAGAGTAGTCTTGCTGAAATGTTATGGTAAAATAGTTTTACTGGATTGTTATGGTAGATTAGTCTTGCTAGATTGTTTAGTAGAGATAGTCTTTCTAGATTTTTATGGTAGAGTAGTCTTGCTGGATTGCTACGGGAAAGTAATCTAGCTGGATTGTTATGTTGAGTAGTCTTGCTGGATTGTTATGTTGAGTAGTCTTGCTAGAGTGTAATGTTGAGTAGTCTTGCTGGATTGTTGTGGTAAGTTGTCTTGCTGCACTGTTACGGTAAAATAGTCTTGTTGGATTGTCATGGTAGAATAGTCTTGTTGGATTGTTATGATAGAGTAGAATTGCTGTGTTGTTATATTAGAGTTGTCTTGCTGGATTGTTATAGTAGAGTAGTCTTGCTGGAATATCATAATAGAGCAGCCTTGCTGGAATGCCATAGCAGAGCAATCTTGCTGGATTGTTATGGTAGAGTAGTCTTGCTGGAATTTCATGGCAGAGTAATCTTGTTGATTTGTTATGGTAGAGTAGTCTTGCTGGATTGTTATGCTAAAATAGTCTTGTTGGATTGTTATGGTATAGTAGTCTTGCTGGAATGTTATGCTAAAATAGTCTTGTTGGATTGTTATTGTAGAGTAGTCTTGCTTTAATGTTATTGTAAAATATTCTTGTTGGATTGTTATCGTAGAGTAGTCTTGTTGGATTGTTATACTAGAGTAGTCTTGCTGGATTGTTTTGGTAGATTAGTCTTGTTAAATTGTTGTGGTAGAGTAGTCTTGCTGAATTGCTCTGGTAGAGTAGTCTTACTGGATTGTTATACTAGAGTAGTCTTGCTGAAACGTTATGGCAAAATAGTTTTACTGGATTGTTATGGTAGATTAGTCTTGCTAGATTGTTTAGTAGAGTTAGTCTTTCCTGATTTTTATGGTAGAGTAGTCTTGCTGGATTGCTACGGGAAAGTAGTCTTGCTGGATTGTTATGTTGAGTAGTCTTGCTGGATTGTTATGTTGAGTAGTCTTGCTAGATTGTTATGTTGAGTAGTCTTGCTGGATTGTTGTGGTAAGTAGTCTTGCTGGACTGTTGTGGTAAGTAGTCTTGCTGGATTGTTGTGGTAGATTAGTCTTGCTGGATTGTTGTTGTAAAGTAGTCTAGATGGATTGTTATGATGAGTAGTCTTGCTGGATTGTTGTGGTAAGTAGTCTTGCTTGATTAGTTTAGTAGCTTAGTCTTGCTGGATTGTTGTGGTAAGTAGTCTTGCTGGGTTGTTATGTATCAGCTTATTGCTACTTCATTATAATAAAATATTATGAAGTAGTCAATAATTACATTTTATTTCTAAACTAATAAACAATGCCCAGGAGAATATTACCTCTCTCAAAATATAGATGTTTTAATCAATCTGTGTCCATTAAATTGCAACATAAGCCTTATCTAATTATCGGCTAGATTACGTGTTTTGCGTTATGAGTGAAAAAGACTCATAACGCTGCTTTTTCACTACCGCTGGTATTACAAGTTTTGCAGGTATATCTGTACACTTTTTTGGCCGTAACGCAATGTAACTACCGCAGCTTTCAAAAAGTCATTTTTCAATGGGACTTCCATAGTGCCGGTATTACGAGTTTGCCTGTCCGGCGAAAAAGTGAGCGGTAGACCCTATACAGTCAAGATCTGTACCGTAAACTGAAAGTCAGTAGTTATGGCTTTTATGTTACAAAGCTGTACCATAAAACTCATAACTAAAGTGCTAAAAAGTACACTAACACCCATAAACTACCTATTAACCCCTAAACCGAGGCCCTCCCGCATCACAAACACTAAAATAAAATTATTAACCCCTAATCTGCCGCTCCCGACATCGCTGCCACTATAATAAACATATTAACCCCTAAACCACCGTACTCTTTTACCTGTAAAAAAAACCAACAACAACCCCCCAACAGTAAAACCCACCACCCACACAACTAAACCCCCCAAATAAAATCCTATCTAAAAAAACCTAAGCTCCCCATTGCCCTGAAAAGGGCATTTGAATGGGCATTGCCCTTAAAAGGGCATTTAGCTCTTTTTCAGCCCAAACCCTTAGCTAAACATAAAACCCACCCAATAAACCCTTAAAAAACACTAACCCCCGAAGATCCACTTACAGTTTTTGAAGACCAGACATCCATCCTCAACGAAGCCGGGAGAAGTCTTCATCTAAGCAGCAAGAAGTAGTCCTCCAGACGGGCAGATGTCTTTATCCAGACGGCATCTTCTATCTTCATCCTTCCGACGTGGAGCGGCTCCATCTTCAAGACATCCGGCGCGGAGCATCCTCTTCTTTCAACGGCTACTGAAGAATGAAGGTTCCTTTAAGGGACATCATCCAAGATGGCGTCCCTTGAATTCCGATTGGCTGATAGAATTCTATCAGCCAATCGGAATTAAAGTTGAAAAAATCCTATTGGCTGATGCAATCAGCCAATAGGATTGAGCTTCAATCCTATTGGCTGATACAATCATCCAATAGGATTAAAGGGACAGTCAACACCAGCATTTTTGTTGTTTTAAAAGATAGATAATCCTTTTATTACCCATTCCCTAGTTTTGCACAGCCACCACGGTTATATTAATATACTTTTTACCTATGTGATTACCTTGTATCTAAGCATCTTCTGACAGCCCCCTGATCACATGACATTTTATTTATTATCTATTGACTTTCATTTTAGCCAATTAGTGCAGTGTCTGCCACAATCCACAGGCGTGCTCACAATGTTATCCATATGGCTTACAGGAACTAGCTCTCCCCTGTTGGGAAAAGCAAATACAAAAGCATGTGATTAGAGGCGGCCTTCAAGGGCTTAGAAATTATCATATGAGCCTTCCTAGGTTTAGCTTTCAACTAAGAACACCTAGAGAACAAAGCAAAATTGAAGATAAAAGTAAATTGGAAAGTTGTTTAAAATTACATGCCTTATTTGAAACATGAAAGTTTTTTTTTTACTTGACTGTCCCTTTAAGCTTGCATTCTATTTGCTGATTGGATCAGACAATAGGATTAAAGCTCAACTTTAATTCCAGAAAATCGGAATTCAAGGGACGCCATCTTGGATGACGTCCCTTAAAGGAACCTTCATTCTTCAGTAGCCGTTGAAAGAAGAGGATGCTCCGTGCCGGATGTCTTGAAGTTAGAAGATGCCGTCTGGATGAAGACTTCTGCTCGTCTGGAGGACCACTTCTTGCCGCTTGGATGAAGACTTCTCCCGGCTTCATTGAGGATGGATGTCCGGTCTTCAAAAACTGTAAGTGGATCTTCGGGGGTTAGTGTTAGGTTTTTTTAAGGGTTTATTGGGTGGGCTTTATTTTTAGCTTAGGGTTTGGGCTGAAAAAGAGCTAAATGCCCTTTTAAGGGCAATGCCCATCCAAATGCCCTTTTCAGGGCAACGGGGAGCTTAGGTTTTTTTAGATAGGATTTTATTTGGGGGTTGGTTGGGTGGGTGGTGGGTTTTACTGTTGGGGGGTTGTTTGTATTTTTTTTTACAGGTAAAAGAGATGATTTCTTTGGGGTTAGGGTTAGGGCTATTGGCAGTTTAGTTTAAGCTAGTGGTTTTTTATTTGGGGGGGGGGGGTTATTTTGATAGGGCTATTAGATTAGGTGTAATTAGTTTAAATATTTGATAATTTCTTTTTTATTTTGTGTAATTTAGTGTTTATTATTTTTTGTAATTTAGTTAATTGTATTTAATTAATGTAATTGTGTAATGTTAGGTGTTAGTGTAACTCAGGTTAGGTTTTATTTTACAGGTAAATTTGTATTTATTTTGACTAGGTAGCTAGTAAATAGTTAATAACTATTTACTAACTAGTCTACCTAGTTAAAATAAATACAAACTTAGCTGTGAAATAAAAATAAAACCTAAGATAGCTACAATGTAACTATTAGTTATATTGTAGCTAGCTTAGGGTTTATTTTACAGGTAAGTATTTCGTTTTAAATAGGAATTATTTAGGTATTAATTGTAATTTTTATTTAGATTTATTTTAATTATGTTAAAGTTAGTGGTGTTAGGGTTAGGGTTACGTTAGGGTTAGACTTAGGGTTAGGTTTAGGGTTTAATAACTTTAGTATAGTGTCGGCGACATTGGGGGCAGCAGATTAGAGGTTAATAAGTGTAGTTAGGTGGTGGCGATTTCGGGGGCGACAGATTAGGGGTTAATAAGTGTAATGTAAGTGGCGGCGACATTGGGGGTGGCAGATTAGGAGTTAATAAGTGTAATGTGGGTGGCGGCGACATTGGGTGCAGCAGATTAGGGGTTAATAAGTGTAAAAGTCGGACTCCTCCTATATTGAAACTTGGGTGTAGGATCCTTCTGTAATACAACATAATCTTCTGGCTTCTGCAATTGCCTCAAACCTTCATTAATATATTGTATGCGATCCATTACCACCACCATCCCGCCTTTGTCCGATTTTTTTTGATAACAAGGGCCCTATTCTCTCTAAGGGTAACCAAGGCTTCCTTCTCAGAAAGGGTCAGATTCTGTTTATGCTTGGGTTTATTGTCTTTTAATTGCATCAGATCCCTTTCCACCCTGGTGTAGAAAGTCTCTATAACACTCCCTCTGTTATGTATAGGATAGAACTTGGGCCTTTTCTTAAAACAACAATGAGGTTGGTCTAAAATTTACCTTTGAATTAAACAATAAATGCATCAACTATCTTGATTTGACCCTGGAAGGTACTTAAATGGGAGCTATTAAATCTACCATTTACAGGAAGCCTATTTCTGGTAACTCCCTGCTTTTGGGAATGAGTTGTCACCCTAAGCATGTCCCCTTTGTGATTGCTAAGGGTGAGTATTAAAAAGGAATTGTACTGATACTGCGGATTTCTTGCAGGAATCAATTGACTTGGAGAAAAGACTTAGGAACAGGAAGTACCCCATCAAAGCAGTGAGGAGAGCAAGGGAGGAAGTTAAAAGGATTCCCCGGAAAGACCTTTTATGCACTAAAGTTCGAGATAATGACAACAGTAAAGGGGTGACTTTTGTTACCACCCACAGTGCCCAATATCCCCAGATATGTGGGATAGTACGTAAACATTTTCCCATATTGTTGGCAGAAGACACACTGGTTGATACTATTAAGAGAAGTCTGAGATGTTCATATAGGAGGAGTCCGACTTTGGGCTCTATCCTTTCTCCTACACTACTTAAATCAAAGAAAAAAGTGATGGGTTCCTGGCTCAAGCACACTGGTATGTACAGATGCGGACCAGTCGGACCAGTGTCCTGTTATTTATAGTTATATGTCAAGCTTGAGCACTTATTAGCAATAATAGTTACCAGTAAGTAGTTAACCAGAGAGGTTCTCATTATTGCCAACTATAATATGAGTGTTTATTTACCGTATGGGCCACATAGGCATGTATTTATTTTACCTATAGTTTGAAGAGCAAATTATTATTGCTGGTTCAATACGAATTTGAATGTGATGGTCATTTGAAATGTATTTAACACTTTTAAGTAACTCGGTTTGATCATTTAGCTGCATATTTGTATTTATTATGATATGTATTTATTCAGTGGATTCAATGTACTATTTAATCTCCATTAACTGCAACAATGTTATAAATATGTCATAAATAATAATTTTATTATTACTGCAGTTATGTACATTACCTTTTTGATAGTAATCCCTTTTTTAACGCTATAGTATCATTATGTTTCACCTTATAGTCCGGTATGTTGTGTGGCAGTGTACACTGATGGAAGAGGGGTTTGGCACTTTTCAGACTTCTGATTGGTTAGTGGAAGAGGACGGGTTTTAGTAATATTTACCTATCACATTTGTTTTAAGGTGTTTTAAACAGGTGTGGGGTACAACACTGCAGGCTGTGACTACGGATGTATTTCCGAAACGCGTAAGCCTGTCAGTGCTGCGCCCTCTACACCAGTCAGATCATGCTGTGTTTCTGGTATGCTTTTAAACTTGTGAAGCAATAAAGACTAATATTTTTTTACGGAATAGTCGGAACCTATTTTTTGAGAGGGTGTTAGGTGTAAACATAACTTTTCTTTCCCCATAGGAATCAATAGGGCTGCGTTACGGAGCTTTACGCTCCTTTATTGCAGGTGTTAGGCTTTTTTTTAGCCGGCTCTCCCTATTGATGTCTATGGGGAAATCCTGCACGAGCACGTGAAACCAGCTCAAAGCAGTGCTGGTATTTGGGTGCGGTATGGAGCTCAACGCTGCCATATTGCCTGCAAACGCCGGGTTTTTGCAAACCTGTAATAGCAGCGCTATAGGGAGGTGAGCGGTGGAAATAACTTGCATGTTAGTACCAAGCCGCTCATAACGCAAAACTCATAATCTGGCCGTATAGCACTTACTATCATTGATAATAATTTGATAAATTAGTATAGAAATAAAGAAATATAAATATAATATAATATATTTGCATTCAGAAGATGTCAATCATGTACAATAAATTAGAAATACTCAATCATACTTCAAATAAAGTTGCTTCAAATGAAATTAATGTTGTTTAAATAAATTAATTTCCATACGTATAAAAAGTTATAGAAGTTCCTACAATTAATTAATTCAGCATTCTATACATCGGCCTCTAGTTATGAAGCTCCGTATTTACCTGCATTCGCTGGCCCAATACGCTCGCCTAAGCTTGACTAACATCGCCGCCAAAGTTATCAAGAAAGCTGTCAAGAAGCCGTGCACCAAGTACGGAGCGATGAGCAGCGGACTGTTGTTAACTGACAGTCATCGATCTCGCTGCTCATCGGCTTCTTCGCAGCTTTCTTGCTACCCTATCACTAAGCACCCACACTACACTATACTGTTTTACCCCCTAAACCACCCCTCATGGACCCCGCCGCAACTAAATAAACTTATTAACCCCTAAACCGCCGCTCCTGGACCCCTCCGCAACTATAATAAATATATTAACCCCTAAACCGCCGCTCCCAGACCCTGCCGCCACTATAATAAATATATGAACCCCTAAACCGCCGCTCCCAGACCCCACCGCCACCTACATTATACCTATTAACCCCTAATCTGCCGCCCCCTATACCGCCGCCACCTACATAAAGTTATTAACACTTATCCTGCCGATTCCCGACCCGCCGCAAATAAATTAAATGTTTAACCCCTAAACCGCCGCACCCAGAGCCCTCCGCCACCTACATTACATTTATTAACCCCTATCCTGCCCCCCCTACACCGCCGCCACCTACAGTACATTGATTAACCCATAATCTACCCCCCTACACAGCCGCCACTATATTAAAGGAATTAACCCCTAAACCTTAGTCTAACCCTAACACCCCCCCTAACTTAAATATTATTTAAATTAATCTAAATAAATATTCCTATAATTAGCTACATTATGCCTATTTAAAACTAAATACTTACCTGTAAAATAAACCCTAAGATAGCTACAATATAATTAATAATTACATTGTAGCTATTTTAGGGTTTATTTTTATTTTACAGGCAACTTTGTATTTATTTTAACTAGGTACAATAGCTATTAAATAGTTATTAACTATTTAATAGCTACCTAGCTAAAATAACTACAAATATACCTGTAAAATAAATCCTAACCTAAGTTACAATTACACCTAACACTACACTATCATTAAATACATTAAATTAATTAACTACAATTACCTAACATTAAATAAAATTAACTAAAAATAACTAAAGTCCAAAAAAAACCCTCTAAATTACAGAAAATAAAAAAATTACAAGAATTTTAAACTAATTACACCTAATCTAAGCCTCCTAATAAAATAAAAAAGCCCCCCAAAATAATAAAATTCCCTATCCTAAACTAAATTACAAATAACCCTTAAAAGGGCCTTTTGCGGGGCATTGCCCCAAAGAAATCAGCTCTTTTACCAGCCCTTAAAAGGGCCTTTTGCGGGGCATTGCCCCAAAGTAATCAGCTCTTTTACCTGTAAAAAAAAGAAATACAACCCCAACTGCAGACTCTGCTACCCCAACTGCTGCGGCGGACCACCAGGAAATCTCCCAATATCCCAGTAGGCCAATCCAGCACTGTGTTCCTGTCCTCCTGCTGTGAAAAAGTATCAAGCAAATCTAGGATAAAATTATTGGGCTATTTCCCAGCACCTAGGACAGCACAGAAACTAAATACATCACTAGACATAAAAGCAAAGTAATTTCAATTTGCATTGACAGTCATCTTCTCCCTACACATTAATAGTCACCTCACATGTTAACATTGAAAATATCTCTGTTCTACACGTTCATTTTGCAAATGATACCTTTACTAAACAGATACATCAACAGCAGCAATAGTTATATGATCTGCAAACTGTAGATTGTATGTGAGGAGTGAATGCTGGAAAATAAATATGTTGGAATATTGATGAATGTGAATATTCATGTTCTGCTAATTTGCAACCCACTAAATTCCCTGCATATGGTCCTCATAGCAATTTCATCATTGTTAAACTAGCTCAGATACCTGACAGAAATGTAATTTTAAAGAGAAATCAGATTTGTTAATCCTTCTAGCAATTAACAATAGTAAGAAAGAACAAAAACATAAGTTTTTGTCCACTTAAGGGCTTAAATACCCTATCACCCCTGATCTTAACTAAAATTTAAATCAAACATTTAGTTTAAAGACCCATGAGTCCTATTTATTATCCAGCACAGATAATCTGGCATAAACTCTTTAATTTAAAGATAAACCCATGAGGGGGCAATTTGGGTCCTAAGTAACAAATCCATGCTAAGCTGGTCAGGGCCCAGGTGGCTGGTGTTCAGCAGAGCCCTGTTACAACGCTACCACGCTATCTGACAGAGGCACATAAAGAGAAGGTCTTCTGTTCAATGCATAGCTGGAGCACCCCAGGGCATGCAACTGTGGATGACCCCCCTCCTGCAATGGCCCAAATCAACCCCCCAGTTAGGGTGCAATGTCAACCAAAAAAACTCCAATCCAATAGGTCTAAAAACAGCTAGTCCTACAGAATGCTGAACCCAAAGAAATGAAAAACTACCATCCAAGGACTTACAGAGACAGATTGACTAACCCTCCTCAGGCCCCAGACCCACTAAAGACTCCCTAAACCGCCTTAACCAAATGCCGCCCCCTTCACCAACAACAATACAAAACAGAAGGGAGGGTGGGAAGTTTTTTGAGTACAGAAAAAAAGAGGTGGCTGAACTTCTGACCTATAAGGTAAGAAAAAACTCCACTCCCCACCTAGCAACAAAATTGCAATACACACACACTCAGATCCTAAGGGTATTAACCCTTAAGTGCATTACAAGCTATGAGGCCCTACACTTTCTAATTCATTGGTGATTAAACTTTAGAATCACTATACAAATCAAGACAAATGCTTGGTGCAGTAATATCAGAGATGGAAGTCTGGCCCTAATTACTTTGACATGATATGCGTTTGATCTTCTAACAATAGATAGATAGATAGATAGATAGATAGATAGATAGATAGATAGATAGATAGATAGATAATATAAATACACAGCTCTGGAAAAAATTTAGAGACCACTCCAATTTTTTCTTAAATCAGCATCTTTTCAAGTATGGCAGCCATTCCATTCCATTGTCTGTATCTGTTGAATTCCAACAAAGGCACACCTTATTCTACTTAAAGAGGTACTGATTAGGTGATCACTGAACCAAATCTTTTTTTAATGAGGAAAGGTATAAAAACCACTACTGAGGTCATAACTATCCTCTTGCAATAGGACCAACTGGATGGCAAAAACCATGCTAGTAGTACCTCAAAATTAAAATAAATTAAAAAAATAACTATTGATCATGCCAAAAGAGTTGAAAAAAAAAGTTTTGAGTGAGAAAAAGAAGAGTTAAATTCTTGCTTTTCTCCCCCTGGCAGAGGGTTACAGTGAGTGTCAAGATGCTTCCAGTCTTAAAATTTCAAAGACAACGGTTGATACGAATGAGGTCAAGCAGGAGACATTGGAGACACTAAAGCTAGAGACTGGCATAGGGTGAAAATGACTCTCCACTGTCCGGTATGACCACCAACTCATTGGAATGTCACTCAACAACCATAGGGTGAATGGCAAATGGCAGCTGGGGTGAAGTGCATGCTGAGGATGGTTGAAAACAGGCTCCTAGGGGTAGGGCTAAAGTTATGCAAAGCCAAAACAAATACCTTAATCAATGAGAAGCAAAGAAGAGCCAGGCTGAGGTTTGTAAAGGACCATAAGGATTGGACCGTAGGGGGCTGGAGTAAGGTCATCTTCTCTGATGAGTAAAATGTTCATCCTTGCTTAACATCTGGTTGTCTCATGGTTTGACAGAGACCTGGAAAGGCCTGCAAGCCACAGTGTCTCTCACCCACTGTGATATTTGGTGAAGAATTGGTGATGATCTGGGGGTGCTTCAGCAAGGCTGGAATCAGGCAGATTTATCATTGTGAAGGACGCATGAATCAATACACATATAAGGTTATCCTGGAAGGAAACTTGCTTCCTTCTGCTCTGACATTGTTTTCCTAACTTTGAGGATTGTTTTTTCCAGGAGGACAATGCTCCATGCCACACAGCCAGGTCAATCAAGGCGTGAATAGAGGACCACTAAATCAAGACTCATGGCCAGTCCAATCTCCAGATCTGAACTCCCTTGAAAACCTCTGGAATGTGCGGAAGATGGATGTTCACAAGCCATCAATCAAATCCGAGCTGCTTGAATTTTTGCACCAGGAGTGGCATAAAGTCACACAACAGCAATGTGAGTGACTGTGATTGAAAGTCAGGGTTATTCCACTAAATATTGATTTCTGAACTATTGCTAAGTTAAAACATTTGTATTGTGTTGTTTAAAAATGAATATGAACTTGTTTTCATTATTCGAGATCTGAAAACACTGCATCATTTTCTGCAAAGAAATGCTTTAAATGACAATATTTTTATTTGGAATTTTGGATAAATGTCATCAGTAATTTATAGAATAAAATAAAAAAGATTCATTTTACTTAAACACATGCCTATAAATAGTAAACCCAGAGAAACTTATCATTTTGCAGTGGTCTTTATATAACAAAATAGTGTATTTTAATCTGCAGCTTCACATCTCTTTAAAAAATGATGACCTTATATAAAAGGGCAAATTCTTCATTTATTTAACATAAGAGTAATGAAACAGACCAATAGCTGAGTCTGTACCTGTCACGCTGCCAATAGTAGATCCTCATATACAAGATATTAATCAAAACCAGGAGATTTTCCTTTTCAAAATGAGGCATCTCACAACTCGTAAGCATAAGGTTATGTTTATCTCATAAGTGTAAGGCTATAATTAACGTCAAATGTTGAACTTTTTCTGTAATTTCTCCCTAAAAAAGCTATTTTTGTTGAAACTATATTAAATTCTATGCTGTATTTTTAATAAATTACCTATGCGAGCCTGCACCAAAAGTGCTCCAAAACTGCATACGCAACTTGATAAATGTAGCCCACTATGTCAACTTATTAAAGCATAGTATGATAATGATGAAGATGCATTTAAACTTGGTAAGTAGGGTATGCTAGTTCCTTTATTAGCCGTAGTTCAAAAGGTAGATCCAGCTTTAAAGATACAGTGTACTGTAAAAAAAAGTTTTCCGCTTAATTTATTATCAGTGACTTGTTATATCAATCGGAGAGTATAAAACTTATTTAAAAAGTGTTAATTTAGGTTTATTTTTATGTATGATATAGTTTTTGTTTGCTCATTGAAACCCCAACCCATTAAAACAGACTGAACTTCTGGGAGAACAGATCTTATCTTGTCACTATATATAGACACACAGGTTTCCTATTTTGATCTCTTCCTGAGATAACAACTGAAAATAAACATTTGAATAACTATCTCTCCCACTCTCCACTCCACTGGAAGTGTAATTACTTCTGCTGGATCTTTTTGTTTACATAGCTTTTCTGTACCCATTATAGCAGTATTGAAATTTGACAGATTAACGGATTCTATAGCCAGAGGGAAGTCTTTATTATAAAATGCCATAGGTATGAATATTATTGCTAAAATGCAAATTGCCAGGGCTGTTGCACAGGATAAACACACTTTAAAAAAACAACTGACCCATGGTTGATTGTGCACATTGCAGGCTTGGTCAGCAAACTTTCTAAATGAAGCCCCAGTGTAGACAACCTGCACTTTTCTTGAATAAATTATGTTAAAAAAATACTGTTCTGGCTGGAAATTCATCATACTGGGTAAATACTGTCTGGAGTGTTTTGTTATAGATCATGGACTGCCTTTTATGTGGCAAAATTAGCAGCTGCTGTAAAGAAATCATAATTCTATAAAGTTTTAGGTTGTATCTATAGTTTCATACATATGAAACAGGAGCGTGTGGGGGGCACTTTAGATTTTGGTGCCTACAGGCATCTGGACTGTAAATCCGGCCCTGCCTGAGAGCATGAGAATATTTAACCATTCCTAGGGTGTCAGATTTTAGGTCGGGCAAACTCTTAGCCCAATGAGCACCCCCCAGAACAGTGATATTGTGCCCTTAAGTAATTATGCCTCTCTGGATTGTCCAGGACATGGACCTTATATGCTGCCACATAGCTTTATTCCACCTTATCATGTATAGTTATTATACCATCACCAGGGTAATGTTTCTATACAGGAACCACTTCAATTCATTAACATAACAATTTGGTTCTCAGTAGATAAGATTCCAGCTGGGCCTACCAGCCCTTTTTATACTTTTATACTCAAGTAGGAATGTTAAGGTCATGGTTATACACATCCATAGTATATAATGGTACAGGAGGCCAATAGATGTGGGAAAATATATGATCCTGGTGCAAAATTTGATAACAATGATAATATTTAATTTAAAGTAATAACTATTAAAGTAAATGATTCAGAAACCTAGGTTCATTAACAGAAGTAATGCATTGAAAGGAACAACCTTGAGAGTAGGTTCCTATAAAAGTGTGCAGAACTCTATCTATACATCAAAAGTTTTGTTTATCTTTATATCTGCCTGTTTATTTGACCTGCTGGATTTAGAAAACCTGTTCTGAACTTGCTCTTGGATTATGGACATCCCTCGTTATCAGTCTGTGATTGCGACTCTGGCTTGTACTTGACTTGAAACTTGACATATCCTATAAATGAATGTATGTGCTGATCAAAGAGAGTCAGGTACCGATTACAGGACCTAAAAACAACAAAAGATTTAAAATGATACCAAAGAATTTACAAATAATGTTACAACAGTTAATAATCATATTGTACATTAATGGCAATATTTAAAAAACAATAAATAAAATCTTTAGTGGTATGTGAAATTGATCTAAAAAAATGTAATTAAAGTCAGTAGTTTGTTGCACCTTAAAAATGGCATTTTAATATGTATTGCAGCTGTTTTTGTTTTGTTTTGTTTTTTAATGGATGTTCTTGAGCAGAAATATTTATATATGTTATTTCTTACTTTCCACCAACAGAGCTGTCCTTTATCAGCCAGGGAGTTTTTCCCCAATGACCACATACACTTCTGTTAGCATGCAAATAAAAATAAACAGCTTTTAACACAATCTTGTTTTTCTTGCAAAAAAATATAAATATAATATATAAAAAATAAAAATATAAATAAATATATTGTTAGTATCCAAATGGATGATACTAAAAGAAGACAACATCTTCAATATACAGATTATATGTATGTATATACAGTATATACAGTATATATATTATACCCTTTTTACAGTTGTCTACTTTATTGGCAGCGTCAAACAAATGTTATTTAGAGAAAAACTTAAAATAAATGTAACTGTATTCAAAAATAGAGAATGAAATGTTGTATTATTATAATAAATTTTATTTTTCCAGGTCAGTGGAATAAAATACAAATACAGGTAATAGGCTTATTTTCAGAAACATGTCTGCTTTATATAACTAATTATTTTAACAAGAAAAATGACACAGTATCTTGTATGTCTTGTGTCAATCAAATAACACAATTTAATAAAATGCGGTATGTGCACAAACTGTACATCAGGGGTGTCCAAACTTTGCTCTCCAGAGGTTTTGGAACTACATTTCCCATGATGCTCAGCTAGATAAAATGCTGGCTGAGCATCATCGGAAATGTAGTTCCAAAACCTCTGGAGAGCAAAGTTTGGACACCCCTGCTGTACATAAACTGATTACCTCTTGGTTTAGGCAATACCTGTTTCTTGTCTAAATAATTGTAAAAATGTCCAATAATGATAGCAAACAAAATTAATTTATTTACTGACCATACTATGGGCTAGATTACAAGTGGAGCTAAAAAATGTTTTACCATTGCACGCCCAGTTGCGCACATATTACAGGTCGCAAGTAAAACTTTTGTGATCTCGCCATCGCGTCCTTGCGCAGAAAAAAGAGTTTGCATGTTGCAAATGCACAATCGTATTCCCCTTTAGACTTTAATGGAGCACAGGATTGCAATGAGATATATGCATATATTTCTATACATATTTATACCTGTATTTATATGTGTATATATATCTGTAAAAATATATATACACATACAAATACATATATATAACGGCCACAAAAAAAGGATATCGCTTGTGCGCAAATGATAGTGCACCACTCGTAATCTAGCCCTTTGTAGCTTATATATATATATATATATATATATATATATATATATATATATATATATATATATAAAACACAACAAAAATCTACATTCTGATTATTTTATGGGTGCCCTTAATACACCAATATGCAAGATAATTTTGCAAACATTTACACCGTGTTTAGTTTACAGGTTTAGTTTTTTGGTATTTTACCTTTCATTCCATAAAAAATGCATAATAGGGTTTAGATAAATCTTCAAAGTTCTTTGTTTCCAATATATTTACAAAGGATTGAAGATGCTTGCCAAAAAAAATTCAGAGCGCAAGACAGTAAGCTAAATAAAAATAGACCAGGGTGTCAGCATTTCCGTTTTATCTGTATATTCCCTCCAGGACTTGTCTAAGGAAATTAAATTATGATGGCTTTAATTTTTAAGGTTTGAAATGCTTTTAATAAGTTAAATATTACCACACAGATGGGAATTTCTCTATAAGATGAAGAAATTCTTGTAAGAGAGGAAGAAGTTATTTCTGGGTAACAGGGTAAACGCACAAGGTTATTGGTAAATGGTACAGTTATAAATATGATGTATTTTTAGTTTAATCGTTATATATAATACATATGGCCTATTATGTATTAGTATCAATGTTTTTATCAATTGATTATTGCATATATTCACCAATATTCTAATGAAATTTTTTTGACTAGACATTAGGGGCGCGATCCTATATAGATCGTAGTTTGCGGTGCAAGTGAGGGAACCCGCGTCGCCCGCAGTTTCAGATCGCAACTCGAGCTATCCCATATACGGCGCCGCCAGATGCTAAAGTGCCGTAAGTCTGACAAACCAGCGATGTCCAGAAATCTGCGCAAGTACAAATTTCTGGCGTCGCCAGTGATTTACGGCACGTTAGAAACTGCTGGCGCCTACAAAACCTGACTAAAGTCTAAATCACCCGCACTGTCTAACACGCCTCCCTAACATAGCCCGACACGTCTAACACGCCTCCCTAACATAGCCCGACACGTCTAACCCTCTATCCGCTATCCCCCCTCACTATCCTAACAATAAAATATGTATTAACCCCTAAACCACCGCTCCCAAACCCCGCCGCAACCTAATAAAGTTATTAACCCCTAAACCGCCGCCAGCTATATTAAATCTATAACCCCCTAAAGTGAGCCCCTACCCCGCCGCTATCTATTTTAAAATTATTAACCCCTAATCTAATCCCCCTAAACCGCCGCCAGCTATATTAACTATATTAACCCTAATTATATTAGGGTTAATATAGTTAATATCGTTATTATAATATATATATATATATATATATATATATATATATATTAAGTATAACAACCCTATCTAACTCTAACATCCCTAACTAAACTCTTATTAAAATAAATCTAATATTAATATTATTAATTAAAATATTCCTATTTAAATCTAAATACTTACCTATAAAATAAACCCTAAGATAGCTACAATATAATTAATAATTACATTATAGCTATGTTAGGGTTTATATTTATTTTACAGGTAAATTGTTAATTATTTTAACTAGGTATAATAGCTATTAAATAGTTATTAACTATTTAATAGCTACCTAGTTAAAATAATTACCCAATTACCTGTAAAATAAATCCTAACCTAAGTTACAAATACACCTACACTATCAATAAATTAAATAAACTACAAATATCTATCCAAAAATACAATTAAATGAACTAAACTAAATTACAAAAAAAACAAACACTAAATTACAAAAAATAAAAAAAGATTACAAGATTTTTAAGCTAATTACACCTATTCTAAGCCCCCTAATAAAATAATAAAGCCCCCCAAAATAAAAAAATTCCCTACCCTATTCTAAATTAAAAAAAGTTCAAAGCTCTTTTACCTTACAACCCACCACCCACATACCCCTAATCTAACCCAAACCCCCCTTAAATAAACCTAACACTACCCCCCTGAAGATCTCCCTACCTTGTATTCACCCAGCCGGGCCGAACTCCTCATCCGATCCGGGCGATATCTTCCAGCAAGCGGCAGTGAAGTCTTCTTCCATCCGGGCGATGTCTTCAAGCAAGCGGCAGAGAGTCTTCTTCCATCGGCGATGTCTTCAAGCAAATCGGAATCTTCAATCTTCTTTCTTCGCTCCTCCGCCGCGGAGCATCCATCCGGCACGACGACTTCCCGACGAATGAGGTTCCTTTAAATGACGTCATCCAAGATGGCGTCTGTCGAATTCTGATTGACTGATAGGATTCTATCAGCCAATCGGAATTAAGGTAGAAAAATCTGATTGGCTGATTGAATCAGCCAATCAGATTTTTCTACCTTAATTCCGATTGGCTGATAGAATACTATCAGCCAATCGGAATTCGACGGACGCCATCTTGGATGACGTCATTTAAAGGAACCTCATTCGTCGGGAAGTCGTCGTACCGGATGGATGCTCCGCGGCGGAGGAGCGAAGAAAGAAGATTGAAGATGCTGATTTGCTTGAAGGCATCGCCGATGGAAGAAGACTCTCTGCCGCTTGCTTGAAGACATCGCCCGGATGGAAGAAGACTTCACTGCCGCTTGCTGGAAGACATTGCCCGGATCGGATGAGGAGTTCGGCCCGGCTGGGTGAATACAAGGTAGGGAGATCTTCAGGGGGGTAGTGTTAGGTTTATTTAAGGGGGGTTTGGGTTAGATTAGGGATATGTGGGTGGTGGGTTGTAAATGTTGGGGGGTGGTATTGTGTTTTTTTTTGCAGGCAAAAGAGCAGTTTTCTTTGGAGCATGCCCCCACAAAAGGCCCTTTTAAGGGCTGGTAAGGTAAAAGAGCTTTGAACTTTTTTTAATTTAGAATAGGGTAGGGAATTTTTTTATTTTGGGGGGCTTTATTATTTTATTGGGGGGCTTAGAATAGGTGTAATTAGCTTAAAAATCTTGTAATCTTTTTTTTTTTTTTTTGTAATTTAGTGGGGGTTTTTTTTGTAATTTAGTTTAGTTTATTTAATTGTATTTTTAGATAGATATTTGTAGTTTATTTAATTTATTGATAGTGTAGGTATATTTGTAACTTAGGTTAGGATTTATTTTACAGGTAATTGGGTAATTATTTTAACTAGGTAGCTATTAAATAGTTAATAACTATTTAATAGCTATTATACCTAGTTAAAATAATTAACAATTTACCTGTAAAATAAATATAAACCCTAACATAGCTACAATGTAATTATTAATTACATTGCAGCTATCTTAGAGTTTATTTTATAGGTAAGTATTTAGATTTAAATAGGAATATTTTAGTTTATAATATGAATTAGATTTATTTAATAAGAATTTAGTTAGGGGTGTTAGGGTTAGATAGAGTTAATATAGTTTATATAAATACTATAGTAACTATATTAACTATATTAACCCTAATATAATTAGGGTTAATATAGTTAATATATATAATGTAATAACTATATTAACTATAATATACTTAGGGTTAATATAGATAATATAGCTGGCAGCGGGGTAGGTAGATTAAATTAGGGGTTAATAATTTTAATATAGATGGCGGCGGTGTAAGGGGTTCACATTAGGGGATAGATCAGTTAGATGGTGGCGGTTTTAGGGGTTCACATTAGGGGATAGATCAGTTAGATGGTGGCGGTTTTAGGGGCTCACAGTAGGGGGTTAGTTTATGTAGATGGCGGCGGTTTAGGGGTTAAATACTTTATTAGGGATTGCGGCGGGGGATTGCGGTTGACAGGGAGATAGACATTGCGCATGCGTTAGGTGTTAGGTTTTATTTAGCAGATCGCGGTTAACAGGGAGATAGACATTGCGCATGCGTTAGGTGTTAGGTTTTATTTAGCAGATCGCGGTTGACAGGGAGATAGACATTGCGCATGTGTTAGGTGTTAGGTTTATTTAGCAGCCAGTTTAGGGAGTTACGGGGCTCCAATAGTCAGCGTAAGGCTTCTTACGGCTGCTTTTTGTGGCGAGGTAAAAATGGAGTAAGATTTCTCCATTTTCGCCACGTAAGTCCTTACGCTGTTTATTGGATACCAAACTGCGCGGGTTTGGTATACCTGCCTATGGCCCAAAAAACTACGGGCGACGGCAGAAATATACGCGCGTAACTTCTAGGTTACGCCGTATATAGGATACCAAACCCGCGCAAATATTGGCATCGCCGACTTTTGCGGGCGACGATTTTTATCGGATCGACCCCTATCAGCCAATCAGATTGAACTTGAATTTGATTGGCTGATTCATTCAGCCAATCAGATTTTTCTACCTTAATTCCGATTGGCTGATAGAATCCTATCAGCCAATCGGAATTCGACAGACGCCATCTTGGATGACATCATTTAAAGGAACCTCAGTCATCGGGAAGTCGTCGTGCCGGATGGATGCTTCGCGGCGGAGGAGCGAAGAAAGAAGATTGAAGATGCCGATTTGCTTGAAGACATCGCCGATGGAAGAAGACTCTCTGCTGCTTGCTTGAAGACATCGCCCGGATGGAAGAAGACTTCACTGCCGCTTGCTGGAAGACATCGCCCAGATCGGATTAGGAGTTCGGCCCGGCTGGGTGAATACAAGGTAGGGAGATCTTCAGGGGGGTAGTGTTAGGTTTATTTTAAGGGGTTTGGGTTAGATTAGGGGTATGTGGGTGGTGGGTTGTAATGTTGGGGGGTGGTATTGTGTTTTTTTTTTCAGGCAAAAGAGCAGTTTTCTTTGGGGCATGCCCCCACAAAAGGCCCTTTTAAGGGCTGGTAAGGTAAAAGAGCTTTGAACTTTTTTTAATTTAGAATAGGGTAGGGAATTTTTTTATTTTGGGGGGCTTTATTATTTTATTAGGTGGCTTAGAATAGGTGTAATTAGCTTAAAAATCTTGTAATCTTTTTTTTATTTTTTGTAATTTAGTGTTTGTTTTTTTTGTAATTTAGTTTAGTTTATTTAATTGTATTTTTAGATAGATATTTGTAGTTTATTTAATTTATTGATAGTGTAGGTGTATTTGTAACTTAGGTTAGGATTTATTTTACAGGTAATTGGGTAATTATTTTAACTAGGTAGCTATTAAATAGTTAATAACTATTTAATAGCTATTATACCTAGTTAAAATAATTAACAATTTACCTGTAAAATAAATATAAACCCTAACATAGCTATAATGTAATTATTAATTATATTGTAGCTATCTTAGGGTTTATTTTATAGGTAAGTATTTAGATTTAAATAGGAATATTTTAATTAATAATATTAATATTAGATTTATTTTAATAAGAGTTTAGTTAGGGATGTTAGAGTTAGATAGGGTTATTATACTTAATATATATATATATATATATATATATATATATATATATTATAATAACGATATTAACTATATTAACCCTAATATAATTAGGGTTAATATAGTTAATATATATAATATAATAATTGTATTAACTATATTAACCCTAATATAATTAGGGTTAATATAGTTAATATAGCTGGCGGCGGTGTAGGGGGATTAGAATAGGGGTTAATAATTTTAAAATAGATAGCGGCGGGGTAGGGGCTCACTTTAGGGGGTTATAGATTTAATATAGCTGGCGGCGGTTTAGGGGTTAATAACTTTATTAGGTTGTGGCGGGGTTTGGGAGCGGCGGTTTAGGGGTTAATACATATTTTATTGTTAGGATAGTGAGGGGGGATAGCGGATAGAGGGTTAGAAGTGTCGGGCTATGTTAGGGAGGCGTGTTAGACGTGTCGGGCTATGTTAGGGAGGCGTGTTAGACAATGCGGGTGATTTAGACTTTAGTCAGGTTTTGTAGGCGCCGGCAGTTTCTAACGTGCCGTAAGTCACTGGCGACGCCAGAAATTTGTACTTGCGCAGATTTCTGGACATCGCTGGTTTGTCAGACTTACGGCACTTTAGCATCTCACGGCGCCGTATATGGGATAGCTCGAGTTGCGAGCTGAAACTGCGGGCGACGCGGGTTCCCTCGCTTGCGCCGCAAACTACGATCTATATTGGATCGTGCCCTAGACATTTTCTACATTATCAAAATTAAAGGGACAGTAAACACCAGAATTTTTGTTGTTTAAAAAGGTAGGTAATACCTTTATTACCCATTCCCCAATTTTGCATAACCAACACAGTTATAATAATATACTTTTTACCTATGTGATTACCTTGTATCTATGCCTCTGCAAACTGCTCCCTTATTTCAGTTCTTTTGACAGACATGCATTTTTAGCCAATCAGTGCTGACTCCTAGGAGCTTCACGTGCCTGAGCTCAATCTTATCTATATGAAACACATGTACTAACGCCCTCTAGTGGTGAAAACCTGTCAAAATGCTTTCCGATCAGAGGCAGTCTTCAAGGTCTAAAAAATTAGCACATGAACCTCCTAGATTTAGCTTTCAACTAAGAATACCAAGAGAACAAATCAAAATTGGTAATAAAAGTAAATTGGAAAGTTGTTTAAAATTACATGCCCTATTTAAATCATGAAAGATTGTTTTTGACTTTACTGTCCCTTTAACTTTCTTAATTCAGACAAACAACTTTCCAATTTACTTCTATTATTATCTAATTTGCTTAATTCTCTTGGAATCCTTTGTTGAAACCTTACCTAGATAGGCTCAGGAGCAGCAATGCACTACTGGGAGTTATCTGCTGATTGGTGGTTGCACAAATTTGCCTCTTGTCATTAGCTCATTAATGACAGTTCTCAGTTGTGTTTTGCTGCTCCTTTAACAAAGGATACCAAGAGAATGAAGAAACTTTAATAATAGATTTAACTTGGGAAATTATTTAAAATTGCACGCTCTATCTGAATCATAAAAAAAAATAGGTTCCAGGTCCCTTTAAAGGGACAGAATACTGTGATTTTCTCCCATTCAAAAAACAATTACAAGTTTTAGTTTGTTCACAAAGCAGTTACACACATAGAAATGCAGGGGCACTAGTGCTTAGGAATTAAAGTAATCCACTTACTACACTATAATCCTTAATAAATAAATAAATAATCAGGAGATATGAATTTAGCCCTCAGTAACTAACCAGTAAGATTAGCCTCTGTATACAGTAGGCATCAAACCAGATAAAAGTATAAAGCCCATTTGTACCAACAGTCAGCAATATAATTTCACTGGCCACTTTATAGTGGAGAGAATAATAAACTTATCAATAGGGATTGGAATATTTTACTCTGTGATAAACAATTTAATTATAGAGCACCGTTTAACTATAGTAGAGGAAGTAATATTTGTAATAATCTAGTTCGCAGCCATTTAACCAAGCAATTACCTTTATTTAATGCATGTATCACACAGGGGTCATGCTGGGCATATCTAAATATGGCAAATAGAAGGAAATCATTGTATATATTTAACTCTTGTTTAGATTGCTGATTTAATATATGGTATAATTTCCAAATATCCATTCTGGCAAAACTATTATGCAAATTCTATGCACATCTGCAGAAAATATAGCACAAAAATCATTCAGAGTGAGACTGAGCATGCACCATACAGTTCCACAGCAGTGCAACTAAATCTTAGCATTATCAAACAGCAGATACAAACAAAACAAAGGTACAGGCTTACAGAATAAAGAGATACATTTCAGTGGAGATCTCTTAAACAGACACCTTAAACTCATTCTGTTTCAAAAGGCTCTCAGGGTTTATTTTCAAAATGTGTAAGAGGAACAAATTGTACAGAGATGTCTAACTTTTTTAATGAAGGGGCCACACTGGATTTTTTTTACTTAAAGGGCTGATAAGCAAACAATAAATAGACAATACATTATTAGACGATAAACATAATAAACAATAATTAATTAAAACATACATATCTATTTCTAATAATTTTAAAAAAAACATACATATCTATTTCTAATTATTTAAAAAAAAAACATACATATCTATTTTAATATGAGCAATACTTGTTTCTGTGCTGAATATGCTATTTTCCCTGTCATCCAGTGAGCAGTAGAGTCTTAGCACTAACAAGCGCTAACAAATGTTCTTAATATGTTTAAAGAGACAGTAAAGTCAAAATTAAACTTCAATGGGTTTGATAGGTATCCTTTGTTAAAGAGTAATCTTAGGTGAGTTTAAGAGCTTGCACTTGTCTAGCCATCTGGCAGCAGTGTTTTTAACATTGTTTATTGTCATGTTATACATAGATACAAGCATTGCTGCCTTACGGCTAGATTACGAGTCTTGCGTTATGAGTAAAAAAACAGCGTTAAGGCTCATAACGCTGCTTTTTTACTACCGCTGCTATTACGAGTCTTGCAGATTTAGGGACACCGCACACTTTTTTGGCCTTACCGTAAATCAACCTACGCAATTTGCGTATAGTCTATTTTAAATGGGACTTCCATTGCGCCGGTATTACAAGCTTGTCCTGGGAGGCCAAAAAGTGAGCGGTACAGCCTATACCGTCAAGATTCGTAACGCATTCTAAAGTCAGTAGTTATGAGTTTTACACTAAAACGCTGTAGCATAAAACTCATAACTAACACCCATCGACTACCTAATAACCCCTAAACCGAGGCCCTCCCGCATCGCAAACACTAAAATAAAAATATTAACCCCTAATCTGCCGCTCCGGACATCGCCGCCACTAGAATAAACATATTAACCCCTAAACCACTGCACTCCCGCATCGCAAACACTAGTTAAATATTATTAACCCCTAATCTCCGCCCCTAACATTGCCGCCACCTACTTACATTTAATAACCCCTAATATGCCGCCCCCAACGTCGCCGCCACTATACTAAATTTATTAACCCCTAAACCTAAGTCTAACCCTAACCCTAACATCCCCTAACGTAAATATAATTAAAATAAATATAAATAAAACTTACTATTAATAACTAAATAATTCCTATTTAAAACTAAATACCTGTAAAATAAACCCTAAGCTAGCTACAATATAACTAATAGTTACATTGTATCTAGCTTAGGTTTTATTTTTATTTTACAGGCAAGTTTGTATTTATTTTAACTAGGTAGAATAGTTACTAAATACAGGGAGTGCAGAATTATTAGGCAAGTTGTATTTTTGAGGATTAATTTTATTATTGAACAACAACCATGTTCTCAATGAACCCAAAAAACTCATTAATATCAAAGCTGAATAGTTTTGGAAGTAGTTTTTAGTTTGTTTTTAGTTATAGCTATTTTAGGGGGATATCTGTGTGTGCAGGTGACTATTACTGTGCATAATTATTAGGCAACTTAACAAAAAACAAATATATACCCATTTCAATTATTTATTTTTACCAGTGAAACCAATATAACATCTCAACATTCACAAATATACATTTCTGACATTCAAAAACAAAACAAAAACAAATCAGTGACCAATATAGCCACCTTTCTTTTCAAGGACACTCAAAAGCCTGCCATCTATGTATTCTGTCAGTGTTTTGATCTGTTCACCATCAACATTGCGTGCAGCAGCAACCACATCCTCCCAGACACTGTTCAGAGAGGTGTACTGTTTTCCCTCCTTGTAAATCTCACATTTGATGATGGACCACATGTTCTGAATGGGGTTCAGATCAGGTGAACAAGGAGGCCATGTCATTAGATTTTCTTCTTTTATACCCTTTCTTGCCAGCCACGCTGTGGAGTACTTGGACGCGTGTGATGGAGCATTGTCCTGCATGAAAATCATGTTTTTTTTGAAGGATTCAGACTTCTTCCTGTTCCACTGCTTGAAGAAGGTGTCTTCCAGAAACTGGCAGTAGGACTGGGAGTTGAGCTTGACTCCATCCTCAACCCAAAAAGGCCCCACAAGCTCATCTTTGCTGATACCAGCCCAAACCAGTACTCCACCTCCACCTTGCTGGTGTCTGAGTCGGACTGGAGCTCTCTGCCCTTTACCAATCCCGCCACGGGCCCATCCATCTGGCCCATCAAGACTCACTCTCATTTCATCAGTCCATAAAACCTTAGAAAAATCAGTCTTGAGATATTTCTTGGCCCAGTCTTGACGTTTCAGCTTGTGTGTCTTGTTCAGTGGTGGTCGTCTTTCAGCCTTTCTTACCTTGGCCATGTCTCTGAGTATTGCACACCTTGTGCTTTTGGGCACTCCAGTGATGTTGCAGCTCTGAAATATGGCCAAACTGGTGGCAAGTGGCATCTTGGCAGCTGCACGCTTGACTTTTCTCAGTTCATGGGCAGTTATTTTGCGCCTTGGTTTTTCCACACGCTTCTTGCGACCCTGTTGACTATTTTGAATGAAACGCTTGATTGTTCGATGATCACGCTTCAGAAGCTTTGTAATTTTAAGAGTGCTGCATCCCTCTGCAAGATATCTCACTATTTTTGACTTTTCTGAGCCTGTCAAGTCCTTCTTTTGACCCATTTTGCCAAAGGAAAGGAAGTTGCCTAATAATTATGCACACCTGATATAGGGTGTTGATGTCATTAGACCACACCCCTTCTCATTACAGAGATGCACATCACCTAATATGCTTAATTGGTAGTAGGCTTTCGAGCCTATACAGCTTGGAGTAAGACAACATGCATAAAGAGGATGATGTGGTCAAAATACTCATTTGCCTAATAATTCTGCACTCCCTGTAGTTATTAACTATTTACTAACTACCTAGCTAAAATAAATACAAGTTGGCCTGTAAAATAAAACCTAACCTATTTTACACTAACACCTAACCCTACAATTAAATAAATTCTCTAAATTAAATACAATTAACTAAATTCAATACAATTAGCTAAATTACAAAAAAACCCACTAAATTACAGAAAATAAAAAACAAATTACAAGATCTTTAAATTTATTACACCTAATCTAATAGCCCTATCAAAATAAAATAAAAAAACAAAATAATAAAAACCCCTAGCCTGAGGGGGGCGGAGTCAACTTCTAAAGCAGCCAGACGTGTTTCTAAGAAGCTCCAGACCTTCAGACACAAATATATGATTCAATCTATATAAAAAGAGCTCAAACTTCAGCTACGATAGAAATTAATGAAACAGATACCTGCCCTTCGCTAAAAGACACTACAAGCACGTCATTTTGGGAACGCATTTTATATATAACATCCTCAGTGGTGCCACGTGGAGCTGCAGGAAAGCAGTTACCCTTTCAACGGCACTACCAGTATGGAGGCTCTAACAGCTTGGGAACAGCGCACACAACACCTGTTGGAGAGACACTTTCAGAGTCTGAAAGAGGACTTAACGCTGTTATTATTCTCCCTAATACCGCAGCCAGCACACGATCCCAGGCGCATTGACCCGGCACAGGATAATGTCAACTACGCTGTACCAGCACGTGGGGCTTGGGAACAACATGAGATCCCCCCTGACAGATCCATACTAAACCTCTGGTATTGCGGGCTGGGACAAACATCGGATCTCTGCAGAGTGCCGACTATAACAGCAGAGTGGGAAGCTGATGAGGTATCAATTCCTAGCATTTCCCGCACACAAGAAGACACAACATTTACAGTCATGATTGTTTGCCGTGATCACTCAGCCCCGCTCCAAGAGACCGTCACTGAATGAGGAGATTCCTCAAAAGGGGCTATACAACCTAACCTTACAACCGGGGAAGTGTTCTGTCTAAAGGACAATGCCAACTTAGAAGGTAGAGCACTTCTGTCTATGCTTCACATATGTCCTACTAAAGTCGGACCTGCAGTTTTTGGTGCGCATTCCGGTGAAAGAGGTTTGACAGAGCGGATACCGCTGGAGCCCAGGGCGCATGCAACGGCTGAGATTCATAAGATAGGTGTCGGCTAGCTTTACCTTACCGGTTTCCCCATTCACTTTCCATTAGTGAATATACCTTGAAATGACTTGAATATTTTTGTCCTTCCTGTTCTATACGCTTCATTAAAGCTCCTCACCCTTAAGGCTTCAATCTGGGACACACATTCACATGATGCTGTTAAGCTGCTATTGCAAACTATTATATATTAAGACTTCATAGTAGCTCTTGTCTACCTGGTTCATAATTGAGTTTTAAAGAGTCTGGAGATTATGCTTTATTTCTTTAAATGTTTAGCTTCTGTTTACTTGTTGAAAGGTTATATAGGATTGTAAAATGTTCTAGGCGAGATTTGTGATACAAAACATACAGCTGGCATAATTGGTACTGATCCATGTCTATGAGCCATACTGATATTTCAAATTACATCTAATACTACTAAACTCCATTTCTCCCTTAGCAATATGGAAACTGGAAGCTAGAGTACACTGAATACATTCTAAGATGATAGAGCTGCTGTCTTAATGGTACACACATCTAATGTTCCATTAACTATGGTAGTCAATACAAGCACATATATGATGGGACATTTTCAGAGTCATAAATGGTTATAAATACACAATTTACGTATATCTATGGGTTGCAGTTATAAATCTATCTACATTTAGTATTAATAATCATTACTGCATACTCAGTAACTCTTACACAGCCTTTTATCTTACAATAGGTTTGATGAGTAAAATAATAAGGCTACAATTTCAATTAGATTTCTGTCTCCAGTTTGCACGTATTGCATGATAATAAGGGATTCCCAAAATTTGTTTACCCATAGGCGTAGAACCTAACCGTCACCCCTAACCTGTAGTATAGGGTAGTTGATAAGCCTGTTTTGTATACGTAATACAGAGAATTGTGTCTCTACTTGGGACTGTTGCACCATATGTTTGCATTACATACTTTATTTAGGTCTATATACCTTAGCTCCTTTCACCCGGGAAATGTTTAATATGTTTATGCCATGTTCTATTATTATTTTTCTTATATGAGGTCCTCAGCCCCCCTGTGGTACTCTCTTACATCCCTCATTTATTATAACCCTGGCGACAGTGCGCTAGTAATTTATTAAAGAGTTGTATATGTTATGTTCCAAGTTTTCAACTTAAGCAATCTCCCACATAAGTGATTCTTTGTCGCACAGCTATCACTTTGGATGCAAGAATATATGCACACACTCTTTGATGGCTAGACTGCTGCCATGTTAAAATGTGTGCTCATTTATATCATATTAGCTAGCAATCTCTTTCTATTGTACTTACCTTTTTTTTTAATTTTCTTTATGGATAATATTGGACAAGGGATATTTTATGATAAAAGTTATAGACACCAAGCAATTTTTAAGGCGGTTATACATGTTTTAATACTAGGTGGTTATGATGACATTTCGGAGAAGTACCAGCAGCAGTGGCCCTATCTTCCTCTACTATAGCCTTTAGGTTATATGCCTATGCCAAGTGCATACCTTTACTCCCTGCATATGCAATACAAATATTATGAAGACTGTTTGGTTTGTTTGTTTTTTAGTAGATGATTAGTTGTGGAGTCTGTAATGTTTCCCCAAGGCCCATAAATATATTAACTCTCACTTCCCAGCAGTTTACTTTATAATTTATCTGCCATGAGTATTTTCATCCTCCTTCTTTGAGTCCCCCACCTCATATAATTAAATAGCCCTCTAGCCTACCCCTTTATAACATATTGATTGGCTCCGCCCTCCCATCTCCCCTTTATTATTAGCGGCTTTGGTCCGCTGCTCCCCCCCCCCCTTATTTACAGGCCTATGGGAGACCTGACAACAACCAACTCCCTACCTCTTACTTTTATTTAATTCTTAGAATGCCTTTATTGCAGAGTGGGGACCATTAGTTTTCAGTTACAAAAAAAAATAAAAAATGAGGCATCTATATATGTTCCAGTCACACATGTTTTTTATTTGCAGTTTTACATTTCATATTAGAGATCATAATAGTAGTATTATAACTTATGTTCACCCTTATTCTTCTGTTTTTGACCTAGCTATTTATCTTGTGCCACTGATCCCAACTTCCATACATGTATGGCACTACTATGGTTGGGACGCTGTGATAACAAATACTATTCTAGCACACCAATGTCTTAATTAATTCTTGTTTACTCTTCATATGTGAAATGTATGTTTTTTTTTTTCTGTATCTACTGTTCTGTGACTGGATATATTCTTTATGTTGTCAATTTTCAATGCCTCAATAAAAAATTATTTTAAAAAAAAAACCCTAGCCTAAACTAAACTACCAATAGCCCGTGAAAGGGCCTTTTGCGGGGCATTGCCCCAAAGAAATCAGCTCTTTTACCTGAAAAAAAAATACAAACAACCCCCCCCAACAGTAAAACCCACCACCCACACAACCAACCCCCCCAAATAAAACCCTAACTAAAAAACCTAAGCTCCCCATTGCCCTGAATAGTGCATTTGGATGGGCCCTTAAAGGGCATTTAGTAGACATGTGCATGGCGAAAAAAATTCGGTTTGGTTCGGTTCGGATCGATTCAGAATTTTTCAAAGTTCGGTTCGGATCGATTCGAATTCGGAAAATTTTGAATCGATTCGTTTTGGATTCATTTCAGATTCAAAGAAATTCGTCTGGATTCGGTTCGGTTCGGAAATTCAGCATTTCGGTAAGTGTTAGGTGGGATTAGACTAGTATTATACTGTATATTAGGTGTGAACCTAACATACTGTACAATACTAGTGTAATCCAATGGCCATCCAAATTTACGAATCGATTCGATTTGGTTTGATTCGGAAAATTCGGCAAAATTTTTATTCGGAAATTCGGTTCGATTTGAATCGTCGAATTTGCAGAATTTTCCGAATTTCCGAATCAAACCGAACCGAATCGCACATATCTAGCATTTAGCTCTATTGCAGCCCAAACCCTAACCTAAAAATAAAACCCACCCAATAAACCCTTAAAAAACCTAACACTAACCCCTGAAGATCCACTTACAGTTTTGAAGATCCGACATCCATCCTCAATGAAACCGGGAGAAGTCCTCATCGAAGCGCCAAGAAGTCCTCAATGAAGCCGGGAGAAGTCTTCATCCAAGCCGGGAGAAGTGGTCCTCCAGACGGGCAGAAGTCTTCATCCAGATGGCATCTTCTATCTTCATCCATCCAGCGCGGTGCATCCTCTTCAATCGACGGCTTCTTCTACAATGAATGTCTCTTTAAATAACGTCATCCAAGATGGCGTCCCTTATATTCCAATTGGCTGATAGAATTCTATCAGCCAATCGGAATTAAGGTTGAAAAAATCCTATTGGCTGATGCAATCAGCCAATAGGATTGAACTTCAATCCTATTGGCTGAACCAATCAGCCAATAGGATTGAGCTTGCATTCTATTGGCTGTTCCAATCAGCCGACAGAATGTGAGCTCAACCCTATTGGCTGATTGCATCAGCCAATAGGATTTTTTCAACCTTAATTCCGATTGGCTGATAGTATTCTATCAGCCAATCGGAATCTAAGGGATGCCATCTTGGATGATGTCATTTAAAGAGACATTCATTGTAGAAGAAGCCGTCGATTGAAGAGGATGCTCCGCGCCGGGTGCCTTGAAGATGAAGCCGCTCCGCGTCGGAAGGATGAAGATAGAAGATGCCGTCTGGGTGAAGACGTCTGCCCGTCTAGAGGACCACTTCTGCCGGCTTGGATGAAGACTTCTCCCGGCTTCGTTGAGGACTTCTTGCCGCTTGGATGAAGACTTCTCCCGGCTTCGTTGAGGATGGATGTCCGGTCTTCAAAACTGTAAGTGGATCTTCGGGGGTTAGTGTTAGTATTTTTTAAGGGTTTTATTTTTACATAAGAGGTTTGGGCTGCAATAGAGCTAAATGCCCTTTTAAGGGCAATGCCCATCCAAATGCCCTTTTCAGGGCAATGGGGAGCTTAGGTTTTTTTAGTTAGGATTTTATTTGGAAGGTTGGTTGTGTGGGTAGTGGGTTTTACTGTTGAGGTTGTTGTTTGTATTTTTTTTGACAGGTAAAAGAGCTGATTTCTTTGGGGCAATGCCCCGCAAAAGGCCCTTTTAAAGGGTTATTGGTAGTTTAGTTTAGGCTAGGTATTTTTTATTTTATTTTGGGAGGGCTTTTTTTTATTTTGATAGGGCTATTAGATTAGGTGTAATTAGTTTAAAGATCTTGTAATTTGTTTTTTATTTTCTGTAATTTAGTGTTTGTTTGTTTGTTTTTTGTAATTTAGCCAATTGTATTGAATTTAGTTAATTGTATTTAATTTAGGGAATTTATTTAATTGTAGTGTAAGGTTAGGTGTTAGTGTAAGACAGGTTAGGTTTTATTTTACAGGTCAATTTGTATTTATTTTAGCTAGGTAGTTAGTAAATAGTTAATAACTATTTAGTAACTATTCTACCTAGTTAAAATAAATACAAACTTGCCTGTAAAATAAAAATAAACCCTAAGCTAGATACAATGTAACTATTAGTTATATTGTAGCTAGCTTAGGGTTTATTTTACAGGTAAGTATTTAGCTTTAAATAGGAATTATTTAGTTATTAATAGTAAGTTTTATTTAGATTTATTTTAATTATATTTAAGTTAGGGGGTGTTAGGGTTAGACTTAGGTTTAGGGGTTAACAGATTTAGTATAGTGGCGGCGACGTTTTTTTAAAGATTACCATTTAGTTTTTGTGCTCTCAAATAACTAGGGATTTGAATTTATTGCTTTCGTGTTGTAACAAATGATCAATATGGCCGGCGGTAAAAGCATTCAGCTCTTTGCGGAACTAGGATTTCCTTGTGTGAACGTTTCCCAAGAATGAATCCATCTCCAAAAAAAGCGGAATGCCACTGCTGGTGACCATATTCACATTCAGTTGTAACACGAAAGCCCATCCCTACAAATCAGCTGTTTTGGATACCCATTTGCTTAAAAATGTACACAACAGACTTCGGTTACTGCTGTATTAGATTTAATTTATCTTTAGATTTAAACTGTTTTAAATATACAGTTATTTTTAGGAGGGGTCAGCATTTAAATACTCAGTCACATACAATATTTTTTAGTACATTGTCCCTTTAAGACAGCTAAAAATCTATTTTTATATTTATACCAGATCAGCAACCGCGAAACATATCAATTCATATGTGCTGGATATTTCACTCTGATACATCAAATAACCAGAGCATAATCTATGTAAATTAGCTCATCAAACAATCAGATGTGTCTAGAACATTAGTGTTCATTAAATAAAGCACAATTTTCTTGGCAGACTTACTAAAATAGAGTGGTTTGCCTTCATCTGTCTTTCAACTCCATTAGCTATGTTAATCAATGGAGACTATAGGCAATAGAGATGATTATCTCACTGGAGAGAAACCTCTTCACTTGTCAGTTCAGTTTTGCACAACATATATTTTAGGATTACTGATGCATTAGGTAAAATTGTAATGAATTTTTATGTTAACAATTATGTTTATTGTATATTTGTCTTTTTCTCCAGCTGCAGGTTTTAATGTCTAACCAGAAGTGCTGAGCTCCTACACCGCTAATTTCTGTTTGTCAAACACAAAACATTTATTTGGAGCTTTTCACAGCTACAAGTATAAGAGATGCAGTAGTTGTCATGGTATATGTGAGGTTAATAAATATATATATTTTAATCGTATATCTCAAGATTAATAAATCTGTATTTTTGATCAGATATTTCACTGATCAGAAAAAAAAAAATGATTCATTCCTCTCAGACAAACTGACTTCAATCATGTTCAGCTCTTCCCCCACTTCTTCAATTAACACAGGTAAAATTCTGAATACACATCTCCAGGATGTCTCCAAAAGCTTGACAATACAACATTTGGTTTAATTAAAATGTAGCCACAGTTTCAGAAGACCATATGTATGATTGCTTGGGAATGTGAGATAAAATCTATTTACCCCTCCCAATATACCTAGGAATCTAGCTCAGGTGACAAGTCATGTGAGATTTTCAGCATCTGCCCTTTGGTGCAGGGGACCCCATGTAGTGAATGGGAGACAGGGAGTCTGAAGTTACTGAAAGGGCAGTTAGAACGTTACGTTAGGATAATACAGTGAAGGCACATGACTTACATTATGATTTTAAAACAACTGTATATATTTTAATGGATATGAGATGTGTATATGTGTGTATATATATATATATGTGTATATATATATATATATGTATATATATATATATATGTGTATATATATGTATGTATGTGTGTACATATATGTGTATATTTTGAAGACATGAATATCTTGGCCTCTGTGTGTTTGAAAACATGAGTGGATGTTTGTGGACCTGAGGAGAGGTGATTATTGACATTTATTCTTTTTTTATTTCAGATCTACATAGACAGATTTTCTGCTGAAGCTAAAACTTGTAACTGGTTCCCGCTGGGTGTGAGATACCACTTTACTTGAGCAAAGCTAATCTACCCTTCTCATTGATTGCGATATACACTTATTGGTGATCTGAGGTAAAATAATTCCTACCAAGGAACATCGGATATCGACTGCTTTTTACTTTGGTAACGTATTCAAGGTTTTGTAAGATAAGTTATATGCATAGTTAATTTGTATTTAATAGATTTAAAGAGCAGATTATACTTTTAAATCTGTATCTGATTGGCTAAGTAACTCATCTATACAAGTTCTGATATTGTCAGTTAATTTTGTATTAGGATAAATTGCAATTAAATAGCAGAATATATATTATCCTATTGTTTTATAAACACTGTTTAGAATTGTATTGCTTGGATGTTAAAGGTTTTTAGTCCCATTGTGTTAAATAAATAAAAGGCTGAATTGTGAAGGTATATTTTTCTGGGTTTTGTAAGAAGGATAGCATATCTTAAGAGTTGGTTTTAATGCATATACATTTTGTTTCATTTCCTTTTATTGCAAATATACTTCAATATGTTTATGGATATTAACTAAATAAAATAATTCAGATATTTATATTAATTGTATGGTCTAGTAGGTGCATGGTTGATAAGGGTTTCTATTTCTTTGTATTGTGTTTATAACCCTGCCATAAACTTATATATATTATTTGGATAGCACTACTAAGATTTTCATAAATATACTGACATAATAATTGGAGGCACTTTGCATGAGATTTAATAATATCCATCATAATTGATATAATATATTTGTAAGTAAATAGAAATTATTATAAAAGAGAAAAAAAATAAAAAAATTCATATTTCGATATTTATATTTTGAAGATATAATTTTTTTTGAAAAGTTGAAATATTAATTTTCATATTTCGAGATTGATATTAATATCTTGAAATATTATTAAAGATTAATTTTTGAAAGATTAATACAAATATTGATTTTTCATATTTAAAAATTAATCAAAAATATTAATTTTTCATATTTTCAAAGTTAATCAAAAATATACATTTTTCATATTTCGAAATATTAATTTTTCATATTTCAAAATTAATAATATTTTTTTTTTAAATATAATTTTTTTTTTCTTCTCTCTTTTTATTGGCAAAAATTGTATTAGCGTTTTAGTTAAATAAATACTAAACCAATACAATAATGTCTGTAGCCAGAAGTGACTCATTTAATTCTATACATAGCAATGAAATTGGTCCCATAACCATACCTATTACTAAAGGTCAGGTCCTTAAGAAAGATATCTTAAGTTACCTTAAAGGGAAGTTTAATATTGCGGGTGAATTAAATGATTTTATGGATATGCTTGAAACTAGGGCTAAAAATATTACCGTTAATAATAATATGTGGAATGAAGAGAATGAATTCTTCCAGGAATTATTAATGATTAATCAATGCAAAGATCCCAAAAAGCGAGAAGAACTAATACTAAAATCTTGGCCCCTTTTAATATGCATAATTGACGAAATGTCGTTTTGTGTCACAGACAAACGATTGCAAATACAGGAGCTAGAAAATAGTATTCGTTCCTCGCGCAGACGCGAAGAGGGTTTAAAAATAGCCAAAAATAAAATGGATGAATTTGCCCAAAACCTAGCCACCTTAGATAAGCACAATATGGACTTAATCGCGCAGATACAAGATTTAAATAAACAGCTTGCGCAAAGCCAGAGAGAATTAAGCAATTTAAAAAGGTCATATCGCCATAATGAAAACCCCTATATTAGCAATGAGAATAATACAGATAATGCTAACTCCTTTAGCGAACGCGTCAGGGACGAGGTACGAAAATATATAGAACAACATAGACAAATGACCCCTAACGGGTCAGAAGTAGATTTCCCAAATAGACAATCCCCTCAGGATGTAAATCCAGAGGACAGCTGTAGCGCAGCTGATGCGGGGGAGGGAAACTCTAACAGAGAATCCCAAAATAAGTCTGATAAAGTCTATGATTCCCATAAAAAAATCACCTTCGTACAACGCGCAGTACCTATATTCTCCAATAAGGGAACAACATCTGTAATTGATCATTTACAGGCTTTTGAAAATGCGTTAGCTATAATGAATGTTACAAGTGAGAAATTGAAAATTGAATTTCTACCTTGGGTATTTGACAGTAAGCATCACAAATTCTTTGCCTCATTAAAGGATATGAATATTCATTCCTGGAATGGGGTAAAACGACAATGCAGAAAAGAATTCGGGCAATATCGCACTAAAACTGCCGCGAAGATAGCGGTATATGGTTTAAAGTGTCGTGCAAATCAGAGTCCAATCAAATTCCTTTCTGTATTGAAAAATGCGTACAGTATGGCTGAAGATAATCCCAAATTTGACGGCTCAGAATTTGTAAATTTATTTTTTGAAGCACTACCTACACCCATCAAAATTAACTTAGCTAGAGATTTTGATGAGGACTGCTCATTGGAATGGCTGATCAAAGAGAGTACAAAATTATACTCTATTCAGCAATCCAGTGAACAGGGGGTGAAAAAGGAGTCAAAACCCAAAATTGTAGCAGAAACTAGGGTGTCACCTAGCCCCCTCAATTTGGAATCTAAAAAGAGAACTTATGCAGAGGTGACCAGTCAAAACAGGCCATCTCCACAGAGGTTTAATTCTGCCCCTCCCCCTACGCAGGTTGAGGCGCAGGGAGACTATAACCAAAGTGGGGGACATAATCAGGTGAATAATTACTCACAAAGAGAATACTCACCAAATAATTGGTATCCGCGCAAGGGTAGATACAATAGACGGCAAAGATATTCTCAGGGTAACCAGACACCCCAGGTATATAATGCTCCCCAAAGTACTAATGCTGAACAAGCTGAACCCCAGGGGCAACCACGCCAGAATAGAAATAGTGGCCCTGATTCTGAGGGAACCCAATGGTCCAGGAATCAGTACAATGGGGCACCAAGAGATAGGCCCAGGGGTAGAGGTAACTTGTACAATCAGGTAGATATGCTGTTTACCCAATTAAATCGGTTGAGCGAACAAATCGCTAATATGAGTCAAAAATCTACGGCTCAGCAACCGAACAATACTTTTTTAGGGGTACAGCCAGTGGTCAGCAGTGGACCACAGGCACAGTCATAAATACTGCAGTATCACCTGAAGGGGAGGGGAGAGATATACAAAATGTAATAATAAATATCAATGATGCTAATCATGTTATCTCCCCACAGACCGGAAACGGACAAATTAGCTGTGACAATGAGCGACATCAGCCAGGAAAAATTAACCAAACTTTTCCTCTGCAGTGTTCTCTTAACATTATTTCCACAGATGCAGTACACAAGAACCCAGCTGACCTTGTCATAGGGGAAACAGGTAGGTATGAAATTTCCTCTGCATCGAATGACACAGCGGATCCAGGTAAAACGTGGCGAAGCCCACAGATGTACAAGAATGCAAATTTTATGTGTGAAATGATAGAAACTGCAGGAAGATATTATGTACTAGTTGAGCTGCAAGATTCAGTCTCCAACCCTATCAGGGGATTAATTGACACTGGGTCACAGGCAACTATCTTATCCCACAGGTACTACACACAGCTAAATGAGCTAACACCCCACAAACCCAAAATAAGAGAATTTGACGGTTCTCTAATAGGTGTTGGGGGTGACTCCCTAAAAGTCTACGGTACTGCCTGGTTAAAATTTAAATTGGGGAACAGGGTCATAAGACACCCTGTCATTATAGTGGATCTGCCAACTGATCGTTTAATTATTGGTAGTGATCTCCTGAAACGATTAAGCACCATAATTGATTGCATAAATAATGTAATTTGGTCACAAGTTAAACGGCCTATCAATTATGAAAAATCTGGTATATCTCGCGCCCGACATAGCTGTCACGTGGTAGAAGAGAAACCAGATGCTGTGGAGATTCATTTCAGGAATAACTCTACACCTGAAATCACTATTCTACAAATAGATGATCAGACTCCTTTTAGTGGCTCTGATGGTAATACTTTTAAAATATCGCCTGGAAAGATAGCGAATATTTCCCTAGATGGCGATGTATTAACCATATCACTCCACAAGGGGGATCATAAAATCCCTAAGGGGGGAGGCCACGCTCAATACCTCACAGGGATTGAGAGAGTTAAAGAGGATCTATTTATCCCTATACAAGTGCATGACCTTTGTAAAACCAAGTATGCTAAAATAAACTTAAAACAGGAAGCTAGCTATATAAGCGAAGGTTTATTAGCGCAAATAGCTGAACCTAAAGTGATTAAATATCTTTCTCCCCAAGACCACAGTGTCAACGGCCTGGATGACAGGTCTGAAAGCTATAACATCACAGCTAAGTGCTTATTATCTATCTCTATCGGTAATAAGTCAGTGAAGCACCTGTTTTTAGTTTTAAATACTCCCCATAATCAAATATACATTGGCAATGATATCTTACATAGATATGCCATACAAATAGATTTGATTAATTCTTGCCTCTGGAGCAGGTTAAAGGGGGACCCTGAAGTATTTCAGGATGAAAATGCAGCCCTGAAATCAAACCAGCAATTGCCATATGCTGTGAATATGCAGGTATCTAGCGATGTTATAATTCCTGCTGGGGCTGATAAATTTCTGTTACCCTTACAGGTAAAGAGAGGTCAGAAATTAAAAACTTCCGAAACACTGATTTGCCTCTCCCATAGAATACAAAATCTGGGTGTCACAGTGACCTACACTCCTATGGTGAATATTGGAACTATTCCAATACATATTATTGTACATAACATGACCCCACAGGATATAACCTTATCCAAGGGAACTACCATAGGATATGCACTGGAATCAAGTTATTACACTTTTGGATCCCAGAATAATGTAATTGGGCTAATACCTGAAGGATATTTAACTGAAGAACAATTAATAGAACAATCCTTTGCATCTATGCCAGAGGGTCTATTTAATATTCAGTCTATTTATCCCTTCAGCTCAGAGGAAGGCATCTGTAAAATTGAAGAAGCCTCTCTAGTGTTTGATCAGCCAATCAAACAGCAAGATTACCCCAATACCCAGAGTCATGGGAGCAATGTAAACTATAATCAAGGGGATCTCACCTCTAGATTGGAAGAAGCCTATGAAATAGGACAGCCTGAAATCTTTCCAGGATTTCAGCAAATAGTCAAAGAGCAAATATCCTTAGCTAATGGCTGTTCCAGCGATGACGAACGCCAACAGCTGCGAGAACTCCTAATGGAATACAAGGATATTTTCGCTAAGGATTCTTATGACTGTGGTACTACAGACTTGCACATTGCAAGAATACAAACAGATCCTAATGCGCCACCTGTATTTGTCAAACAATAAAGACTTCCCTTAGCCTCATATGATTCTCTTGCAGAGATCATAAGGAATTTGGAAGAAAGAGGTATTATCAGACAGGTGCACAGCTCTTATAATAATCCTATTCTAGGTGTCCTTAAGCCCAATGGACAATGGCATTTGTGTGCTGACTTAAGACAGCTAAACAAACGAGTATACATGTCTGGCTGGCCTGTACCATACATTGACCAGTGCCTAGCACAAATGCAAGGATCCAAAATATTCTCTGCCATTGATTGTGCACAGGGATATTGGACCATAAAGGTACATGAAGAGGACCAATATAAGCTAGCATTCTCCTTCCAAAAGGTCCAATATGCATTTCAAAGACTTCCTTTTGGATACATAAATTCTGGACATGAATTTGCTGTATTCATGCATAAGGCTATGCCTGATGCACTGGAAAGGGGGACCTTATCTTATGTTGATGATGTTTTAATCAAAAGCACAGACTTTAAAAAACACATCGCAGAGCTTAAACACGTCCTCAGCCAACTTAAAAGGGCAGGTGTCAAATTATCCCTGCAAAAAGCTCAATGGTGCCGCACTCGTGTAAACTTCTTGGGACATGAAGTTACCTCTGAAGGATTAAATCCCCAAAAGAAAAAGGTGGAAGCTATAGTGAATTCTAAAAACCCAACTAACTTAAAGGAATTGAGATCATTCCTGGGTATGACAAATTATTCTCGCAAATTCATTGATAATTATGCGGAATTAGCTAAACCACTACTGCTTCTTCTGAAGAAAGATGTGAAATGGCACTGGAGTGAGTCTCAAGAGACAGCCATCAGAGAGCTGAAGAGAAAACTCACTCAAGCACCTTGCTTAGCGTACCCTGAAGGTGGCAAACCTTTCTTCTTAGAGACAGGTTACACAGATATAAGCATGAGTGCTGTGTTATACCAAAAGCATGATAATTTGAACAAAGCCATTGCTTATGCGAGCAAAAATCTATCCCCAGTAGAAATAAAATTTAGCGATTGCGAAAAAGCCCTCTTATCTACTGTATGGGCTCTACAAAATTTCCGCAGCTATATACAGGGCGAGAAAATTATTGTGGAAACGGCCCACCAGCCTTTGCTATATTTGCAAAGTGAGAGAATAAGAGATGGGAATTTGTCTAATAGCCGCATAACAGCGTGGACTCTTTCCTTACAAGGCTGGCCCTTAGAAATTCGCTACAAGCAGAATAAAAAGAATCCAGTCGCACAAGGGCTTGCTGAGCTCCACGACTGTACTGCTAGAGGTCCTGGGGAAGAATTATCAGAAGATGATTTTCTGGAAGAACAATTGCTTTCCCCATATAAAATGTACAATGAGGACCATTGTCAAACATTACCTTGGGTATATGTTGATGGTTGTTCTTACCATGCCACTATTGATAATGAGCACAGATTAGTCGCTGGCATTGGTATAACGGGGGCAAATGGATTCCCAAATATATCTATAGGTTTCAACATTGGACCAAGATCCAGTCAAGTTGCTGAACTAACTGCTGTTTTCAAAACCATTGGAATGGCTATTGAACATGGTATTCATGAATTTGTGATCATAACTGACTCAAATTATGTGCGTGACAGTTTTGTTGAATACCTACCAACTTGGAAAAGAAATGGCATGCAGAAAAGCAATAACAAACCAGTCAAGCATGGCAAGTTGTTCTGCGAGATTGATAATCTGGTAGTATCCAATGATTTAACCATACACTGGAAAAAGACCAAGGGTCATTCCAGAGTTTTAGGTCCTGATAAGGAAGGCAATGACCTTGCAGATTCATTAGCCAAACAAGGAGCCATAACTGGAGAACTCCTTAATATTGACCATTTAATGGGTGCAATTCAGGTAGAAGCCATTACCAGAAACCAGGCAAAACAACAGAGTGAGCCTAACTTGGTACAATGGAGTCAGGATTCTCCTAGTGAGGACCTGATCACTAGTCAAAAAGAAGACCCCATTGTAGGCATCTTCTATAAAAACATAGAAGATCCTGAAAGCAACCCCATCTCAAAAGATGATTGTATTGGCAAAGAAGATCTGAGAATCTTAATAAAATCTAGATCACAATTCAAGTTACAGGATGGTTTGTTAATTAGAACCTCCAAAACTGGCATCCAGCAGTGGGTAGTACCCACCAAGTTCAGAGGTCTAATGCTTCAACATGCCCATGATGCTCCCACATCCGGTCATCGCGGTGCCAAACTCACGTATGAAATATTGCGTGATTATGCTTTTTGGCCACACATGTTGAAAGATGTTCAAACCTACTGTCAAGGGTGTTTAATCTGCCCACAGTTCCAACCCACTGCACCAACGCATAGAGCGCCATTGCAGAAAAGGGGGATGGTAATGCCATGGTCAGATATACAAATTGATTTTATTGGTCCGGTAACAAGGTCATCAAGAGGTAACAAATACATGTTAACCGTGACATGCCTGTTCACTAAATGGGTAGAGTGCATTAGTGCACCTAGCAATAGTGCGGAAACATGTGCAGCATTGCTCATCAACCATGTATTTTCCAGATTTGGTCTGCCCCAAAGAATCGAGTCAGATCGGGGGACCCACTTCACTAGCGAAGTGATGACAAAAATGTGGAAAATACTAGGGGTTAAAAGAAAGCTCCATATTGCTTATAGAGCTGCCTCAAGTGGTGGTGTAGAGCGTTACAACCAGTCCATTGTTAAAATCCTCAAAAAGTTTGTGAGTGAAACAGGTAAAGACTGGGATGTAAAACTACCTCTTGTCTTAATGGCATTAAGAGCAACTCCAAGTAGTGCTACCAAGATGTCACCTTTTGAACTGATGACTGGTAGAAGAATGGTTCTACCTCAGCATCTGCTATACCGTACATCAGACCAAAACTTGATAAACGCTGCTAATACACATCAATATGTGGAGAACTTAAGAAAACACCTGCAATATGCCTTTGCATTTGCTCAAAGGAATTTAGAAAGAGCCGCAACTGCCACTAAAACCTATTATGATCTCAAAACATCCAAAAAGGAATATGAAATAAATGATAAAGTTTATCTTTATAACTTTGGAAGAGATCAGGTTAGGGAGAAGAAATTTCTTCCCTCATGGAAAGGTCCTTTCGTCATTACTGACAAAATATCTCCAGTGGCCTATAAAATACGGATCCCCAAAAATGAAAGTTTCATAGATAAATGGGTCCATATAAATCAACTGCGAGCATGTCATCCCAGATCCCAACTACAAGTTATAGAGGGAGAATGAAGTGTCATAAAATGAACTGAGATATACGGTTGATCCTCATCAAATACCATTGACTTTAGGCCAATTTAAATACATGTGTCCTACATCTATTTAAAATTGGAAGGGGGATTTATGTCATGGTATATGTGAGGTTAATAAATATATATATTTTAATCGTATATCTCAAGATTAATAAATCTGTATTTTTGATCAGATATTTCACTGATCAGAAAAAAAAAAATGATTCATTCCTCTCAGACAAACTGACTTCAATCATGTTCAGCTCTTCCCCCACTTCTTCAATTAACACAGGTAAAATTCTGAATACACATCTCCAGGATGTCTCCAAAAGCTTGACAATACAACATTTGGTTTAATTAAAATGTAGCCACAGTTTCAGAAGACCATATGTATGATTGCTTGGGAATGTGAGATAAAATCTATTTACCCCTCCCAATATACCTAGGAATCTAGCTCAGGTGACAAGTCATGTGAGATTTTCAGCATCTGCCCTTTGGTGCAGGGGACCCCATGTAGTGAATGGGAGACAGGGAGTCTGAAGTTACTGAAAGGGCAGTTAGAACGTTACGTTAGGATAATACAGTGAAGGCACATGACTTACATTATGATTTTAAAACAACTGTATATATTTTAATGGATATGAGATGTGTATATGTGTGTATATATATATATGTGTATATATATATATATATGTATATATATATGTGTATATATATGTATGTGTGTGTGTACATATATGTGTATATTTTGAAGACATGAATATCTTGGCCTCTGTGTGTTTGAAAACATGAGTGGATGTTTGTGGACCTGAGGAGAGGTGATTATTGACATTTATTTTTTTTTATTTCAGATCTACATAGACAGATTTTCTGCTGAAGCTAAAACTTGTAACTGGTTCCCGCTGGGTGTGAGATACCACTTTACTTGAGCAAAGCTAATCTACCCTTCTCATTGATTGCGATATACACTTATTGGTGATCTGAGGTAAAATAATTCCTACCAAGGAACATCGGATATCGACTGCTTTTTACTTTGGTAACGTATTCAAGGTTTTGTAAGATAAGTTATATGCATAGTTAATTTGTATTTAATAGATTTAAAGAGCAGATTATACTTTTAAATCTGTATCTGATTGGCTAAGTAACTCATCTATACAAGTTCTGATATTGTCAGTTAATTTTGTATTAGGATAAATTGCAATTAAATAGCAGAATATATATTATCCTATTGTTTTATAAACACTGTTTAGAATTGTATTGCTTGGATGTTAAAGGTTTTTAGTCCCATTGTGTTAAATAAATAAAAGGCTGAATTGTGAAGGTATATTTTTCTGGGTTTTGTAAGAAGGATAGCATATCTTAAGAGTTGGTTTTAACGCATATACATTTTGTTTCATTTCCTTTTATTGCAAATATACTTCAATATGTTTATGGATATTAACTAAATAAAAGAATTCAGATATTTATATTAATTGTATGGTCTAGTAGGTGCATGGTTGATAAGGGTTTCTATTTCTTTGTATTGTGTTTATAACCCTGCCATAAACTTATATATATTATTTGGATAGCACTACTAAGATTTTCATAAATATACTGACATAGTCATGCTCTTGAGAATTCTCAGTGTTCCCTCAAACAGCCTGAGTGCTTGCTGACTTTGGAGGCACTCTACGGATTTACTTTTACATTAATTGAATGTGACATTGAACTTGTTTCCAAGTAAATTTTCAACACATAAGTATAACATTATTAAGCCACAGTCAATTCAATTTCAAGATTAGCCCCAGCAATCAACGTATACTGAGAGTGTGTGGATGACTGACGCCTACTGCTGTCCATTTCCTTGTTGTGCATGTAGGAGTCTCAGTGGCTGATTTGTTACCTAACCTTTATTTCAGATCCATGCCTGTTTTAATATTCTGAAACTGTAAGTAAAGGAATGCAGAGTATCACTGTGTATTACATTAATACACTATATGGCCAAAATATGTAGACATCCTTAATAAATTTTGAGTTCGGGTGTTTCAGCAACACTCATTGCTAACAGAAGCATAAAATCCAGCACAAAGCCATGACATCTCCACTGAAAAGCTCAGTCACTTTAAACATGGAACTGTCAAAGTATGCCACTTTTGCCACAAGTCAGTTTGTGAACTACAAGATCTGCTCTGTTCAGCTATAAGTGCTAATATTGTGAAGTGGAAACATCTAGTGTTGAGTGGTAGACCACACAAACTCAAAGAGCGGAGCTGCTGAAACACATATTGCACAAAATCACGCATCATCTGTTGCATCACTCCCTATAGAATTCCAAGCTTCCTTTTTTAAGCAACAACAGCAGAAGAACTGTGTGTTGGGAGCTTCAGGAGTTGGGGTTCCATAGCCAAACAGCTGCACACATCAACAAGCACAATGCCAAGCATTGATTGGAGGGATTTAATGTACACTGCCACTGGAACAGTGGAAACGTGTTCTCTGGTGTGGTGAATCATGCTTCACTATCTGGCAGTCTGATAGAAGAATATAGGTGTGGAAAATGCCAGAATAACTCTACCAACTGTAATGCATAGTGCCAGCTCTAAAATTTGGTGGAGGAGGGATAATGGTCTGGGGCTGTTTTTCCTGGTTTTGGATAGGTCCGTTAGTTCCAAGGGTCATCTTAATGCTACAGGATTTTAGATAATTTGGTACTTCCAACTGATTTCTATTTATTCTTGCTTTGTAATATATTACTAGAAAAAGTTATTAACTGGCACTACACTGTGTAAAAGTAAGGAAAAGAATCTGTTACCAGATTCCGGTGCTGCCCCTTTAAATTGATACAAACAGGGGAGAGACAGAAAAAGACAGGGGCTTATATAGCACTCATCCTTACTCACACTGAATTAGAAAAAGGTAATAAAATCCAGTAAGTAAAGTAGTTTAAAACAAACGCGTTTCTGCTAATAAATAGCCTTTCTCAATGTTGTACTTCACAATGTAAAGTTGTTTGTTTTAAACTACTTTACTTACATACCGTTCAGTCACTTCAGCCACCTGATGCCGATGTTTCCTGTTATCGGCCAGGAAACAGAGAAGTGACTGTCGGTTTGCTCTGTGTTTTGTTTGTCTAATTGGTAGTGGGTTCGAGATTACCTTAGGGGTGTTTACCCCATTTTAACTTTAATGATAAAAGTGGATTTTATTACCTTTTTCTAATTCAGTGTGAGTGCTATATAAGCCCCTGTCTTTTTCTGTCTCTCCCCTGTTTGTTTCTAATATATTATCCATCATTGGCCAATACCTAATTGTCTAATTCCAGCAGTTGCAAGAAGAAAATGTACAAAGAAGAAAATGAGTAGGCATACAAACTAGTAGTAGTGTAGTATCCCTAGTATTACATTGATACAACAAACATATAGGACTAGATTACGAGTGGAGTGGTACTTTGTGCTCCTATATATATTTATATATATATAAGAATATCTATTTATAAATACTTAGAACTTTCCAATTTACTTCTATTATCTAATTTGCTTCATTATTTATGTATCCTTTGTTGAAAGCTAAGTAGGCTCAACACCTGGGTGATATTTGCTGATTGGTGGCTGAACCTTGTATATGTGCAGCCACGAATCGGCAAATAGCACCGAGGTACTGAGCCTACCTAGCTATGCTTTTCAGCAAAGGATACCTAAATAATGAAGCAAATTAGATAATAGAAGTGCATTGGAAAGTTGTTTAAAACTGTATGCTCTATCTAAATCATGAAAGAAAAAATTTGTGTTTCTTGTCCCTTTAAAGCCCTTTGCAGTCCTTTTTTTTTCCTCATGAGACCTCATATTTTTGTGCAATAATTATTTTAAATAATTGTTATCAATGTCATTATGATTGTAACTGTACTTTTAAATGTACTTTTGATTAGTTTTTTTCCACTTTTTAGTTGAGCGTAAGAGTTAACCAGAATGTCATATCTGTCTGTTTATCTTTTATATAACAATATTTAATGAAAGTTTATTTTTGTAATAATATGTACGTACAATTATTTCAAGATGAAAATGGTTTGCTGAGTTTGTGAGTTTTTTTATTTACTGCATTTCTTAAAAGTATGGGGTGATTGATGGTTTGGGATACTAGTTTTTTTTTTTAATCTAATTATTTAGCAGCCTTGGCAGGTTGGTTGCCTTGAAATGTATTTGCTGTGCAAACATTGTGGTAATTATTATACCTATCTTTCTACTTCTACAACAATCAACAATATAATTAATTTATTGCATATACAAAAAGAGAGAAGCGCTCAACCTGGGAACGAACAATAGCACAATAGCTTGTTCTATGTCTAGTTAACACTCTAGGAGTAGCCTTTTTATACTCAGCATGTGCCTTTCACAGAGAAGAACTTTCATGTGGTATATCAATTTGATCCAGACTAAACAGTACAGTCCAGTCCCGAAATGCCAGGCAATCCCTCTCTGAATGAGAAATACGGAAAATACGGCAAAACCTTAGACATACGTTTCAGTCTAGTGTGGGCCTCGTCAGTTAGGTGCAGCAATATCCCTCTTGGCACATTGAGCAACGGGTCCATATCTGATTTCCTGCATCACCATAGACATGCACAAACAATTTGCATATACAAAAAGAGAGAAGTTCTCATCCTGGGAACAGTTCAGTCCAGTCCCAAAATACGAGGCAATCCCTCTCTGAAGGAGAGAAATGGCAAAAAAACTACTCTCAAGTGGTAACCAGGCCATAGAACAAGCCAATGAGCTGTTGTTCGTTCCTGGCAGACTGCTTCTCTCTCCCAGGGGAAGGTCTCCATAAGGGTGATATGGGAAACCAAATGTGGACTCCTTGCCCAATGTGTTTAGAGGGATATGGCTGCACCTCACTGACGAGGTATAAATTATCATTTGGGGTTGCCATTTTCCATGTTCAAAGGAGAATTGCCTGGTATTTTGGGGATGGACTGACCATGTTAGGCGGGATCAGACTGATGTACTTCAGGAGAGTTATCCTCTGTGAAAAGCACAACTGGGCTAAAAGAAGCTACTCCAAGGTGGTAACTGGGCAATAGAACAAGCCACTGAGATGTGGTTTGTTGCTGGCAGATTGCTTCTCTTTCTGTGTGTTATAAAATGAATAACAAATTTGAACTTATTTTGTATGAAATTTGTTCATTAACTAAACAAATTCATACAAAATGCAAAATATGTTGATTTAGTTTCCCACTATCTATTAAAGGGACAAATGATATGAACTAATAAACAAATTGTGTATGTGCCTATTAGTTTATTTACTCAGGGCTAGATTACAGTGGCACACAAATGTTGGCACGGGACGCGACAAGCAATATCACAACCTCACTAACTGACATGCATATTACAAGTTTAAAGTAAATGGTTGAGCTCAAACACAAACAGAAACTGCGCTAGAAGTATTAGTGTGACTTGAGACCTAGTGTAAACTGTAAGGGTTAAAACATTTTTTGCTAAAACACATTCAAAACATATTAAACTATTACACTCATATATACACTTTCTAATAAAAAAAAATCATGTATATAAATATTGATAAACATGTTTTAGAAGGGTCAAAAGGGATATGGTATAGGGCAAGATATTTGTATGTCTAAATATGTGTATGCATAGATCTGTAATTGTGTATACATGTGTATTTATGTGATTATATGTGTAAGTATGTATGTGCACATATACCAACATATACACACATATATACACTTGCTTACATATATATACACATACATATTCACTTTTTAGCCCATTCCAGTTAAATACCTTGAAACATGCAATATCATATTTAATTAATTTTAATATGTATTAATGTGTTTGGAACAGAAATACTTAACATTCCAATGTTCTTCACATAGAAGAAAATGTTATTTTTATATTTAAATAGATATTTTTTATATATATATATATATATATATATATATATATATATATATATATATATATATATATATCTGTGTATATTCATATAGATATCAATGTCATTATGAAGGATCTAGATGTATATGAGGCTGAATTAATAGTCTTCAAGGAGAGGAAATGGGATGCTGTAATAACTGACTACAAGGAGAAACTAGTATACAGATGGCTTTTGGGGGCAGATGAGAGACGCCAACAATCTAGGAATAGACGTACTAGGCCCCATAAACCCAGGAATCTGGATACTGTTGACAGCTCTGGTAACAGCAGTAATGATGAACCTGCCACGGTTACGATACCCAGCGGCGATAACCAAACTCCCCATGGTATGGCCACCCGCTCAAAAAACGGGCATGGAAGAGGCCACATACAAGAAGAGGGGGGCAGAGGTGCAAGAAGAAGACCACCGCGGTATTGGCGGAGACGGTGATGGATGACATTATTATTAACCTAAGTAGCCACCAGATCACTGATGCAGAGAGAAGTGTGCTAACTAAAGGTTTGAAGTTTATACCAACTGAGCAAGCTGATGATTTTTCTCTGCAGGTGGACCTTTATAAATTCAAGCGACAATTGGCATTAAAGGAATATTTCGGCACAGGTGATAATACAGATGTTGGATTGAGAAGGAAAGGTCAATTTGATCCTAAGAGTAACAACCCAAGCAGCAACACATTCTTAAGGATAGTGGAACAGGAGGTAACCAGCAGTGCACATGCTAAACATAACACTCAGAGGAACAACTTAAATAAGGAAGAAAGATTGGCATTAAAAGGCCTTAAAGATAATCATCAATTGGTTATCTGTGAAGCAGACAAGGGCGGCGCTCTTGTGCTACAGGACTATAATAATTATAGAGACGAGATCCTCTCCCAGCTTGGGGACGCACAGACATACCGTAGACTTGACGGTGACCCTACCAGGGAATTTAAAAAGAAGGTTGATAGCTATTTAAGACTGGCTATGGAAACAAATTGTCTTTCTAAGGATCTGAGTGAGTATATGTTAGTTGAGTTTCCCATTATACCAATAATATATACACTACCTAAAGTACACAAAGATCCTAATCACCCACCTGGCCATCCCATAGTTTCCTCCAGAGGATCCATATTACAACCTATTGCCACATACTTGAATACTCTTTCAGCCGTTAGTACGCAACATGCCCTCATTTATATTGGATTCCATCAAGGTCATTCAATTATTGAACAGCATGCCTGATGTGGGGCCGGATGATTTGTTGGTAACACTCGACATTACCAGTTTATATACTGTAATTCCACACGGTGAGGGCCTGTCAGCTATTAGGTGGAAATTGCTTCAATATCCTTACATTGGTCCACCAATAGATACTATTTTGGATTTAACTGAGTACTGCTTGAAGTATAATTACTTTAAATTTGAACATGGTTATTACCTTCAAATTTCAGGTACAGCGATGGGCTCAAACGTGGCCCCATCGTATGCCAACCTGTACATGGCATGTTTTGAAGAGGAAGATACACTAGCATTCAAAGTCCCCAGGATCAGGTTATTTAGGAGGTATATTGATGATCTCATCCTAGCCTGGGGGGGATCTGAACAGGAACTCAATGAATGGTTTCAGAAGTTAAATCTATAGAATCCTAATTTTGCTTTCAAAATAAACTGTGACAAGACTACGATTGACTTTCTAGATCTCAGGATAATTAAAAAAGGTAATAGATTGACTACCACACTATTCTACAAGGTTACAGACCGCAACTCGCTGCTTCAGGCTACAAGCTGTCATCATCCAAGCTTAAAACGGGCATTACCTAAATTGCAGTTGTGAGAAATAACAGCGATCCTACTAAGAAAGCCATACAACTGGGTGAGATGTGTCATAAATTCCAAGAGAGGGGATATGACATTAAACATCTACAGGTGCCTCTGAGTGAGTCCATGTCCATGACACAGGAACAGGTCTTGATGAAGAAGGAGAGATAATCTGTTAACAAGAGACTTGTATTCTCTACTGAATACACACCTGATAAATTAGATATCCCTTACCTACTCAAGAACAACTGGGGCATTGTAAAAACAGATACATCGTTACATTTAATAATTTTGATGGTCCCATGGTGGGTTATAGAAAGGGGAGGTCTTTACGTGACCTATTGCTGCGTACCGACAATAGACACAGTTACACCATTAGAACCTCTTTGGGCTCTGAGAAAAATGGATGCTACAGGTGTAGTGGGTGTGTGACCTGTAATGGGTTGTCTCAGGGGAAACAATTTGTACACCCGTGGAGAAAAAAATGGTATAACATCAATTACAGGGTCACATGCACTACTACACATGTGGTATACCTATTACATATGGCTAACCATCGTTCAGCAGCTCTGAACAACCGTTGGCCCGACATTTTCTGTTATATAAGCACAATGTATCTGATCTTCGATATATGATTATTGATCATGTGCCGGCACCAGCCAGAGGTGGCAATAGGGCCAAAATGCTTCTCCAGAGAGAATCCAGATGGATTTTCACTTTGGGGACATTGGTACCTAGGGGTTTAAATATCAATTTTGACCTGCATTGTTTTTTATAACATCCTTTTTATAATATCCTCTTAGCAGGGGTTTTGATACAGATTTTGTTTAGCAATTTAGTTAACTTTTTTGGGAAGTTAGTGTGCCCATACGTTTGGGGTAATGTACAGGATAAAGCAACAAATATGTTAATGTATTGTTGATTAATTGACTGTATGTCTGTATTTAATACATTCTTTCCAACTGTATGTATATGAATACATCATGTTTCAGGTATTAGGACCCGGTCTTTACAATATTTATACTGTATGTCACTACACCTAGGGCTGTAAATCTAACCTCTGTGTATTACGTATTAATTGTTCTATAACTTAAGGTGTTTTGCATGTTATGGTTCAAAATGATCTATGCAGTTTAACATTTATATATAGTATGTGCATTAACCGCAAATTGTAATCTATTTTGAATGATATTTTAGATTTGACATGTTGGCCCAGATGGGGACCCGTAGTCTTATCGGCGCATGCCCAGTAGCGCCGTGTGTGTACTGCGGTGACCCGGATGCGGCAGAGCATTTGCACTTGGGGAGTAGAACGGTAGCACATATAAGGTGGTAAGTGTATGCATTCTGTATGTCTGAGGACGGGCTTATGCCCAAAAACGTTTACTGTATGTCTGACTGAATTTCAGTAATAAACTGTTTGGTTATAACGCCAGTGAGTTTCCACTTTTTAGTTGAGCGTAAGAGTTAACCAGAATGTCATATCTGCCTGTTTGTCTTTTATATAACAATATTTAATTAAAGTTAATTTTTGTAATAATAATATGTACGTACGTAAGAAAGGCTTACCATCTCTCCTCTGCTTTTCATCCTGACACAATTAGAAAAGACATCTCTCCTTTATACCCCTCAAAACCTAACTCTCTTACCCACACCTTTTACTAATAAAACTCTCTGCTACTTTCCCCCTATAACAGAGGAAAAAGTCTTCATACTCCTATCTTCTGCTCATCTCACAATTTGCCCACTTGACCCTATATTCCTTCACAACTTATTCCCTCTCTCTCTGCTTCTCTATCCCCTGCCCTAACTCATCTATTTAACCAGTCTCTCACCACTGGTGTATTTCCTGATACATTCAAGCATGAGTCAATCATACCAATCCTAAAAAAGTTTGACCCTTCCACCCCTTCTAACTATTGGCCGGTCTCTTTACTTCCCGTAGCCTCAAAATTATTGGAATAACTAGTCTATAATTTCCTAACTCAAATTCTCTAAACTAACTCCTTTCTTGACCAACTACAATCTGGTTTTCACCCTAAACACTCAACAGAAACCGCTTTTACTAGCATAACAAATTATCTGCTATCAGCTAAATCAAGAGGACACTATTCCTTACTAATTCTTCTGGATCAATCTGCTGCTTTCAACACAGCTGACCATCCTATCCTCTTACAAATCCTACATTCATTTGGCATCTCAGACATAGCCCTCTCCTGGTTTGTTTCATATTTCTCAAATCGCTTGTTTAAGCTTCCTTAACCACATATCCTCTGATCCTTTGCCTCTTTCAGTTGGAGTACTGCAAAGCTCTGTTTTGGGTCCCTTGCTTTTTTCTCTCTATACATCCTCCCTTGGAAAACTTATATCCTCCTTTGGCTTCCATTAACACTTATGTGCTGATGATATGAATCTATGTTTCCTCTGCTAATATCTCTCCCTGTTTACTCAACCAGATTACAAACTGTCTCTGCAATTTCATCTTGGATGTACTCACACTATCTCCAAGTCAATCTATCTAAAGCTGAGCTGCTTCTCTTCCAGACATCCAACACCTGACATTTCTCTAAAAGTTGGTGGCTAAATTCTAAACAATTCACCCCAGGTCCGCTGTCTTGGTGTCACACTTGACTCTGAACTCACATTCACTCCACATTTACAAGAGCTCGCCATGCACACCTACTCAACATCTCCAGAATTCCACCCTTTCTTACTCAAGAAACTACAAAAATAATAATTCATTACCTCATATTTTCACGCATTGACTACTGCAAACTTCTTCTAAATAACCTTCCCAAACACCACCTCTCACCTCTTCAATCTTTTATGAATGCTTCAGATAAACTCATTCACCTAAGTCGCCAATCTACATCAGCTGTTCCGCTCTGCCAGTCTCTACACTGGCTACCCATACAATTCAAAGTATTAACCCTAACTTATAAAGCACTCAACAACCTCGCTCCCAACTTTATATCCTCTCTCATATCCTAATACTCCCTGACGCATCTCTTCGATCAACCTCTGACCTATGTCTCGCCATTCCTACTATCTCTACGTCCCACTCCTGCCTCCAGGACTTCTTTATTATTATTATTATAATGTATTTGTAGAGCGCCAACAGATTCCACACACGCTGCTCCTGTCTTCTGGAACTCTCTACCATACTCCATCAGACTGTGTCCAACCATGAGTAGCTTCAGACACTTTTTATAAACCCACCTATTCCGAAAGGCTTACCATCTCTTCTCTGCTTTTTATCCTAGCCAATATAAATCTTAAAGTGCCTTGACTAACTGATGCTACTACAATCGATGTGACAAGCTACCCCAAACCTTATGCCTCTTCACCCTCAACCTGTAGAGTAGATAGTAAGCTCTTTGGTGCAGGGCCCTCTTCCTCCTGTACTAGATCTATATAGTCTGTTATGTTTTTGTATCTTATCACAAACTCTTGTCATTGTATATCCTATCTCTGTATCCAGCGCTATGGAATTTGCATCGCAATACAAATAAATCATAACAATAATAATAGATATTTATTTTATTAAAAAAATTACAATCATACATATATATATAGAAATATCTATTTAAAAATAAAAAGAACATTTTCTTCTATGTTAAGAACATTTGAATGTAAACTATTCATAACTACCTTCGAGTTTAGCACAGTTGGTGTAACACGGTCTCAGGTTAGGAAGTGAGCAATAACTGTTAGATTTTTATTTTAAATATGCCCTATATAAGTCTATAGGGAGAAAAAAATTGTGCAGTTGCAATATTCGAAGCCTTGAATTTAGTATGTAAAGGCTTTTGCTTGCACGCTAACTTTTTACTTTCAACTTGCAGTGCATGCGCTAACCCGCCCATGTTAATCTTTTACTTTGAGCGCATTTAACGTGCAAGCGCTATGGAATTTGCATCGCAATACAAATAAATCATAACAATAATAATAGATATTTATTTTATTAAAAAAATTACAATCATATATATATATATAGAAATATCTATTTAAAAATAAAAAGAACATTTTCTTCTATGTGAAGAACATTTGAATGTAAACTATTCATAACTACCTTCGAGTTTAGCACAGTTGGTGTAACACGGTCTCAGGTTAGGAAGTGAGCAATAACTGTTAGATTTTTATTTTTATTTTAAATATGCCCTATATAAGTCTATAGGGAGAAAAAAATTGTGCAGTTGCAATATTCGAAGCCTTGAATTTAGTATGTAAAGGCTTTTGCTTGCACGCTAACTTTTTACTTTCAACTTGCAGTGCATGCGCTAACCCGCCCATGTTAATCTTTTACTTTGAGCGCATTTAACGTGCAAGCGAAAAAATTATTTAGTGTGCTACTTATTTTCTGGCCCTCAGTAAATGAATTTTCAACAAATGTATTATTTCTTTTACAAACGAATAACAATTTTGAATACACTCACCGGCCACTTTATTTGTTACACCTTGCTAGTACCGGGTTGGAACCCCTTTTGCCTTCAGAACTGCCTTAATTCTTCATGGCATAGATTCAAGAAGGTGTTGGAAACATTCCTCAGAGATTTTGGTCCATATTGACATGATAGCATAACGCAGTTGCTGCACATTTGTCGGCTGCATATCCATGGTGCGAATCCCCCGTTCCACCACATCCCAAAGATGTTCTATTGTATTGAGATCTGGTGACTGTGAAGGCCCTTGGAGTACAGTGAACTCATTGTCATGTTCAAGAAACCAGATTGAGATGATTTAAGCTTTGTGATATGGTGCATTATCCTGCTCGAAATAGCCATCAGAAGATGGGTACACTGTAGTCATAAAGGGATGGACATGTTCAGCAACAATACTCAGATAGGCTGTGGCATTTAAACGATGCTCAATTGGTACTAAGGGGCCCAAAGTGTGCCAATAAAATGCCCACCACACCATTATACTACCACCACCAGCCTGAACGATTGATACAAGGCAGGATGGATCCATGCTTTCATGTTTTTACGCCAAATTCTTACCCTACCATCTGAATGTTGCAGCTGAAATTGAGACTCATCAGACCAGGCAAAATTTTTCCAATATTCTATTGTCCAATTTTAGTGAGCTTGTGAGAATTGTAGCCTCAGTTTCCTGTTCTTAGCTGACAGAAGTGGCACCCGGAGTGGTCTTCTGCTGCTGTAGCCCATCTGCTTCAAGGTTCGACGTGTTGTGCATTCAGAGATGGTATTCTGCATTCCTTGGTTGTAACGATTGGTTATTTGAGTTACTGTTGCCTTTCTATCATCTTGAACCAGTCTGCCCATTCTCCTCTGACCTCTCACATCAACAAGGCAGTCATCCACACAACTCAGTGCTTACTACAGTGTTTGCTTGTATGTTGAGCCACAGCCAGCTCTTGTGAATTTCAAATGCAATAGCATGCAACTTAAAAGATCTGTCAAATGTGTATTTGTCTAATTGTATTTTCACCTGTGCAAAACACAGGTGTACTTAATTTTTAATATACTCAGAGCCAATCCTGTGCAAAACCTCTCTATTTAAGGCTGGCTGTTAGGCTGCATATTGTCTTCACATTGTTTCTGTTTTGTCACAAGCCAGAACCTGTTTCCTGTACTTCAGTACATATTTGGAGGAAGACGTCACCTTTGCACCTGTTTACAAATTTGTTTCCTGCCTTGTGCAATTCCTGCACTTCAGTTGTTACCAGGAGAAAGACTTTACCTTTAAACCTGCTACCTGTTTACAAGTTTGTTTCCTGCTTTGTGCAAATCCTTCACTTCCGTTATTACCAGGAGAAACACTTCCTTTTGAATCTGCATCTCTGCTTACTTGTTTGTTCCTTTCCACTCCTGGCGTATGTGGACATAACATACCTGAATAGTATATATTTAAAATACCCTGCAAGTATTTGCTAAATCAAAGTATTTTGTTATTTAAATAAATCTGATATATTTTCAATCTTTATGGCTTCTACTAATTTTCATTTAAAGCAACTGTTCCAGACAATGAGACTCTCACAAAATATCCGGAGACAGAACATGACAATCTGGCCCCAACAACCATGCCACATTCAAAGTCACTTAAATCCACTTTCTTCCCCATTCTGATGCTCGGTTTCAAATTCAGTAAGTCGTCTTCACCACATCTAGATGCCTAAATGTCTTGAGTTGCTGCCATGTGATTGGCTGATTAGCAATTTGTGTTACCAAGCAATTGAACAGGTGTACCTAATAAAGTGGCCGGTGAGTGTATATGCAAGCGGGTAATTCAAATTGGCTATCACTGTTTGGTTTGTCCATTCATATATAATGTCATCCATCTCTGATATTGCTCTCTGGTAAACTAATGTAGTATCTCTTAATAAACTGCACATTTTGCGCACTGGTCATTATCTTTCTACTTCATAAGATTTTGTTAAACTTTAACAGTCTCAGCTGAAATATTTTTGACATTTTGTTTTGCTCCCCTTTATTATGAAACATCATCATGATCAAGCCTAATATTGTACAAAGTTCTACAATCTGGTTAAGGTCATTTGAAACATTACATGTATAATATTAATGCTCATTTGTATGACAAACCTTTCCCTTCTTCTTGATTATAATTCATAGCAGAATGTGCAGTGAGACAACGCCCGGAGCAGACATGATTCATCAGTATCAATGTTGAATTCTCTCTATTTTAAAAGCATAGAATGATTTGTACCTGCTGCACGTAGATCTATCATTATCAATCTTCATTCATCTAGAACACCTATTAAATGTATGCTGCCGGACATTACTCCCGGACATATTACTAAAGAACATGTTCGTCTTTAACTAGCGCTCATAAATTAGCCATTTACATGATTACTTGTAGGTTTGTTATCTACAATAATGTAATATATAGATTTTGTATGATTCCAATAAAAAAAAATAATCCAAGGTTAAAATTTGTTTGGTTTTTGCTCATGCAAAAAGCTGCCACTGCTTATTAGTTAATAATTATTTTGCTCTCCACGGATTTTGAACGACTGTTCTATATGTCTGTTAAAATTGAGATTTTGCTTAAGAAATATATATAATCTAATGTTTAAAGGAACATGAAGCTGGAAAAATAAAATCATTTTTTATTTTGCTATTGCATGGTTGTCAACAATTTAGAAAAGATTTCCAGGGAACTTTGAAGCAAAACAACCAAGTACACCTGTTGCAGGAGCAATGTCTACTTTCAAAGATGGTTTCCATAGCTCCGCCTATGGCTGGTTATTGCTACCACAAGCTTGTGGTAGCAATTAGCACTCAGAAAATTAACCAAATGCCCCAAATGCCCTCAGGGCATTGTAGTTTTTTTTTTTTTAAAGAAAAATTATCTTTTTTTTTATATAAAAAACAACTGCACTAGGCAGTTTTTGGGGGAGTGGGGTGTTAGAAAAAAAACGGCACTGAAACTATGTGTTCCCAGAAAACATATACAGAATGTATCAGCATATACATATAAATTTATATTTGCTGCCCATCGCTGTGCAACTTACCCCCTGTACTAGGTTCTGATCCCGTCTCTTACGGTATCAGAATGAGGCTCCCATTGGAGCCTATGGAAGTGCACTCTCATGAGCACAATGCTTCTCAGCAATGCGAGCGTGAGTTTGCGTTCTCATTGCTGCTAACTTGTAACTGGTATTACAAAGTGGAGCTCTAATATTGTTTTCTTGAAAGCGATATTTAGTGCTCCATTTGTAATCTGGCCCTAAATAGTGTATTATTTGGTCTCATTTTTAAACTGCAGGAGATTCACAGATGCAAGCTCAACAAATACCAAATTATATTCTGTATATTATCATTTGGCTGTTCTAAAGTAGAGTTTAGGATTCTCGTGTTCCACAATATGCAATACCTACAGGACATGAGATCAAAACAGGGACTGTCCATATTGACAGTTGGCAAGTATGCTATTGCTCACCTATACTATGAGGTCTATTTATCAAAGGTCTGGCGGACCTGATCCGACAGTGCGTATCAGGTCCGACAGACCTCGCTGAATGCGGAGAGCAATACGCTCTCCGTATTCAGCATTGCACCTGCAGCTCTTGTGAGCTTCTGGTGCAACGCCGCCCCCTGCAGATTTGTGGCCAATCGGCTGCTAGCAGGGGGGTGTCAATCAACCCGATCGTACTCGATCGGGTTGAATTGTGGCGATCTCTGTCCGCTCAAAGCAGGCGGATTGGGTTATGGAGCAGCGGTCTTTAGACTGCTGCTTCATAACTGCTGTTTCTGGCGAGCCTGCAGGCTCGCCAGAAACAGGGGCCCTCAAGTTCCATTCAGAGCTTGATAAATGGGCCTCTCTATGTTTAATCATCGCAAGGAATTTAAACACATAGTTAAAGTCAGCTCTGGATCAGCAATGCAGAAGACCTAAACACAACAGCTAAGCCAATCAGGTGTGGCATATATGTTCAGCCACTAATGATCAGCTGTATTTGGCTCAGTATCAGCAGTGCACCTCCACTTCAGAGCTTACTTGAACTATTTCAACCACTCTTTTGTGGCTTAATACATAGGTATAGTCATGCAAGAGCACAATAAGATGTTCCTTTGTATTAGAGAATGTTTCTATTTCAGCTTTATGTCTTTTTTAAGTCTTTCTAACTCAGAAAAATTGAAGATTACTTTTTAAGCAGGGGTCATCAATGCTGCCTTTATTTTACATTGTACAACAGCGACAGACTATATGATAAGTGCCTTAGTATTTTTACACTGTTTTGAACAGCTTCTTTATTTAACCATGCATCAAGTCTCCAATAAAAAAAAAAAACATGTCAGGATAATTAAAAAATAATAATATTGGTGGCATGTACAGTGCAGGGGATATAACAGATTATAGTTGCATTGAGAGTAGAACAATGACACAGTTCAGCCTGAACATCTGTGATCTGCTGTTTCTGTGCATAATATTCTGTGTAACTCATTCCATAGCTTGTACAGACCATATTATCAATACAATAGTTTATTTCATAGTCAAAATTTTGTCAAGTAATTTATTTCATGTATAATTTCTTTAAACCCATAAACATCTAAAGATTATTTAATGTGCTGATACTACCCATTTTGAGTAAACTGCCCTGATATGATTATAGATTTCAGTGGCAAATCAAATACTACTTGATACAAATACTACCATATGATACGGCCAACCAAAGGCTAAGGAATAAAGTGATATAATTGATACTAATCTGTTACATCTCCCTTTTGATTCCACTGTTAAAGGTCAGTGTAACCATACTCATATCATACTTGTGGTGTAAAATGTTTGGAATTCTCAGACAGCAAGTATTGTGTTATTTTAAATGTCATTCAAACACAGTCTGTATGACACAGCAAAGGTCAACGCCAGCAAACAGCTTGATCTGCAAAATTGATTGTCTTCTTACATAACAGCCTGAGTTGCCTAAAATAAAACAAATTTCAAAAAGGCAAGTATTAATTTAATGGAAAAGAACACTATTTTTCTGGGGTTATTTGGGACCAGTATATTGTGTACAAATAAATAACTCTATCTATACATTGAAAATGTTACTGTTTTTATTTATAAAAGTAATCTGTTGTGTGCTCTCACTGACAGTCCCAGAAGTCCAAAATATGATAGGTTTGTATGTACCATGAACAAGCTATGCATAAATGCAGGGCAATTTATTTGTGTATAGTGGCTTAAAGGTCCAGTCAACACAGTAGATTTTCATAATCAACAAATGCAAGATAACAAGACAATGCAATAGCACTTAGTCTGAACTTCAAATGAGTAGTAGATTTTTTTTCTGACAATTTTAAAAGCTATGTTTTTTTCCACTCCCCCTGTACCATGTGACAGCCATCAGCGAATCACAAATGCATACATGTACCATGTGACAGCCATCAGCCATTCACAAATGCATACACACGTATTCTTGCACATGCTCAGTAGGAGCTGGTGACTCAAAAAGTTTAAATATAAAAAGACTGTGCACATTTTGTTAATGGAAGTAAATTAGAAAGTTGTTTAAAATGGCATGCTCTATGTGAATAATGAAAGTTTAATTTTGATTGAGTGTCCCTTTAAATACTTTAAATTCCCTAAATATCAAGTACTCCCAACAGGCAAGATTTTTAATATAGTAGAACTAGCACACCGGTGAAAAATTCAGTTGCTGGATGAAAGCAGGTTGGTAACCGTGGTTACTTATCAGCTGATTATTTTACCTGTGCTCAAGTTCAGCTATAGTGAAAACCTGATCTGTTGAGGGTACTTGAGGACCCCGTTTGATAAACACTGGCCTAGATTACATGTGGAGTGCTATCATTATCGCAAGTAGTGCAAACATAATGCCGAGCTTGCGATAATGTTAATGTTAGAATCTATATTAAAAGAAATATTACATGCTCACAGATCCATAAACTTTCAATGGCAAGCACAAAGCAGAAACTTGCACTCATATTGCAAATTCATGAACTTGAATGAAGCGGCTCAATAGTTTATTTGGTAAATAATGTTAGAAATCGCAAGATTTTACTAAAGCATGATTTACAGTGTGAGAACAGTTAATAGACAATACTGTAAACGGGAAAAGTCACAGTCACTTTTTTATGTAAGATATTAAAGGGACAGTTTACTCAAAAATTTTCTCCCCTTTAATTTGTTCCCAATGATCCACTTTACCTGCTGGAGTGTATTAAATTGTTTACAAGTAGCTCCTTTACCCTTATATTGGCATTTGAAATTGTTAATTTAGCATGTGGTATCCCCACCTATTCTGAAAGTTTGTGGCCGCGCGTACCAGCTATAGATAAGCTTTGTAAACACAGCCAGCAGAAGAAATTACACTCCCAGTGTGATAAAGCAGAGATAAGGTAATAAAATGTTGATTTTCCATTGTTCTCTCAAAGTATTGGTGATTGTTTTAAGGACATATATAAGATAAAGAAGCAGGTATATGTGCACAATGTGATACAGTAATGAGATCTGATTATACCTACAAGCGCAACCTATTTTATTAGGTTGTGGCTTCAAAACACAAAATCAGAGCTTTAATATACACAAATAAACCTTAAAAAGCTAATTTTCATACATTTTTTACTCTGCAGTTGGTAAAAAAAGCAATTGTAAACACATTAAGGGAAAAACTATTTTACAGTATACTGTCCCTTTAACATAGTTAACTGTTGACCTTGATTCTGAAGCAAAACCTTTCAACATTAAAACAAAGTTTATTAATACATTTTACAGTGTAATGCATATAAACAGCACATCCTACAGGCATGCACTCTACACCCATAATGCCTCAGTTCAAATAGACAAATACTTAGTTTACATTATAATATTATTTTGGAACTTAAAATGTTAATTTCTCACATTGTTATTGTTGTTTTAAACAGTACAAAGGTTTCAAGGCAAACACCTGTAATATAAGGTATATAACCGCTGAATTGTCATTGTATTAGTAATTTACATTTGTTTACTGTAAAACTGGTAAGTTTCTGGTAACTTACCAACGGGTAATATGGTCTACCCTGCTAATTTGCGCAAAGCAATATTCAAACTTAAAGGGATGCTAAACCCAATTTTTTTTTCATGATTCAGATAGAGCAAGAAATTTTAAGCAACTTTCTAATTTACTCCCATTATCAATTTTTCTTCATTCTCTTGGCATCTTTATTTGAAAAAGCAAGAATGTAAGCTTAGGAGCCAGCCCATTTTTGGTTCAGACCCTGGGTAGCACTTGCTGATTGGTGTCTAAATGTATCCACCAATCAGCAAGTGCTACCCAGGTGCTGAACCAAAAATGGGCCGGCTCCTTAGCTTAGATTCTTGCTTTTTCAAATAAAGATGCCAAGAGAACAAAGAAAAATTGATAATAGGAGTAAATTAGAAAGTTGTTTAAAATTGCATGCTCTATCTGAATCATGAAAGTTTAATTTTGACTAGACTATTTCTTTAAAGCACTGATTATTTGTTGTGTGTTTATTTTGAAATCTATAGATCATGTTCTATTGTAAGAAATGTTAAAATGTATTTGAAGATAAAAAATGTTTTAATTTGTTCACAATGCTGAAACAAAATAATATTTTTTTAGTTATAGAATTGAATATACATTTTTAGATGTACATAATAAACAAAAGGCCCATCTAGTCTGCCCATATATCTATTTGATGGAGAGTCACTTAATTACCCTCAGGATAGTTACACATTTCCCAGGTATCCATGAAATTCTTTACTGGACTGGTCCAAGAGATTTCTATTGAAAGGGCATCTGGCTGTATTCTCCCAGACTGAATGTTAGTAAATATGCAGTAAACTCTCATATGGAACAAGATCCCATCACTCATTAACTCAACAATCTTCCATATTAGCGGTCACCTATATAGAGGCAGGTGAGTAGCGATACTGTGGGAATGATAAGACTTGTAATAAATACTTTTATTTTACATCTATGAGTTTCACATGTCCTTCTGCAGTAACTTGAATTTACATGGGATTTTAAACTAAGAGCTTAGTCAAAGCTCTTGCATGGGTGAGTATCGCTCCATTTGTTATACCTATTGGATATTATACAGGACTTCATTATTGTGTTTTCTTTTTCTTCCTTCCTTTTAAGGACGCCATTTAAGAAGACCCCTGGACTGTATATCCTATTTTTTTTTTTTGCACTATTTAACTCATACACTCATAAATTCACATACAAACACAAACATGTGGAACTACATTAGTGAACATTAAAAGTATATAACTTAAATGAATTACCTCTTCTGTAAAAAAAAAAGTGCTTAAATAAATGACACCTGAATCTGCTATTCTCAAGCTTGAAATCATGACAACTTGTTCTGGTATTGCTCGTTTTTTGAAAAATACTTTCATCCTCAGCTTTATTAAATACCCTGAAGGGACTTAATAGTCAAAATTGAACTTCTAGTGAAAGCTATTACAATTTCAGTGCTCTATGTAAATATGCTGTGCCGGTCTATTGCAATTGCATTCAAACACTGTTCCTGTGCTAAAAGCTGGCAGTGATGTATATCATTTTCCTCAACTATGCTAAGCAGACATTTACCCTTTAAAACATGTAAGATACACTATATAGCCAAAAGTATGTAGACACCCCTACTAATTATTGAGTTCAGGTGACTCAACCAGATCCACGGCAATTAAGTGCAGAAAATCCAGCATATAGCCATGAAATCTCCATATTAAATCATAGTTAGTACAGTGGGTCATACTGAAGAGCTCAGTAATTTAAACATTGCACTATCATAGGAAGCAACTATTGCCACAAGTCCTGGTCAACAGCCCCAGTCAACTGTCAGTGTTATTATTGTGAAGTGAAGTGGAGTGGAGTTCCAAACTGCCCCTGAAAGCAACATCAATGCAAGAACTGTGCACTGAGAACTTCATGAAATGGATTTCCATGCCAAGCAGTAGTATACAAGCCTCACATCAACATCCGTTGGCATGCTTTGATGAGTTTGGTGTGGAGGAAATTGAGTGGCCTGCACAGATCCCTGACCTCAACCCCATTAAACACCTTTGGGAAGAATTGAAACAACAATTGCAAGCCTGACCTTCTTGTCCAACGTCAGTGCCTGACGCCAAATGCATTTTTGGCTGAATGGGCACAACTTCCCACAGACACAATATTGTAGAAAGCTTTCACAGAAGAGTGGCAGCTGTTGGGGAATCAACATATTAATGCCCATGATTTTGGAATGGGATGTCCGACAAGCTTAAAAAATGGTGTTGGTCAGTTGCCCACATACTTTTGGCCATATAGTGTATGTAAGCATAAAACATATACCCCTGTTGGAGGAATAACTAACTACACATGGCTGGTTTAAACAATATTACTTGCCTAGTTCCGTACACCTGTATTTTTAACTGTAGGAGATTTCCAGACAGAAATCTGTAGTTTTCTACAAATGCTGTGAGACCTGTCTTTAAAATATCCAGAAATCATCTTAATTAAAGTGAAAGTAAACTTTGATGAATGAGAGCCCGTTTTTTAAAACTACTTTTAAAAACAGGGGCACTTTCATTCATCAAAGTTTACAAAGCAGCTGTTTTAATTAAAAACGTACCTCTCTTCTTTGCACAGCCAGAGCAGCTTCCCCCACCTGGAGATCCTTTTTTCACACGTCATCAATGACTAATCCAGCTTCCTCCAATCACAGCTTTCCCCCCCAGGGTAGTCATTGTCTGAGGCCATGCCATGATTGGAGGAAGCTGGATTAGTCATTGATGACGTGTGAAGAGAGGATCTCCGGGTGGGGGAAGCTGCTCTGGCTGTGCAAAGAACAAAGGTAAGTTTTTAATCAAAATGGCTGCTTTGTAAACTTTGATAAATGAAAGTGCCCCTGTTTTTAATAGTATTTTTAAAAAATGGGCTTTCATTCATCAAAGTTTACCTTTACTTTAACTAAACCTATGTAGACATTACTGCTTACTTTAGCCTTTCTCTGGCATTGCACCAAACATCTCCTTTGGTTCTTTGCAATCTGTGTTTTGGTTTACTTGCCAAACTATGAAAGGTGTGCAAATGTTTTTAGCAAAATCTCTCTCTTGCTTTCTCTCTTTCTCTCTCTTCCTCTCCTTTTCAAGCACTGAAAATAAGTTGGCTTCATGGCTCGGTTCATTACAGCAGCTTTACTATAATAAAACTATATACTAGTTTAACTTTTTTGAGCTGATGTTGCACACATCATGTCATATCACAATGCACTTTTTATCACTGCTTATGCTCATCTCAGGTGAAGCAAATAAAATGTTAGGGTTTATAAAATAAAGAAAATAATGCAATACAACCATACTGATCTAAACAAAGAAATGGTTTTAAACTGTCAGCTTAGCTAAACTCCCCAGGGTCCCATAAACAGTCTAGTGCATCACAATGCATGAGTCAGTAGAAGTCAAAATGATTTAATTGTTTTTGCTGGTAAACCTCATGAGGCTCATTTACATATTTTTTGTGGCTTGAAAAGTTAAGTACATCAGTTTTCAAAACATGAAACAAGTAAAACGTAGCATCCATGTTGTTTATTTCCCTGAAAATGTAAAAATTTGCAAATATAATCAGCTGTTTTGGTACAGTGATACACATTAATATTTGAACATATACAGTATATCTAGAATCGTGTACAATGAATTATAGGCAGAAAATTGTTGTATGTGATCATTTAGTTTGGCTCATGCATTAAATCACATATATGTGGTGTTATGTGCTGCTAAATAATAATATTTTATGTAAGATAGCAATATTCACTAATCATGTTGTCAGCATATCAGACAGGGATAGAAATAAAGATCACCACTTGTGGGGCAAATGTACACATTTAACTAAATCTACAATAAAGGTAACTTCTTTCAATGTTCCATCAGTATTTGTGAGTTATACGTTTTTATTAGTTTTTATCTTATCTGACTGCATGTTTGCACCTCTTTATCTTAATATCAGCAGCCTTCAATGTTCTGACACTTGTATCTTATCTTCCAATTCAACTACATATATGTAGAAACAGATGAATAATTCTGATAATTCTTATGTAAAGTATTATAATGGTGATAGTTTACTGGATAATGTCTGTTTAGTGAACAGCACACAATAGAATATACCAGCGTCTAGAAAACTCTTTAATATATAATAAAGAAAACCTTTTATGTAATCACCTCTCAGATTAAGGGATTTATTTTAATCGTATCGACTAATATCATTATTATAAAAAGTCATTAATCCAACTCTAATTTAATAATACAAACCCAGACCTATGATATTGACGCTGCCTTCCTATGACACTGACCTGAGGGCACAAAACGTGTCAGAAGGTCCAGTGAACACGTTTTCATTGAACATAAATGATCTTCTCATATGGCCATGTGTACAGAGTTCTAGTCAGCAGCACATCTGAAATACAAATTGCGTGTAAATAATCATCTGAAAGAAGATGCCAGTGGTTCTAATATAGGTATTGCTCTTTGTAAAAGGGACACAGGGTCACTGCACAAGCTCCATGAAACCTGAACCCCACCGGATGCCAGTAATTTCATGGCTGAGCTCTGCTTTCTCGGCTTTACGCCATATCTCGTATGAAGGGTGAACTTTGCTTTCCAGACATGCAGCTCATCTTTTTTTTTTTTCTCTCCTCCCACATTTCATGATGCAGAGGAAATCCAGTGTAAAAGTGCTGAAATCCGCATCAGTCAGAGGGAGCACCTGGGCAACCAGGAGGAGTTTGTTAGACTGGGAGAAAAACAAACCTGTTCGCCTGGGGAATTCTCTGTTATCACAAAGAAAAGACTGGCAAAGGGATTAGGAGGGTACCAGAAAGAGCGAGCTGAGGTTTGAATGAGCTGAGTGCATTGGGAGCTGTCCTTTCAGCACCACACAACACAACGCTGCACGCCTCGCTCAATGAGCAACCTGTTTAATAATAACTAGCGCTACTATTCGGTTACTACAACTTGCTATTGCTAATGTGCGAGCACGGAAAAGCTGCCTCTTATGCAACAGCAACTGAGTTTTGCTGCATACATATATTAAACTGCTGGATGTATTTGCTGCAGTCAACGTGGGACGTAAAAACAAATGAAAAAAAATGGGAAGTGCCTTTGGAGGTTTCTTATTGGATTCCCTGCAAATGGTTGTAAACTTAAATTAAAAAGGTATGTTGTTCTTCTATTTGTCTTTTATTTCCAATTTGTTTCAAATTGAATTGGTATATTCTTACACCAGCTGTCCCTATGAATTAATGAGTTAGCAGTGTAGTAAGTAAACATATGTAAAGTACTTAAAAAGAACTTTGGAGAATAAAAAAGAACTGTAATTACAAAGTATAAAGAAATTAAATATATTTTTTGCAATCGTCTGTTAAACATCAGAATTTAAATCCATTTTCTGTAATATATAGATTAATATTCCGACTCTGTTATATTTGAGTTCTACAGTATTACATCGAGTTTAGTACAGTGGATTTAATACACTGCTATAAACTAACATGTTTTGTTTAAATTGTAGGTCTGTTTCCCTGAGAATCTAAATAGACAATATGACCTGTCAGATATTAGAGAATGGATCTGATACATATTTTGAAGATACGGAGATCAGTATAAATGTTGGGGGATACAAGCAACGGTTAAGATATGACACATTACTAAAATTTCCAGAAACAAGGTTATGCAAGTTGCTAGCTTGCCAGTCAAAGGAATCCATACTAGAGTTGTGTGATGACTACGATGACGTAAAGAACGAATTTTACTTTGATAGAAATCCTAATTTGTTTCCCTATGTCTTGCATTTTTATAACACTGGTAAACTGCACGTTATGGGTGAGCTTTGTGTCTTTTCGTTTTGCCAAGAGATTGAATACTGGGGGATAAATGAATTTTTTATAGATTCCTGCTGCAGTTACAACTATCATGGTAAGAAAGTGGAACCAGAAGCAGACCAATGGGAAGAAAAAAGTGAGCAAGAGAGTACCACTTCTTCGTTTGATGAGATTTTGGCATTTTACCATGATGCTTCCAAGTTTGATAGACAACCTTTTGGAAACTTCAGAAGGAGACTATGGTTAGCACTGGATAACCCTGGCTATTCTATATTGAGCAGAGTTTTCAGCATTCTTTCTATAATGATAGTCCTTGGCTCCATTATAACCATGTGCCTCAACAGCTTGCCAGAATTTCAAATTGTTAATGCCAATGGAAGCACAGAAGAAGATCCCCGGTTTGAAATAGTGGAACATTTTGGCATAGCTTGGTTTACATTGGAATTGGTGGTGCGCTTTGCGGTCTCTCCAGACTTCAAAGCTTTTTTTAAACACCCTCTGAACATTATAGACTTCATTTCAATAGCTCCATTTTATATAACCTTAATTGTCAACTTAGTTGTGGAAAGTAGCCCAACTCTAGCAAACTTAGGAAGAGTTGCCCAAGTTCTCAGGCTAATGAGAATTTTTCGTATCCTGAAACTTGCTAGACATTCAACTGGTTTGAGATCTCTTGGGGCCACCCTTAAATACAGCTATAGAGAGGTAGGTCTTCTATTGCTCTACTTGTCTGTAGGAATTTCCATATTCTCTGTTGTGGCTTACACCATTGAAAAAGAAGAAAATGATGGATTGGCCACTATTCCAGCCTGCTGGTGGTGGGCTACTGTTAGCATGACAACTGTTGGATATGGAGATGTTGTTCCAGGGACCATTGCTGGGAAACTGACTGCTTCTGCTTGCATTTTAGCTGGCATTCTTGTTGTTGTGCTTCCCATTACTCTAATATTCAATAAATTTTCTCATTTCTACCGAAGGCAAAGGCAATTAGAAAATGCCATGCGAAGCTGTGATTTTGGTGATGGAGTAAAAGAGATGCCCTCTGTAAATTTAAGGGATTATTATGCTCACAAAGTTAAATCTCTCATGGCAAGTCTGACAAATATGAGCAAGAGTACCCCAAGTGAGGAAAGTCTGAATGGTTCTATTAACTAGGTCAAAAAAGTATAATCACAATTTTCATGTCTATCTGGAGCTTATGTCTATAATGGTATAAGTGGTTGCTATAGTCACCTACAACACACCATATGTGCACATTCTATATGCAACATTTATTGGAAAATGTGCTATCTGAACTTCTGTTCTTAATCCAATTCACAATGCTTTTGCTGATCCTTAATTGTAGTGATGACAAAGTATGTATATGCGGTTGTTTTATGTTTGCTGTCCCTTATAAACAGATGTTCGCAATATTTATTCAGATATGTTTGTTTGTGTCAAAAGTAATTTGTCCTAAAATGTATTAAATAATATTTCGAAATATCTGTTTGTGATATAACTATTGGACATGCATAGTTCACTGTATGTACACTGTACTGTTTACTTTTATTGTTCAGATAGAGCAAAGGATGTAATAACATTCATTGTGTACAGGAATTGAACCTCAAATTCTTTTTCATTGTGAAAACACAGGTAAATGTATTAAAAAAAACTTACACATCAATCATTATATCATTTAAATTATTTATTAATGTCTTAATATATCAATAAATTGATAATTTAATTGATACATTTTTAAATTGAAATATTATCACCATATTTACTATATATCCCCGCAAGTGTGATTACAGTTATATGTACAAGTTTTGTCACCCTTGACCAAATAGCATATTTTGATTTTCTTTGTAAAAAGAAGTTAATGCAACCTGTACAGTGAACAAAATATAAATTCAACATATTCTGTAAATTCCAAAGCACAGTTACTATTTATTTGTTGAATTTAACTGATTGAAAAAATATATGTGATGTTTGCAAATATTTCGGGCGCCCATCTAGGTGATCGCAGGTAAGGTTTCCATCTGCTGAAGCCTTCCATTAAAACCAGTCTAGTTTGTTTTGGATATTTTTTTTTATTGAATACATTTTTAATTAAGTACACAAACAAGTCATACAGGAGACCATATATAACAGCATTTTTGATAAGACATCAAAAAAGTGCTTAACAAAGACACTTGTCAGTCTCACAATAAATATGCACCAAGAAAAAGATCTGCAATATGTCTCAAGGTCACAGAATTGGAATGAGGACCCAAAGAATAATATCTTCAATTAGTGTAATAGTACCAAAATATAAAAAAGCGGGGGTGAGGAATGGGGGTCAGAGAAATGAAAGATCATTCCCCTATCCAGCCTCCAGCCACTTTGTGCATATAAGACTATAGGAGGAGGTCCCTGACTTTTTAGACCATGGGGGGGTGAAAGTTTCCAGGGTTCACAAATAAGTCAAAATATGTCCATAGCTTTAACATAGATTCATTAACTCCCTAACATCATGGGGCCACCATTTTCTTCCAGTTCCTAGCTATCAGTAGCTTTACTGAGATGAGAATAAAGCTTAGCTTTTTTGATGTTCAAACGTTGAAGTGATGTGCTGGAGACTGGAGTGTGTTATGCATGGGAGACCCAACTGTTCAGATAGCTGTATAGTTTTTCTACAAATAGGTTGAATAACAGGGAAATCCCATCAAATATGAAGGGGGGTTCCCAGCTCCCTGCAATTTCTCCAACAGATTGGAGAGTGATCAGAAAAGATTTTATGTAATTTAGTGGGGACCATATGCCATTGGGTAAATAGTTTATAGTATAATTCATAAATGCTACAGAGCACTGCTGTTCTACCTTGTACTCTTGTCTCAACTCTGTCTCCCAATGTTTAATGTACTTAGTTTTAAAAACAGCTGATCCAGTAATTAGGCTTCTATATTGGTCAGACAACAGTTTATAAAGTTAAAGGCAAATGGTCCACCTGGATTCCCATGGAGTCAATAGAGGAGGACCATCTGAGAAAAAGCTCCAGTCACTCATTAGTGCTCGGAGATAGAAGCATATTAAAATTAAGCCTTCGTGGTAAGGCTACCAAGTCTAGCAAGTCAGCTTGAGTTCGAAAAGTATCTCCTTAGTAGAAGTCCCTAGATAATAATAAATCTGCAACACCCTATTTAAAATTAAAATGCACCTTTCTATCCCTTTAAATGCAAAAGGACTTATATAAGTTATATGGGCATTTTAAAATTTGTATTCCTTTTTTTATGTTTATTTCTCATGTATGATTCAAAGCATGTTACTCCATGTATTTTAAGTGTATTTTAAGGTCATCTGGTATTTATATATCATGAGCACTAATCTTTGTTTTTTGTTTCTTTCCTTTTTTAATAAAGACTTGCAATTATTACTATTTCAATTACATTTCCAAATCTTTTTTAAATGCATAGGGTATTTAATATATCAATGGTTTATTTCATATCAATATCTGCAACAGACCTTATAAAACTGAGAAATAAACATTTAGGACCCATAATTATTTTTCATTCCACTAACCTCTACATTTAGCATAAATACACACAAACTAGTCAAAATGTCATTGAATGCTATCTAAAATGTTTATATGGTTGTTAGCTGAATAATCACTATAGCATCAATATTTTCTGGATGTGGCTAGTTTGTAATTTGATCACTACTTTTTTAGTTAAAGGGACATGAAACACATTTTCTTTTTATATACATAGTATATCTCAGCAATTAAATGCCAGATTGCAAAAAGTCTACATACAAAACAAATGTTTCAATAGCTTTTAAACTGACATTTTGTCAGCTAAATTTGCATTATTATTTTAATCCCTGGTAATACCTTTTTAAACGAGCTACTACAGTAATCTAACAGTGACTGCAACGGATTTGTTACTGTTATTTCCAATGTGAAAAGATAATATAGACAATTAATATTTACAAAAATCTTACATTATAGGATTTTAACAATTAAAAGAACCTATTTTCAATGTTAAAATAATGTATAACTCCTGTATTACCAAAATCCAGCATTTAGTGCCTGACCAGCAGTACCTAACATCAGTTATTAATAATACTATGGCAGGCTTGGACAGGAGACGATGGACAAATAAATGGTAAGACGCACTTACATCATTACAAATAAAGGAGCTTATTAACCAGCCAATATAACTTTTCCCCCCATTTCTGTACTTTTTTTGTGCTAAAGGGCATGAACGAATGAACAAATCAATTTTGTCAAGCAAACATTTGTTTTTTGTCTGTTTCGTTCAATAATGTATTTGGCTGTTCGTATATCAAACGACCTGATGAATAAGCAAAGTTCAGTAGAATTTGCATTAGTCCAAAACCCAGCGCACATCTTTAAAGGCATTGATTTCCTTGAATACTACTTTAGCTACACCTTTGCTTCAGTTTTGCCCAGTGTAAAATGTTTTCTTGACCACAGATGTTCTAAAGATGCATTCATATCCTCACACCTAAAATACTCTATAACTGCCGCAGAGGACTAAAGACAAAAATTTCCTATGTCAAGCATAGGAAATTTTGAAAAACAGATAGCATGTAGAGACAAGTTACTATAATGATGGAGACGTTAACTAAGTAATGGAATGATACAATAAAAATGATCAGTCATTACATTAGGATGGATAAAAGATGACTAAGAAAGACATTCGAGACACTAACAAAGAGAGAAGTAAAATCACAGGAAAGCAAAAACATTTCTTAAAATTAGAAGAATTAAAGAATATCTGCTGGTTATATGTACATCATTCAAGTAGCTCATAGTGACCTCCTTTAAGACTTTCTCGTCACAAATAAAATTTGGGGTAACAAAATAAAATGTATAGAAGTTATAGAAGAAAAAAAAAAAGAGAGGTTTTCAATCATCAGTAATAGGCACAGGCTTCTGGAATAAAATGTCAATAAGCATCAGATCTTCCCAGCAGCATCTTACATTCAGGAAATATTTCAAATCTTTGTTATTTGAACAGGATTTCCAAAATAACCAATAATGTCCTGTTTCATCTTGTTGCCTCCTTGTATCATGCCTCCTTCATATACCTTATATTTCATTCTCTTTGTACTCTCAGTAAACAGAAGCATGTCAATATTATAGAATTGGGAGGAACAATGAGAAACTTAAAATAATGGCAATATCAGAAGTTGAGAAAGGTCAATGTCAAACAATGAAGAAGAGCAAGGCTTGAGAACAGCTAACGGCAGTACAACAGAATAAGTAAGATCAATGCCAGATAATAAAAAATGTCATGTAAGAAAATGAAGAACTTCTCTGTAAGAGAAGCAAATCAAAAGTCAGTGATAGAAAATGGAGGGTAGTGAAAAGGAGAATGTGTAATGCTATATATGTATACATACGTATTTATGTGTTTATATATGTCTGTAAATACATATATAAACATATAAATACCTAAATACATACGTACATGTGTATATATATATATATATATATATATATACATACATACACATTTTTCTAACTCCAGAGACCTCATATGTTTGAGTCCTTATAACTTTTGTGTGCAATATTGTTTTTAAATAATTTTTATTAAAACGTGTTATTATGAGTGTTATTGTGATTGCATATACTTTCAGTTTGTAATACCAGCGTTAAGCCCAACGAACACTAACACCTGCGATAAACCCATTATCACTTACGTGCAAACGTTTGCACTCCACTCATAATCTAGCCCTAAATAAATGCTAGGTAGAATGATGCATTGAAAGAAAAGATTAATCTGAGAATAACATGTAGATATATTTTTAAGTTTCATTAGCTGTTTAAACATTGACAAAATAACTGTCTATTAAACAATGGGAGCTGCCATGTTGTTACGTAGATTATCTTCTCTGCTGTGACCAATTAGGCACAGTTATAAATGGGTCACTAGAGTGTACAGCCAATGCCTGTGTGGAATAAAACAGTTTTTTGCACTTCCATTTGTAACAGGAACTGAAAAGCTCACAATTTCAGAATGGAGTTTCAGGAAAAGTGGACAAAATAAATAATGAAATTATATTGCAGAGTTTTATATATATATATATATATATATATATATATATATATATATATATATATGATTTATCATATTATACATTTCCATCTCAAATTGTTTAATGTCCCTTTAAAGTTGAGGACACATTAAACATAATTCTAGAAAACAATGGCAGTTAATGCAGGCATTTTCAAAGAGAGAAAGAGAAAAGTTTGGAAAAAATCTAAATGAAAGGTGATATGTCTGGTCAGTAGATATTTAACATTTAGGGGAACTTTCGTCTAGATTATGAGTTTTGCGTTAGAGGCTGTGCGGTGCTAACGAGCAGTGTATGCTCACCGCTCACTTACAGACAGCGCTAGTATTACGGGTTTTTACAAACCCGGCGTTAACCGCAAAAAAAGTGATTGTAGAGCAAAATTTGAGCTGGCTGAACGTACTCGTGCACGATTTCCCCATAGGAATCAATGGGGGAGAGCCAGCAGAAAAAAACCCTAACACTTGCAAAAAAGCAGCGTAAAACTCCTAACGCAGCCCCATTGATTCCTATGGGGAAACAAAAGTTATGTCTACACCTAACACCCTAACATGAACCCTGAGTCTAAACACCCCTAATCTTACACTTATTAACCCCTAATCTGCCACCCCCAACATCGCCAATACCTACATTATACTTATAAACCCCTAATCTGCAGTTCCGGACACCGTCACCACCTACATTATACTTATGAACCCCTAATCTGCTGCCCCCAACATCGCTGACACCTACATTATATTTATTAACCCCTTATCTGCTGCCTCCAATGTCACCGCAACCTACCTACACTTATTAACCCCTAATCTGCTGCCCCCAACGTCGCCGCCGCTATATTAAAGTTATTAACCCCTAAACCTAAGTCTAACCCTAACCCCTCTAACTTAAATATAATTTAAATAAATATAAATAAAATAACTATCATTAACTAAATTATTCCTATTTAAAACTAAATACTTACCTGTAAAATAAACCCTAAGATAGCTACAATATAACTAATAGTTACATTGTAGCTTGCTTAAGGTTTATTTTTATTTTACAGGCTAGTTTGTATTTATTTTAACTAGGTAGAATAGTTACTAAATAGTTATTAACTATTTAATAACTACCTAGCTAAAATAAAGACAAAAGTACCTGTAAAATAAAACCTAACCTAAGTTACAATTACACCTAACACTACCACTATAATTAAATTAATTCCCTAAATGAAATAAAATTATCTAAAGTACAAAAAAACACACGAAATTACAGAAAATAATAAACAAATTACAAGATTTTTAAACTAATTACACCTAATCTAATCCCCCTAACAAAATAAAAAAGCCCCCCTCCAATAAAAAAAAGCCCAACCCTACACTAAATTACAAATAGCCCTTAAAAGGGCCTTTTGCGGGGCATTGCCCCAAAGTAATCAGCTCTTTTACCTGTAAAAAAAATTAAAATCCCCCCCAACATTAAAACTCACCACCCACACAACCAACCCTACTCTAAAACCCACCCAATGCCCCCTTAAAAAACCAAACACTAACCCCCTGAAGATCACCTTACCGGGAGACGTCTTCATCCAACCGGGCAGAAGTGGTCCTCCAGACGGGCAGAAGTCTTCATCCAGACGGCATCTTCTATCTTCATCCATCCGGTGCGGAGCGGGTCCATCTTCAAGACATCCGACGGGGAGCATCCTCTTCTTTCCACGGCTACGACTGAATGAAGGTTCCTTTAAATGACGTCATCCAAGATGGAGTCCCTTTAATTCTGATTGGCTGATAGAATTCTATCAGCCAATCGGAATTAAGGTAGAAAAAATCCTATTGGCTGATGCAATCAGCCAATAGGATTGAGCTCGCATTCTATTGGCTGATTGGAACAGCCAATAGAATGCCAGCTCAATCCTATTGGCTGATTGCATCAGCCAATAGGGTTGAACTTCAATCTTATTTGCTGATCCAATCAGCCAATAGGATTTTTTCTACCTTAATTCCAATTGGCTGATAGAATCAGCCAATCGGAATTGAAGGGACGCCATCTTGGATGACGTCATTTAAAGGAACCTTCATTCAGTCGTAGCTGTGGAAAGAAGAGGATGCTCCAGTTCGGATGTCTTAAACATGGACCCGCTCCGCGCCGGATAGATGAAGATAGAAGATGCCGTCTGGATGAAGACTTCTGCCTGTCTGGAGGACCACTTCTGCCCGGCTTGGATGAAGACTTCTGCTCATCTGGAGGACCACTTCTGCCCGGTTGGATGAAGACGTCTCCCGGTAAAGTGATCTTCAGGGGGTTAGCGTTAGTTTTTTTTAAGGGGGGATTGGGTGGGTTTTAGAGTTGCGTTGGTTGTGTGGGTGGTGGGTTTTAATGTTGGGGGGATTTGTAATTTTTTACAGGTAAAAGAGCTGATTTCTTTGTGGCAATGCCCTTTTAAGGGCTATTTGAAATTTAGTGTAGGGTAGGGATTTTTTTTATTTTGGGGGGCTTTTTTATTTTGTTAGGGGGATTAGAATTGGTGTAATTAGTTTAAAAATCTTGTAATTTGTTTATTATTTTCTGTAATTTAGTGTTTTTTTTGTACTTTAGATAATTTAATTTAATTTAGGGACTTCATTTAATTATAGTGTAGTGTTAAGTGTAATTGTAACTTAGGTTAGGTTTTATTTTACAGGTACTTTTGTCTTTATTTTAGCTAGGTAGTTATTTAATAGTTATCTTACCTGTAAAATAAAAATAAGACCTAAGATAGCTACAATGTAACTATTAGTTATATTGTAGCTATCTTAGGGGTTTTTTATAGGTATTTAGATTTAAATAGGAATAATTTAGTTAATGATAGGAATTTTATTTATATTTATTTAAATTATATTTAAGTTAGGGGGGTTAGGGTTAGACTTAGATTTAGGGGTTAATAACTTTAATATAGTGGCGGTGACGTTGGTGGCGGCAGATTAGGGGTTAATAAATGTAGGTAGGTGTCGGCGATGATAGGGACGGCAGATTAGAGGTTAATAAAATTTAACTAGTGTTTGCGAGGCGGGAGTGCACCGGTTTAGGGGTTAATATATTTATTATAGTGGCAGCGATGTCCGGTTCGGCAGATTAGGGGTTAAACAATTTTTTTTAAGTTTTTGCGATGTGGGGGGCCTCGGTTTAGGGGTTAATAGATAGTTTATGGGTGTTAGTATACTTTTTAGCACTTTAGTTAAGAGTTTTATGCTACGCGTTGTAGTGTAAAACTCTTAACTACTGACTTTTAAATGCGGTACCAGGCTTGACAGGAGAGGGTCTACCGCTCACTTTTTGTCAGACTCGTAATACCGGCTATGCAAGTCCCATTGAAAAAAGAGGATACGCAATTGACGTAAGTGGATTTGCGCTATTTCCGAGTCTGGCCCAAAAAGTGAGTGGTACACCTGTACCTTCAAGACTCGTAATACCAGCGGGCGTTAAAAAGCAGCGTTGGGACCGGACAATGCTGCTTTTTAAGCCTAACGCAAGACTCGTAATCTAGCCGATTGATTGTAGTTAGCACATTACTGGGAGGGAAGACATTTATATTAGTTTTGGAATTGTTGAGTTCTAAATAGTGGTCAGATGAAATGGCAGTATGGAAGTTTTGACTGAATATAGAAGATCTGGAGTGATGTAAGGAGATAATTATAGATTTCTTTCATGAACATAGAGGTAGTTCTGAAAGCCAAGTGAGTAAATCAAGTTTCCCAAAAATATATATAGTATAGAAAGAGAATAAAAAGATGAAAAATGGGACCTTGGGGAACACCATCTTAGGGAAGATGTAGGACAGATGGTACCAGAGAACGAGGCAACAAATTACTGATTAGCCAGTTTGCAGGAGAAGCAGGCAACAGCAAGTGTAAAGTTTCTGGAAGCAGAGTGTGATCAGCGGTATCAAATATTGTTTTAGGAAATAACTTAAAGATAAGAGGCAAAAAGCCAATTTGGCTATTGCACAGCTAGAGGAAAGAAACTTACCAAACACTTAGTGTTAGATTACAATTGGAGCGCTAAATATCTCGTTTCAAAATGTGCGCTGGTATTACAAGTTCAAAGTCGCGTTCGCATTGCTGGGAAGCATTGCGCTCATGAAAGCGCACTTCCATAGGCTGATGTTCTGATGCCGTTTTCAGGCACACAATAATTTAGCAATCCACTTGTAATCTAGCCCTTAATGATTAATCTATCAATCAATTGGAAGTAAAGAAATTAAGCTGAGGCAAAAAGTCATAAGAGGGTAAATGCAAGTTAGGTGTTGAGTTGCCAATTTTTTTTAAGAAAATAAGTGAAACTAAGGAATGTTGTAAACATGTTGTAAAAAAAAAAGGGAGAAAAATGTTCTAAGAGCAGATAAATAAGGAAGCCTGGGAGACAGTAAAAATGTTTGGGCAAATAAGGGAGATCCCTGGAAATAAGGCAGGGTTGGGAAACACTAGTGATGGGGGGATTTAAGTTTGTTTAAAAGAAGAGGGGAAATACAAGAATGAATAACAATAGCTAATGATGATTAGATGGTAATAAGTAAAGTGGACACATTAAAAGGAAAAAGATTTAATCCTAGTGGCTGATTTGAATTTCAAGATTCAAATCAGCCAATTGAAATGCAAGGGTACCCCTATATAAAAGGTGTACCTTGCATTCAGTCTTCAGTGTACAGATGGAGACCGCATGAAGAGGACCTCCATGTCGCTGATCTGAAAAGGAGGACCGTTGTCGCCACCACCACTGGGATGAAGATGGACTGTGTCTGGGATGAATATGGAAGAAGATTTACCCGCGATGGATGAAAATGGAATGTTGCCGGGATGAAGATGGAGTGCTACCCATCATCATCAGTGAATACCAATTTTGGGTTTTTTTTGGGGTGGGGTTTATTTTTAGAATAGGGTTTTTTTTTAATTTTATTTAGGCAGAAAAAGAGCTGAATCCCCATTTAAGCCCATCCAAATGCCCTTTTTGGGGCAATGGGTAGTTTAGGATTTTTTAGGTAGTTTTTTTGGGGAGGATGGGGAGGTCCTCTTCAAGCAGTCACAGAGGGATTTATTTGGAACTATTCCATCTTGGACCATCACAGCAAGTTGTTTTATTATCACTTTTCTTTTTTCCTTTTAAATTTTTAAATTTTTCTACATCTTTTTTTCTTCCCCTTTTTTTTCCTCTTGGACTTTTCTTGGGTTCTATTCATCACTACATCAGAATCTTCTGCAGTTCAAATTACAACAAGAATATCACATCACTGAACTTACACAAACTATCTTGCACTTTTTGGAGGACTTTATTTTATATATGAACTTCGGTCTGATTTGCTACACACAGCAATTTAGTTGTATATGATCTTTATTGTATTGACATGGATCCATGTTTTTAGTATTGTTTTAGTATTGTCTTTTAAGATTGTTTTTAGTATCGTTAATAAATAATTGTACATTCTTATCACACATAAGGTTTCACCTTAGCCTTCTTTTAGGCGCTCTTTATATCACTTCCTACTATATAACTATCAGGGCCAACTAAGCAACCTTTGTAAGAAGCTATAGGTGTTTACACTAAGCGCTGAGTTTAACTCCCTAGCTTCTTCCATACTGTTCATTAATAGTTTATGTAGTTAGTTTGCAATGTGGGGGATGATGGTTTAGGGGTTAATAGTTTATTTAGTTCATTTTAGTTTGCGATGTGGGGGATGGCAGTTTATGGGTTAATAGTTTATTTAGTTAGTTTGCAATGTGGGGGATTGTGGTTTAGGGGTTAATAGTTTATTTAGTTAGTTTTAGTTTGCAAAGTGGGGGGATGGCAGTTTATGGGTTAATAGTTTAGTTAGTTTGCAATGTGGTAGGATGGCAGTTTAGGGGTTAATAGTTTATTTAGGGCTGGCAATGTGTGGGAATGGTGGTTTAGTAGTTTATAGTTTTATTTTGGGTTGACGATGTGGGGGATGGCGGTTTAGGGGTTAATAGTGTAGTTTTATTTAGTTAGTTTGCAAGGTGGGGGATTGTGGTTTAGAGGTTAATAGTTTATTTAGTTAGTTTTAGTTTGCAAAGTGGGGGGGGTGGCAGTTTATGGGTTAATAGTTTATTTAGTTAGTTTGCAATGTGGTAGGATGGCAGTTTAGGGGTTAATAGTTTATTTAGGGCTGGCGATGTGTGGGAATGGTGGTTTAGTAGTTTATAGTTTTATTTTGGGTTGGCGATGTGGGGGATGGCGGTTTAGGGGTTAATAGTGTAGTTTATGGGTGTAAGTGTACTTTATAATGTATTTTTGTTGTGTTTTGTTCAACTTTTTATTTTCAAAAAATAGTTTACCAGAGCTCTTAGATCGCTGTAAGGATTGAAGGAGAAAAGGATATTGCGCTAGCGCAATCACGATGGAGTGATGGAGTGCTAAATCCATTGTGACGCACTTGTAATCTAACCCATTAAAGGGTCACTCAAGTCAAAATTAACTTTTATGATTCATGCAGTTTTAAGACACTTTTGAATTTACTTCAATTATCAAATTTATATACACAATTTATGGGGAACAAGCCCCTACTGAGCATATGCACAATCACACAAGGTATACGTATAATAGTCTGTGATTGGCTGATGTCTATCACATGATACAGGGGGACAAAAAATGGGGAAAAAAATACATTTGTCCGGAAAAAAAATCTACTGCTTATTTAAAATTTGGGGTATTTGTTAGTTTTTTTTTTATAATGCACTTCTTAATTATGCAATACTACTGCATTGAGTGGTCCTTTAAGCAAAATACTGAAAAAAGTGACTCACTTATACACAAACCATTAAGATGCATACATACACACATACTCATACATACACTCATACATACACTCATACATACATACACACATACATACATACACACATACATACACACATACATACACACATACATACATACACACATACATACACACATACATACATACACACATACATACACACATACATACATACACACATACATAGACGCTCATACATACATACATACACAAATGCTCATACATACACTCATACATACACACATACATACACACATACATACATACACACATACATACACACATACATACATACACACATACACAAACGCTCATACATACACACACACATACATACACACATACATACATACACACATACACAAACGCTCATACATACACACATACATACACAAATGCTCATACATACACACATACATACACTCATACATACACACATACATACATAGACGCTCATACATACATACATACACAAACGCTCATACATACACTTATACATACACACATACATACACACATACATACATACACACATACATACACAAACGCTCATACATATACACATACATACACACACTCATACATACACACATACATACATAGACGCTCATACATACTCACATACATACACAAACGCTCATACATATACACATACATACACACACTCATACATACACACACACGCTCAATCTCATACATACGCACATACATACACACACGCGCATACATACACATACATACACACATACATACATAGACGCTCATACATACTCACATATATACACAAACGCTCATACATATACACATACATACACACATACATACATTTGTGCTCATAAGTTTACTTACCCTGGCAGAATTTATGATTTCTTGGCCATTTTTCAGAGAATATGAATGATAACACAAAAACTTTTCTTTCACTCATGATTAGTGTTTGTCTGAAGCCATTTATTATTAATCAACCGTGTTTACTCTTTTTAAATCATAATGACAACAGAAACTACCCAAATGACCCTGATCAAAAGTTTACATACCCTGGTGATTTTGGCCTGATAATATGCACACAAGTTGACACAAAGGGGTTTGAATGGCTATTAAAGGTAACCATCCTCACCTGTGATCTGTTTGTTTGTAATTAGTGTGTGTGTATAAAAGGTCAATGAGTTTCTGGACGGGAAAAAGATATAAAAATATATCCAAGGAATTGAGAATGCAAATCAGCAGTGTTCAAACTCTAATCAAGAAGTGGAAAATGAGGGGTTCTGTTTGATAACATACTGCATTCATCTTGCCATCAATTCTGACCAAATTTCCTGTGCCTTTGTAGCTCACACATCCCCAAAACATCAGCGATCCACCTCAGTCTTTCACAGTAGGAATGGTGTACCTTTCATTATAGGCCTTGTTGACTCTTCTCCAAATGTAGCGTTTATGATTGTGGCCAAAATGCTCGATTTTGGTCTCATCACTCCAAATGACTTTGTGCCAGAAGGTTTGAGGCTTGTCTCTGTGCTGTTGTGCGACTCGACCATGCAGCCCATCTTTCTTCAAGTGCCTCCATATTGTGCATCTTGAAACAGCCACACCTCATGTCCTGTATTTCACCTGAAGTGAAATTATGAGCACAACTGTATACACGCTTATACATACACACACGCTCATACATACACACACTCCTACATACACTCACGCTCATTCACACATACATACACACACGCTCATACATACACACACGCTCATACATTCATACACACATACATACATACATACACTCATACATACACACATGCTCATACACACACACATATACATATACACATACATACATACACATACTCCTACATACACACGCTCATACATACATACACACACTCATATATACACACAAGCTCATACATACACACACGCTCATACATACGCACATACATACACACACTCATTCATACACACACTCATACATACACACATACATACACACACACTTACATACATACATACACACATACATACACACACTCATATATACACACAAGCTCATACATACACACACACTCATACATACGCACATACATACACACACACACACACACTCCTACATACACTCACGCTCATACATATATACATACATACAAACACTTCCAAATGTATACATACACTCCTACATACACACACGCTCACAGGGCCGCCATCAGGGGGTGACAGGGGTGACTCCTGTCAGGGGCCCAATGGGCTAGGGTGGCCCCATGAGGCAAGAACTAAAAAAAAAAAAAAAAAAATTTTAAATTTGGCAACCACCAGTGGGTACTACAGCAGAGTGCTAATTGAGCATGGGAAATGTTATTACAAGGAGTAAAGTATTAGCATTTGAGAGGATTTCTGAGTGTGCACTAAACCACTATGCACAGTGTGAGACAGACTTGGCACTTTGTTTGTAGAGTGTGTGCCTGAGTCAGACGGCTGATCACTTTCATTTGCAGAGGAGGTAGGAATTACTTAGCAAATGTTTTTTATTTCTTTGTGCAATTTAAGATTGTAACTTCAGTGTGGTAGTAATTGTATGGTGGGGCCAGGGGTCCATAAAGACACATTTTTTAGCAGCAGTGAATTTATGATTATTTGACAATGCTGTAGAAATTATATATTTAAAACCATACAGAAATGTTTCCTCCTCAATACACAAATGATATATATTACATTCCAATTTACTGCCCCTTTATGCAAGGACTTTCCAGATACAAGGAGGCATTTTATCTAAGATTTTTACATCTGCATAACATGTTATACTCTCAGACTAAGATTGCTCAGTGTTGGAAATGAGACAGGTTAACTTAAAACTGTTCAGTTTACTCTACAGCTGACTTAATTTTGAAATGCATACCAACAAGCCTAAATCCTGCATTTAACCAGATCTAATGGTATGAGTACCACAGCTTATGGTTCCACCAAGACCATATAGAGTACAGCATTTTCAAAATCCACAAGTACAGATGACAGATGGGAACATTTGTACACTATATTTGAAGTGGTGCTCTTGGTTGGGGAAAATGGGGAAAATATCAAACAAACATATGTCAACCTTTTAAAAGTACCTTTCTTCATCTAGCCATTTACCCAGATCATTAATGTACAATTTTGAATTCACAGAATTATTTTTGTTTGCACATTTACAAATATGATTCTTTAAAAAGTGATCTCTTAATTTCTGCATTTTTTTTTATCATGCATGTCACACACTGTTGATTTAGGTGATGCAAGGTGCATAAATGTTTCCTCCTGTGAGTGTTTCTGTGGGTATCTGTGGTTATGTCTTTGTGCTTTGGTTTGTGTCTCTATGAGTGTGTATGTATTTTTTTTCTGTTGGTATCTCTGTGAGGGTGGGTGTGTATGTCTTTGTGCATTTTCTGTGGATGTCTGTGAGTGTGCATATGTCTTTGAGCTTTTTCTATGGGTGTCTCTGTGAGGGTGGGCGTGTGTTTGTCTTCGTGTATTTTCTCTGGATGCCTCTGTGAGGGTGGGTGTGTGTGTCTGTGTTTTCTGTGGATGTCTCTGTGAGGGTGTGTGTATGTATGTCTGTGTTTTCTGTGGATGTCTCTTTGAGGGTGTGCATTTTCTGTGGGTGTCTCTGTGAGGGTGTGTGTATGTCTTTGTGTGTTTTCTGTGGATGTCTCAGTTAGGGTGTGTATGTATTTCTTTATGTGTTTTCTGTGAGTGTCTCTGTGTGTGTGTGTGTGTGTGTGTGTGTGTCTTTGTGTGTTTTCTGAGACTGTCTCTGTTGGTGTTTCCTTGGGTGTATGTGCAAGTTTGAGTTTGTGTGTGTGTCCATTGTCTGTTCCTTTTTAGGACATTTTGACCTTACTACTGATTATTCACATCTTTCTACAGACTTTGAGACTAATGAGACCTTTCCGGAAGTCACCAATCTACCATTTAACCTTTAAATTATTGTTTAGGCAGTTCAGGGCCCTTCCTTTCAGCCACTGCATGCTGTTGTCATCATTTAGTTGGCATCTTCTTTTACAAAAAGATAATCAGAACTCCATATTTTGTTTTCTAAATCTCCTTTTTTTTACAAAACTGTAGTTTACCTTATTACTTGTCAGGTCAATGTAAACAAGTGCTAAGTGTCTGTTTGGGTGTCTGTGTCTGAGTTTCTTTGCGTGTTTGCTAGAGTGCCTATATGTGAAACCTTATGTGTGAGTGTTTGTGTGTGTGTTTCAGTGTATGTTACTACCTTTACAACATTTCCAAGTTTAAATAGACACTTAAGAATAAAGTGCATATACGTTTTAGTCACTTGGTCAAAAATTGCACATGTCAAAGGGGGGGGGCCCTGATCAATGGTTAAGTCAGGGGCCCCAAAATTTCTAGTGGCGGCCCTGCGTGACGCTCATACATACAAACAAACACTTCCAAATACATGTTTAATAAAATTTACAAATAGCAAAAATAAAGCACTCCAAATAGGCCAAAGTGAGTGTTCAAGAGACCAATGATGTAAAAATCATTTCAAAAGCTTCTTACAAAAGTGTCGTCTGATAGTTTGTAATTTTGCTGCATTGGGTTTATTTCAGTCTTTGGGGTCAATTTATCAAGCTCCATAACGAGCTTGATGCCCCGTGTTTACAGCGAGCTTGGGGCGGCGGAAAAAATTAACGGGATTGAATATGATCGGGTTGATTGACACCCCCTGCTAGCGGCCGACACCTACATAATGTTATTATCCCCTAATCTGCCGCTCCCGGTATCGCCGCCAGCTAAATAAATCTATTAACCCCTAATCTACCGCTCCCGACATCGCCGCCACTAAATAAAGCTATTAACCCCTACACCTCTGGCCTCCCACATCACTACCACTAAATAAAACTATTAACCCCTAAACCACCAGCCCCCCACATCGCAACAACCTAAATTAAACTATTAACCCCTAAACCTAACCCTAAACCTAATCATAACCCTAAACCTAACACCCCCAAACGTTAACATAATTAAAATAGAGCTAAATTAAAGTTACAATTATTATTTAAATAATACCTATTTAAAACTAACGGCTACATTTAGAGTTTTGTCGGTAACGACCCGCGTAGCTAACGCTGGCTTTTTTCCCCCCGCACCTTTTAAATACCGCTGGTATTTAGAGTTCACAGAAGGGCTGCGTTAGGCTCCAAAAAGGGAGCGTATAGCATATTTACCGCCACTGCAACTCTCAATACCAGCGGTGCTTACGGACGCGGCCATCTTAAAAAATGTGCTCGGGCACGATTCCCCCATAAGAAACAATGGGGCTGTTTGAGCTGAAAAAAAAAACAAACACCTGCAAAAAAGCAGCGTTCAGCTCCTAACGCAGTCCCATTGTTTCCTATGGGGAAACACTTCCTATGTCTGCACCTAACACTCTAACATGTACCCCGAGTCTAAACACCCCTAACCTTACACTTATTAACCCCTAATCTGCCGCCCCCGCTATCGCTGCCCCCTGCATATTATTATTAACCCCTAATCTGCGTACACCGCCGCAACCTACGTTATCCCTATGTACCCCTAATCTGCTGCCCCTAACACCGCCGACCCCTATATTATATTTATTAACCCCTAATCTGCCCCCCACAACGTCGCCGCCAGCTACCTACAATAATTAACCCCTAATCTGCCGACCGGACCTCACCGCTACTATAATAAATGTATTAACCCCTAATCCGCCTCACTCCCGCCTCAATAACCCTATAATAAATAGTATTAAACCATAATCTGCCCACCCTAACATCGCTGACACCTAACTTCAAGTATTAACCCCTAATCTGCCGACCGGACCTCACCGCTACTCTAATAAATTTATTAACCCCTAAAGCTAAGTCTAACCTTAACACTAACACCCCCCTAAGTTAAATATAATTTAAATCTTACGAAATAAATTAACTCTTATTAAATAAATTATTCCTATTTAAAGCTAAATACTTACCTGTAAAATAAACCCTAATATAGCTACAATATAAATTATAATTATATTGCAGCTATTTTAGGATTAATATTTATTTTACAGGCAAATTTCAATTACATAAACTAACTAAAGTACAAAAAATAAAAAAGCTAAGTTACAAAAAATAAAAAAAATAAGTTACAAACATTTTAAAAATATTACAACAAGTTTAAGCTAATTACACCTAATCTAAGCCCCCTAATAAAATAACAAAGCCCCCCAAAATAAAAAAATGCCCTACCCTATTCTAAATTTAAAAAGTTCAAAGCTCTTTTACCTTACCAGCCCTCAAAAGGGCCTTTTGCGGGGCATGCCCCAAAGAAAACTGCTCTTTTGCCTGTAAAAGAAAAATACAACCCCCCCCCAACATTAAAACCCACCACCCACATACCCCTAATCTAACCCAAACCCCCCTTAAAAAACCTAACACTACCCCCCTGAAGATCATCCTACCTTGAGTCGTCTTCACTCAGCCGAGCCACCGATGGAACTGAAGAGGAGATCCGGAGCGGCAGAAGTGATCCTCCAAGGAGCGCTGAAGAAATCTTCCATCCGATGAAGTGATCCTCCAAGCGGCGCTGAAGAAGTCTTCCATCCGATGAAGTGATCCTCCAAGCGGCGCTGAAGAAGTCTTCCATCCGGGCGATGTCATCTTCCAAGCGGGATCTTCAATCTTCTTTCTTCAGGATCCATCTTGCAGACCTCCGACGCGGAACATCCTGCTGGCCCGACGGACTACCGACGAATGAAGGCTCCTTTAAGGGACGTCATCCAAGATGGCGTCCCTCGAATTCTGATTGGCTGATAGGATTCTATCAGCCAATCGGAATTAAGGTAGGAAAATTCTGATTGGCTGATGGAATCAGCCAAACAGATTTAAGTTCAATCCGATTGGCTGATCCAATCAGCCAATCAGATTGAGCTCGCATTCTATTGGCTGTTCCGGACTACCGACGAATGAAGGAGCCTTCATTCGTCGGTAGTCCGTCGGGCCAGCAGGATGTTCCGCGTCGGAGGTCTGCAAGATGGATCCTGAAGAAAGAAGATTGAAGACCCCGCTTGGAAGATGACATCGCCCGGATGGAAGACTTCTTCAGCGCCGCTTGGAGGATCACTTCATCGGATGGAAGACTTCTTCAGCGCCGCTTGGAGGATCACTTCATCGGATGGAAGATTTCTTCAGCGCCCCTTGGAGGATCACTTCTGCCGCTCCGGATCTCCTCTTCAGTTCCATCGGTGGCTCGGCTGAGTGAAGACAACTCAAAGTAGGATGATCTTCGGGGAGTAGTGTTAGGTTTTTTAAGGGGGGTTTGGGTTAGATTAGGGGTATGTGGGTGGTGGGTTTTAATGTTGGGGGGGTTGTATTTTTCTTTTACAGGCAAAAGAGCAGTTTTCTTTAGGGCATGCCCCGCAAAAGGCCCTTTTGAGGGCTGGTAAGGTAAAAGAGCTTTGAACTTTTTTAGTTTTCAAAAATAAGCTTTATTGGCGAAATGGTAGAACAAAGAAGGCAAACAAAGAAACATGTTCAATATAAAACGATATACAGTCATTATGTGGTTTTTGCCATAACATAGTCAATCAAAAGTATTTCGCGATATATAGATATTCAAGTATATTCTAACAGTCTAGATAATAACATCAGGTACATAAAGTACAAAGTCATTCCATATCAATTGCACATAGAATAAACTTTTGACATAGACTGTTTGCATGCCGAGAACCATTGCGACAGATGATTCTCAGCTTAAAAAGTAGAAAGTGCATAGTGAAAGAAAAGATATAGATTTATAATATAGATTCATGAGAACGGGTTAAAGGTAAAAATCTCGTTTCCACAGCTTTTTTACACAGCACTGTGGGATAAATCGTTCTCTGTGTGTTTGGTCTATAACAGACTGGGAGAAGAGTTTGAAGTCGGTTAGATTAATCGGCTCCCAAAAGGAGGGGGAGAGGAGGAGTAGGGAAGGGAGGGTAGAAGGGTGGGGCACAAGGAAGAAGGTAGAGGGAGAAAAAAAAAAAAAACAAAAAAGAAACAAAAAAAAAAAAAAAAAAAAAAAAGGGAGGGTGGTGTAGGAGGAGGGAGTGGGTAAAGGGGGTTAGTGTGTAGGTTGGGTAGTAATGAGTTATGGACTCTTATTTCATTGTCGGTTACGGTGACTCTCTACTGAGAAGGTTAGATTCCTCGTCCCTCCCAAGTTAGTAACATCATTTCATGTGTACCCAATTTCCCTGTTTTAAGGTAATGGTATCTCTCAAGTTTCAGCAAATCAGCAACCTTATTCTTCCATTCCTGCATATTGGGGATGTTCTGTTTTTTCCAGTATGAGGGAATGAGGCTTTTTGCGCCATTAAGCATCAGTAGGAGGAGTAGAAATTTGTCCTCTCCAACTATTTTGGGTAATTGGTGGTATAGTAAATAGCATGGGTTAGGAGGTAATATGATTTTAAGGACCCTACTCATCTCTGCCAGTACATCGATCCAATATGGTCGTATCAGTGGACAAGTCCACCAGATGTGCAGAAAGGTTCCCTCTTCCCCGCACCCTCTCCAACAGTTCCCGCTAGAGTGTGGGTATATGTGTTTCAGCCTGTGGGGAGTCAGGTACCACCTACTCAGTAATTTGTATTGGGTTTCCTGGACTTTGGCCGAGACTGAGGTCCGTCTCGTGCGGTCAAAGATTTTCCCCCAGTCTTTACTGTTAATCTCTATATCTAGTTCGTCCTGCCAGGATTGGGTAAAGGACGGGAGGAAGAGATCGTCTCTCTGTAATAATAGTTTGTAAAGTTGGGAGATCAGATGAGTCGGGTGTTGAGTCATCGTACATAGGGTTTCAAAGTGAGTCTTACGTCTTGTCAGGTTACGTTTGTCTTTGTGTGTGTCAAAGTAATGTCCAATCTGAGCTAGTCTGAACCATGAAGCGAACACACCATCATTCCACGTCTTTAGGTCTTCATGGGATTTTAATCTATCCTGCTGAAGTATATTATATACGGCCGAGTCAGCGAGGCCATAGGTCTCTTTCGAGGAGGAGAGACCTGATAGGAAATTTAAGTCTGGATTCTCTCTGATCGGGGTGACAGGTGATACAAAAGTAGATAAGTGAGAGGTTGTCTTAAGCAATTTATCCCAATTGGTTAGTGCATTATCTATCAGTGGGTAGAGCTTGATTTCAGAGGGTCTATTGGTGGGGGAGATCCACGCCAGAGCGCCTGAGTTTCCTCTACGTAAAATGGCATTATCTACATGTACCCAGGCCTTTTGGCTTGAGTTTTGGCACCACTCTACCAGTCTTTGGAGAGATATTGCCTTTTGATATGTCAACAAGTCGGGCACTCCCAATCCGCCTCTACTCCGAGGCATGAGTATCGTTCTCCTACTGATTCTAGGTTTTAGATCTCTCCAGATGTATGACTCCATAGCCGACTGAATTTGATGGAGGATGTGGGAGGCTGTGGATGATGGTAAAGTCTGCATGATGTAGAGCACTCTGGGCATCACATTCATTTTGACCACACCTATGCGGCCAAGCCAGGAGATGGTTTTATTTCTCCAGTTGGACAGGTCTCTACAGATCTCAATTTTGATATTCTTATAGTTCAGAGTCACTAGATCTTTAACACTGGGGGTTAGGAATACACCCAAGTATTTCAGTTTATCTTTAGCAATCTTAAGTGGGCAGCCTCTATTCAGGTTATCAAACTCGGTCACCGGGATGGAGATGTTCATGATCTCAGATTTCGAGAGATTTAGGAGGAAGTTTGACACTTCACCAAAGAGTGTAAATTCCTCAATAGCCACTTTAAGGGATTGTCCTACGTCTGATATCATCAGGAGGACGTCATCGGCGTACATAGCCAGTTTGTGTACCATGCCCCCTATATGGATTCCTTTAATTTCTGGATTCGCTCTGATTCTGGAGGCCAACACCTCAATAGTCAGGGCGAACAGAAGGGGAGACAGGGGACAACCCTGTCTAGTCCCATTGTGAATGTCAAAAGGGTTAGAAAGAGTTCCATTGACCCTTACTCTAGCGTTAGGTGTGGAGTATAGTGACATTATCCAATTCGTGAGTTTAGGCCCAAAGCCGAATTTGCCCAATGTGAGATGCATGAATGCCCAGCTGACCCGATCGAACGCTTTTTCAGCGTCAGTCGAGATCAGGGCCAGCGGGGCTGAGTTATTATGCGCGTATGTCATCACTTGCAGGACTTTAAGGGTATTATCCCTCGCCTCGCGTCCCGGTATAAAGCCCACCTGATCAGTGGAGATTAGGTGAGGGAGATGTCTATTGAGGCGGTTGGCAAGCACCTTCGCGAATATCTTGACATCTGCGTTTAAGAGCGAGATGGGGCGGTAATTCTCAGGGCAAGTTTCTGGTTTGCCTGGCTTGGGGATCACAGCAATGTGGGCCTCAAATATTGTGTTGGGAAGAATTGGATCTTCTGATAGTTGGTTAAAGAGATTTATCATAGTCGGCGCAAGTATGCCGCCGAATGTTTTGTAGTATTTCGCTCCAAAGCCATCCGGGCCTGGGCTCTTGCCCGAAGTTATGTCCTTGAGAGCTTGCTTAAGCTCTATAGAAGTGATCGGAGAGTCTAGGGCCTCAGAGTCCTGATTAGAGAGCTGAGGGGTGACTACATTAGCAAGATATTCTGACATCCCAAGTGTCTCTTGTTCCTGATTAGGAGTATGAATGTTCGCTCTGTTCGTATTTTGAATATTGTATAGGGATTCATAGTATGACCGGAAGATCTCAGCGATGGATTTACCGTCTTCTCTAATCTTCCCGTCTGGGTGTAGCATACTATATACATACTGTTTCTTTTTTTTCCGGGCAACCGCCCTGGCTAACAGTCTACCTGCTTTGTTCCCCTGTTCAAAGAATTGCTGCCTTAGAACAAGAGCTGCTTTCTGATAGTCCTCTTGTAAGAACTGCAAGAGTTTTGTTCTCGCTTGTGTCAGACTCTTGTCCAATACTGCATCAGTTGGTGCAGCTTTGTGAGCACTTTCAGCAGTTTCAACTTCAGAAAGAAGTTGTTGATAAATCATTCGCCTGCTCTTAACTATCCTGGCTTTCTGTTTCAGAAATAGACCTCGGATAGTACACTTATGGGCTTCCCATACCGTGGTTAATGGTGTGTCCGTTCTGTCATGTATCTGAAAGTATTCCGTCAGGGCCTTCTCTATTTCTAGTTTAAAGACAGGGTCATCCACTAGAGTGTCATCCATTCTCCAAATATAAGGCGTGACAGGTGTGTCCGTCCACAGGATTGAACATGTAACTGGAGCATGGTCTGACCATGTGATAGGTAGTATATTGCTTGACGTGGTCACTATGAGGCCGGTAGCGTCCGTAAACCAGTAATCTATTCTCGAGTATTTTTTGTGGGGGTGGGAGAAGAATGTGTAATTCTTAGCTGAGGGGTGGTGTGATCGCCAAATGTCGTGTAAAGCGGCTTCTTTGAGTGAGGATGTTATACGTTTGAGAGATTTATGAGGGACACTTGAGATACCGTCTGAGGTGTCTAGGATAGGATTCAGTGCTGCATTTAGATCTCCTCCCAGGAATACCATGCCAGTCTGTAGTTCGAGTAAATTATGGATAACCTTTTGAATAAAGGTATGCTGGGATTGATTGGGACAATAGACGTTAATTAAAGTTATGGGCCTAGCATATAATAGTCCTGTTAGTAGGAGGAATCTACCCTCCGGGTCTCTATGTGCCTGTGTGAGTTGGAATAGTATGTCTTTACTAAAAAGTATGGCTACTCCATTTCTTTTATGTGGGCCAGAGGCAAAGAAAGCGTTAGGGTATTGATGGCTATACCAGCGGGGTTCATGTCCGGAGGCGAAGTGTGTCTCTTGCAGGTAGACAACCTGACCACCCTGTCTGTGTATGTCTCGTAAGACCATGGAGCGTTTAGCTGGGCTATTAAAGCCCTTTACATTTACTGAAAGTAGCTCTATCATTCGGGAGGAAGCTTCTTTATGTGTGGGTATCATGGTGGTGTTAGTGGGTGGGGGGAGGAAAGAGAGAAAAAAAAAAAAAAAAAAAAGGGGGGGGGGGGGGGAGTGTTGGTAAGGCTGGGTTAAGGGAGGGACAGGGATGTGGAGAGAGGGGGAAAGAGGCAGGCGACCGAGGTCGTCAGGTAGTGGGGAAAGATAAGTAAAGACCTATGTAATGAGCAGTTCAAACAAACGAAATACCAGTAGTATAACTTACACAGGCCTAAATCAGGTAGATAAGCAAATAAGACAAACTATATAAAACAAATACAGGGGTAGTGTTCCCTGCTATACTACACTATTCATAAAACTGTAGTGGTATTTTAAATGTAAACAGGTACAGGATTGTGTTGCATTGTTGCAACTTACCTTTTATCAAATCAGTAAGATAAAAAAAAACTCTAATAACAAACCTTTTCCATAACAGATACTAATTTAACATAAACTATCACAAATTATTTGTGATAACATAAGCTGAGACCTAGGGGCTTCATGAAGGGGCTGGTTTTGATTTCATCTCCTACTTTAGGTGTACAAGTGTTACATCGTATCGTCATGAGTCTCACTCCTTTCAATGCAGGTCATTTTCCCAGTTCACAGGTTATTTGTGGTCTGGGTCTGTCAATGGGGCATGTATTGTTTAATAGTAAATCCTCTAAGAGGGGGATTTTGACCGGGCTCAATTAGATCAGAACATAGGGGTGGTGTGAGGATACAGCGGTCTATGGAATGCCGTATAAAACATTAGTTATCAGCTTATGTTTTCGATATTTGTGAACCTGAGTCATTCATAACTATAATATGTGCCATAAACGTAAGATAGGTGTATAGTAAATGAAAACATCTTGAGATTATATCTTTTCTAAGCACCCCGTTGAAAAGGGCAGTCTCATTATATTGTGCGTGAGACCCATGACGTGTACACTGATCTAGGAATAGAAAAATACCTGGAAGAACAAAATATAATTTAAAACTGTAAGGTTATAGCATTTGTAATCTTAGACCACATATTACACTGTGAAGGTCTCTAAATTGTTAGAGTATGTCATGGTCATCATTTAGGTAACATCTTCAGGTCTCGTGTAGTTATCATGCTTATCCCTTACTAACATATGGGTATCTTGATCTCAACAATACAGATATTAACAGCAAACTTCTGTTTTGGCACAGTTAGCGAATCTCTGCTTAAAGCAATACATAACTATACATGAAAACAACATATGATAATCATAACTTTTAAAGGATAACTTATCTGAGTCGTTACTCTACAGTTCATTCAGCAGGGTTAAGTCCATTGGCTCTTTGTTAGAGCCGGGCAACCTAGAGTAACTGGGAGAATGTGTTGCATAAAGCATCAGCTGGTCATTCTAGATGGCGTATCTCATTAGGTTCCTCCCGAGCTTGACCCTCTGACACAGCAGGGGCACCAGAGGGAAGTCTGATGTTGATGCCTAGGGCTCGGCTGAAGGCAGGCAAGTCTGTAGGAGTTTTAAGGATGTGTGTGGTGCCATTTTTAGTGACAATAAGGCTTGTAGGAAAGCCCCATCTGTAGGGAATTTTATTGGCTTTTAATGTGGACGTTACAAATCTGAGATCTCTCCTTTTCTGGAGAGTGGTTGGGCACAGGTCAGAGTAAACTTGCAGTTCTGCTCCCCTGAATTCAATCTGTTGTTTATTTCTGGCCAAGCGTAGAATGTCCTCTTTCTCTTTGAAAGACAAAAGTTTTAAAATGATGTCTCTAGGAGGGGCCCTTCCTGGGGGTTTAGGGCGTAGCGCCCTGTGTGCTCTTTCTATTTGAATATCAGGGGAGAAATCCTCATTTCTGAGGTATTTAACAAAATCTTGGATGTATGCCTGTATAGCAGCAGGTTCCACCGATTCAGGTACACCTCGCAGCCTGAGGTTATTCCTCCTGCTACGGTTTTCAAGGTCTTCAATTCTCTCTAACAAGGTATGTACCGTGGTTTCTTGGGCCTGTAGGAAGCTAGTCTGGTGCTGTAAGTCAGAGCTGAGTGTCTCTTGTTTTTCCTCTATCTGCGTCACTCTTTGATCTACTGCTGAGATGTCGCTTTTTAATTCTTGGAACATTGATTTAAAATCTCTCATCGCCTCTTTTATGTCCTCCTTAGAGGAGAGGAGTTTAAGATCAGCCTTGGTAACACAGGTCTGGTGAGAGGACATTGTGTCTGTAGTATGAACCTGAGCTGTTGTAGTTTTCTGATTAGTGTCAGATTTTGCTGCTGCAGGCTCGTTATTTATTAAGTAATTTTCCAGAGTGGTGGGCTGAGAGCTCTTAGTAGGCCTAGTATTTCTTTTGCTGGACATTACATGTGTTATAATGAGCCGTTCTGTATATCAGCAATTGATATCCTTCCTTTCTTATCCCTCAGGGGTAAGGGACCTTGGTGTGGGGTTTCCTGTAGCTGTAGGAGAAGGTCGTTCCCAGTATATTTACGTTTATTCCCCAAAAGACACAGGGGTGTGCTATCAGTGCCTGGAATATCTAATAAAGGAACCGGACTCTTAGGTCAATAGCCCACTTTTTGATGCAAATGTACTGCCCTTGTGTATGTGACTTTAAGTGTCTGATTATGTGCTGAGTGGTCTAGCGGTGAGGGACCTGATTAAAGTCTGTGTCAGCATCTCCAGAGCTTCCGAATAACTTGGCCCTGATTCCGGAGTCACCCGGAGATTTGTGTTACCTGTCCGGAGTTGGGATCTGCAAGCTGGGTTACTCCGCCACGTGGCGTGACCTCCGTTGTAGGGACCCGGTGAACTCAGGCTATCGGGTATCACTCCGTGTTACTTCTGGGGTTAAGAACGCTCTCGGTGTCCATCACCGGGTTCAGTTCACCTGTTACAGCAGTCTGGCCATATGGCACGCCTTGGGTCGTCTCTGTGCTGATTGGGATTTACGAATCCCGCGAGGTAGGCCTTGCAGCACCCAGTCGGGTCGTGTTGAGGCAGAGGTGTCTCGTTATCGGCTATACGCTCTCAAAGTCTCACCTCTCGAGGTTAGTGGTCGGCAGTTTAGGGTCAGTTCCTCTGCATAAAGCTTGCGTGGAGTGTCCCAGTAAGTATGTCTGAGCACGGCGCTCCCTTAGCGAGAGCGGTCTGTAGAGTAGGCCTCCGATACACAGCTCACCCTTGCTACTGCTCCGTTACACCATCTGGTCTCGAGATTTGCATATAAGTATTGAGTAGAGTCTAATACATCTAGATTCACCGTTTATAGATTAATTTACGCCATGTGTGCACCTGTTTTGAGTGTAGTAATAGCAGGGACTACGGAGCTTGTTTAGAAAGCAGCCATTTCAGTCCGTGGCTAGGCTCCGCCCCCCAAGAGCTTTGAACTTTTTTAATTTAGAATAGGGTAGGGCATTTTTTTATTTTGGGGGGCTTTGTTATTTTATTAGGGGGCTTAGAGTAGGTATAATTAGTTTAAAATTGTTGTAATATTTTTCTAATGTTTGTAAATATTTTTTTATTTTTTGTAACTTAGTTTTTTTTATTTTTTGTACTTTAGTTAGTTTATTTAATTGTATTTATTTGTAGGTATTGTATTTAATTAATTTATTGATAGGGTAGTGTTAGGTTTAATTGTAGATAATTGTAGGTAGTTTATTTAATTAATTTATTGATAGTGTAATGTTAGGTTTAATTGTAACTTAGGTTAGGATTTATTTTACAGGTAATTTTGTAATTATTTTAACTAGGTAGCTATTAAATAGTAAATAACTATTTAATAGCTATTGTACCTGGTTAAAATAAATACAAAGTTGCCTGTAAAATAAATATTAATCCTAAAATAGCTACAATATAATTATAATTTATATTGTAGCTATATTAGGGTTTATTTTACAGGTAAGTATTTAGCTTTAAATAGGAATAATTTATTTAATAAGAGTTAATTTATTTCGTTAGATTTAAATTATATTTAATTTAGGGGGGTGTTAGGGTTAGGGTTAGACTTAGCTTTAGGGGTTAATACATTTATTAGAGTAGCGGTGAGGTCCGGTCGGCAGATTAGGGGTTAATACTTGAAGTTAGCTGTCGGCGATGTTAGGGAGGGCAGATTAGGGGTTAATACTATTTATTATAGGGTTATTGAGGCGGGAGTGAGGCGGATTAGGGGTTAATAACTTTATTATAGTAGCGGTGAGGTCCGGTCGGCAGATTAGGGGTTACTACTTGAAGTTAGCTGTCGGCGATGTTAGGGAGGGCAGATTAGGGGTTAATACTATTTATTATAGGGTTATTGAGGCGAGAGTGAGGCGGATTAGGGGTTAATAACTTTATTATAGTAGCGGTGAGGTCCGGTCGGCAGATTAGGGGTTAATAATTGTAGGTAGCTGGCGGTGACGTTGTGGGGGGCAGATTAGGGGTTAATAAATATAATATAGGGGTCGCGGTGTTAGGGGCAGCAGATTAGGGGTACATAGGGATAACGTAGGTGGCGGCGGTGTGCAGTCGGCAGATACTTTAGAGCACAGTAGTTAAGAGCTTTATGAACCGGCGTTAGCCCAGAAAGCTGTTAACTACTGACTTTTTTTCTGCGGCTGGAGTTTTGTCGTTAGATTTATAACGCTCACTTCAGCCAAGACTCTAAATACCGGCATTAGAAAGATCCCATTGAAAAGATAGGATACGCAAATGGCGTAGGGGGATCTGCGGTATGGAAAAGTCGCAGCTGCAAAGTGAGCGTTAGACCCTTTCCTGACTGACTCTAAATACGAGCGGTAGCCCAAAACCAGCGTTAGGAGCCTCTAACGCTGGTTTTGACGGCTAACGCCAAACTCTAAATCTAGCCGTAAATAAATACTTACCTGTGAAATAAAACCTAAGCTAGCTACAATATAATTAATATAAACTTATCTGTGAAATAAAACCTAAGCTGCCTTATACTAAGACCTAACATTACAATAAATTAAAAAAAACTACCATTACAAAAAATAAAAAACACTAAAATTACAGAAAATAAAAAAACCTAACATTACAAAAAATAACAAACAAAACTATCCAAAATAATAAAAATTATTACGTTTCTAAAAACCCTAATCTATAATAAACTACCAAGGGCCCTTAAAAGGGCTTTTTTGTGGGCACTTAAAAGGGCATTTTGTAGGGAATTGCCCTAAAGAAATCATTTCTTTTCCTACAAAAGAAAAAAAAACCTCCCTAACAGTATGCAAACCAACACCAGCCAAACACACAAAATAAAGATAAAGTAAAACCTAATCTACCCATCGCCCTGAAAAGCATTTAGCTCTTTTTCCTGCCCTTAAAAGGGCATTCAGCTCTTTTATGAAATGCCCAACCCCTAATCTAAAAAAATCCCACCAAAACAAAAAATTTACACAAAATAACAAACAAATTATCCAAAATAATACAAATCATTCCTATTCTAATACCCATTTAAAAGAAACACCCCAAAATAAAACACACCTAATCTAGGAAAAAAAGGGCCTTTTGTAGGACATTGCCCGAAATATATCAGCTCTTTTTCTGAAAAAAATACAAACCCCCGCCCCCACCCCCCCACACCCACATAATAAAAAAAACTATCTAAGAAACCTAATCTACCCATTGCCCTGAAAAGGGCCTTCAGCACTTTTAATAGTGCCCACCCTAATCTAAAAAAAAACAGCCCAAAAAACCTTAAACCCCTCTTTAGGTACTAACAGTTGTTGAAGTCCCGTTTGAACAATCTTCATCCCGGAGTCTCCATCTATATCCAGGCGCATCTTCATCCAGAGGGCTCCAACGTCATCCATCGCGGGACCATCATCTTCTTCATCCCTGTGGAGGCGGAGCTGCGATGCAAGGAGGTGGAAGTCCAGGCGAAGGTCCAAGGCGGAGGTCCAGGCAAAGGTCCAAGGTGGAGGTCCAAGGCAAAGGTCCATTGATCCGACGTGGAGGTCCTCTTCATGCGATCGTCCGCCGCACAATGAGGATTGAAATGCAAGGTACCCCTTTTATACTGGGGGTACCATTGCATTTCTATTGGCTGAAAAATATGAATCAGCCAATAGAAATTAGGGCTGCTGAAATTTAAGCAGCTCTTATTCTATTGGCTGATTCGAATTTTATACTCTGCAGTTGGTTAAAAAGTAATTGGAAACAGATTAAGGGAAAAAAAAATACAGTATACTGTCCCTTTAAGGTTTTTGCGCCGGATGTTCCTTGTTTCTGTTCCATTTTTTGTGTCCTAGGTACGGAGGTCACCTAGGATTACTACCATCTGCTTTAGCCGCACTGTTGTCCCCTGGGAATTTAGTGCTTACCTGGATAATTGATTTACCCATTCTTCTTTTTTTGGACATATATATATAATAATATCTTCTGGAAATTAATTTCCCGCTCTGTTCTTAATTTTAGATAAAAGATCTTCCCAAAACAGAAAACAAGTTTTTTAATGAATAAAAAAACCATTTAAAAAACATATTTTTAACATATTAAAAATTAATTCTAATGGAAATCATATTGTTTAACCCTTATCATAAAGACCACTGTGTTCAATTGCAAAACACAGACACAGACTCCATTAACCCCTTAACCCATTAGCTATCACCTAGATTACAAATTTCAGCATTAAAACAGCACCACAGCCATTACAAGTCTTGTCGGTATAGCTGTACCTCAAGCCTTTTAGCCTGTAACGTAACATTAGTCCCGCACTCGTACAAATTACGTTTTTTCATGGGACTTCCATAGCGCAGCCATTACGAGTTTTGTAGGGAGGCTAAAAAGATTGCGTTACACCCTATAACGACAAGATCCGTTTTGCAATCTGAGAGCAGTAGTTATGAGTTTTAGGCTACAAAACTGTTACATAAAACTCATAACTTAAGTGTTACAAAGTACACTAACACCCATAGACTACCTATTAACCCCTAAACCAAGGCAGTCCCGCAACGCAAACACTATATTAAACTTGTCAACCCCTAATCTGCCGCTCCCAACATCGCCGCCACTAATAAAATGTATTAACCCCTATTCCGCCACTCCCCGACATCACCTCCACTATACTAAAGTTATTAACCCTTATTCCCCCGCACCCCAACATCGCCCACACTATAATAAATCTATTAACCCCTAAACTGCAAGCCCTCCACAACAAAATATACTAAATTAAAGTATTAACCCCTAAACTGGAAGGCCCCACAATGAAATATACTAAATTAAACTATTAACCCCTAAACAGAAAAGCCCCCCACATCGCAATAAACTAATTTAAACTAGTAACCCCTAAACCTAATGCCCCCCTAACTTTATATTAAAATTACAATTTCCCTATCTTAAATAAAATTAAACTTACCTGTCTAATTAAAGAAACTAAAATTAAACTAACAATTAAACTAATATAATTATTAAACTAAAATTAAACTAACTACCAATTAAAGAAAACTAAAATACACATTAAAAAAATCCTAACACTACTATAAAAATTACAAAATATCTAATTACAAAAATAAAAAATACTAAATTACAAAAAATAACAAACAATAAATTACGAAAAATAACAAACGAAATTATCAAAAATAAAAAAGAATTACACCTAATCTAATAGCCCTATAAAAATAAAGAAAGCCCACCCCAAAAAAACCTAGCCTACAATATACTACCAATAGCCTTAAAAGGGCCTTTTGTAGGGCATTACCCTAAGTTAAACAGCTCTTTAACCTGTAAAAAAAATACAATGCCCCCCAGCAGTAAAACCCACCACCCAATTAACCCCCCAAATAAAAAAACCTAACTAAAAACCTAAGCTACCCATTGCCCCTAAAGGGGCATTTGTATGGGCATTGCCCTTAAAAGAGCATTCAGCTCTTTTTCATTGCCCTTAAAAGGGCATTTAGCTCTTTTTCAAGAGCCCAAACCCTAATCTGAAAAAAAAACACCCCAAAAAATAAAAAAAAATACCTAACACTAACCCCAAAATATATACTCAAGGTTGCTGAAGTCCGGACATCCAGACGGCGAGAAGTCTTCATCCAGGCAGCGACATCTTCATTCATTGCGGGGGGCATCTTCTATCTTCATGCCGGCGGTGCAGCGAAGACATCCAGCGTGGAGTATCCTCTTCATATGGTCCCCGCCGTACACTAAAGCATCAATGCAAGGTAGTCTTTTCAAAATGGTGCACCTTGCATTCCTATTGGCTGATTTGATTCTTCAAATTCAAATCAGCCAATAGGATCAGCGCTTCTAAAATCCTATTGGCTGTTCAAAACAGCCAATAGGATGAGAGCTACTGAAATCCTATTGGCTGTTCAAATCAGCCAATAGGCTGTTTTGAACAGCCAATAGTATTTTAGAAGCTCTCATCTTATTGGTTGTTTTGAACAGCCAATAGGATTTTAGAAGCTCTCATCCTATTGGCTGATTTGAATTTGAAGAATCAAATCAACATATAGGAATGCAGGGTATGACATTTTGAAATGGCTATCTTGCATTGAAGCTTCAGTGTACAGCGGGGACCGTATGAAGAGGACGCTCCACGCTGGATGTCTTCGCCACTCTGCTCCGTGCCGCCAGGATGAAGATAGAAGACGCCCCTGCGATGGATGAAGATGACGCCTGGATGAAGATTTCTCGCCGCCTGGATGTCCGTACTTCAGCAACCGTTAGTAGATATTCTGGGGTTAGTGTTATTTTTTTTTATTTTTTGGAGTGGTTTTTTTTCAGATTAAGGTTTGGGCTTTTGAAAAAGAGCTAAATGTCCTTTAAAGGGCAATGAAAAAGAGTTGGATGCCCTTTTAAGAGCAATGCCCATATAAATGCCCCTTTAGGTGCAATGGGTAGCTTAGGTTAGAGTTAGTTTTTTTTTTATTTGGGGTGTTGGTTGGGTGGTGGGTTTTACTGTTGGGGGGACTTTGTATTTTTGTACAAGTAAAATAGCTGTTTAACTTTTAAGGGCTATTGGTAGTTTATTGTAGGCTAGGGTGTGTTTTTATTTTGGGGGGCTTTTTTTATTTTTATAGGGCTATTATATGAACGCCTACATTTAGAGTTCTGCGTTAGCCGTCCAAACCAGCGTTAGGGGGTCCTAACGCTGGTTTTGGCCGCCCGCTGGTATTTAGAGTCAGTCAGGAAAGGGTCTAACGCTCACTTTACAGCCGCGACTTTTCGATACCGCAGATGCCCTTACGTCAATTGCGTATCCTATCTTTTCAATGGGATCTTTCTAACACTGGTATTTAGAGTCTTGGCTGAAGTGAGCGTTAGAACTCTAACGACAAAACTCCAGCCGCAGAAAAAAGTTAAGAGCTTTATGGGCTAACGCCGGTTTATAAAGCTCCTAACTACTGTGCTCTAAAGTACACTAACACCCATAAACTACCTATGTACCCCTAAACCGAGGTCCCCCCACATCGCCGCCACTCTAATAACATTTTTTAACCCCTAATCTGCCGACTGCACACCGCCGCAACCTACATTATCCCTATGTACCCCTAATCTGCTGCCCCTAACATCGCCGACCCCTATATTATATTTATTAACCCCTAATCTGCCCCCCCCCACGTCTCCGCTACCTACCTACACTTATTAACCCCTAATCTGCCGACCGGACCTCACCGCCACTATAATAAATGTATTAACCCCTAAACCGCCTCACTCCCGCCTCAAAAACCCTATAATAAATAGTATTAACCCCTAATCTGCCCTCCCTAACATCGCCGCCACCAAACTTCAAGTATTGACCCCTGATCTGCCGACCGGACCTCGCCGCTACTATAATAAATGTATTAACCCCTAAAGCTAAGTCTAACCCTAACACTAACACCCCCCTAAGTTAAATATAATTTTTATCTACATACAAAGAGAGAAGCGCTCTACCAGGAACGAACAACAGCTCAGTGGCTTGTTCTATGGCGATTTACCACCCGGAAGCAGCCTCTTTTAGACCAGTGTGCTTTTCACAGAAGAAAACTTTCCTGAAGTATATCAGTCTGATCCCGCCAAGTAAGGTTTATCTAACTAAATAAATTAACTCTTATTAAATAAATTAATCCTATTTAAAGCTAAATACTTACCTGTAAAATAAACCCCAATATAGCTACAATATAAATAATAATTATATTGTAGCTATTTTAGGATTTATATTTATTTTACAGACAACTTTGTATTTATTTTAACTAGGTACAATAGCTATTAAATAGTTAATAACTATTTAATAGCTACCTAGTTAAAATAATTACAAAATTACCTGTAAAATAAATCCTAACCTAAGTTACAATTAAACCTAACACTAAACTATCAATAAATTAATTAACTAAACTATCTACAATTATCTACAATTAAATCAACTAAACTAAATTACAAAAACAAACAAACACTAAATTACAAAAAATAAAAAAAGATTACAAGAATTTTAAACTAATTACACCTACTCTAAGGCCCCTAAAAAAATAACAAAGCCCCCCAAAATAAAAAAATGCCCTACCCTATTCTAAAATAAAAAGTTAACAGCTCTTTTACCTTACCAGCCCTTAAAAGGGCCTTTTGCGGGGCATGCCCCAAAGAAAACAGCTCTTTTGCATTTATATAAACATACAATACCCCCCAACATTACAACCCACCACCCACATACCCCTAATCTAACCCAAACACCCCTTAAAAAAACCTAACACTAAGCCCCTGAAGATCTCCTTACCTTATCTTCACCACGCCGGGTATCACCAATCCGTCCAGAACAGGGCCCGAAGTCTTCATCCTATCCGGCAAGAAGAGGTCCAGAAGAGGGTCCGAAGTCTTCATCCTATCCGGCAAGAAGAGGACATCCGGACCGGTAGACATGTTCATCTAGGCGGCGTCTTCTATCTTCATCCATCTGGCGCGGTGCAGGACCATCTTGAAGCAGCCGACGCGGATCTATCCTCTTCTTTCGGCAACTCCCGACGAATGAAGGTTCCTTTAAGTGACGCCATCCAAGATGGCGTCCCTCGAATTCCAATTGGCTGATTCTATCAGCCAATCAGAATTAAGGTAGGAAAAATCTGATTGGCTGATTATTTTTTGTAATTTTAGATTTTTTAATTTTTCTCGTAGTGTTTTTTTTTTAAATTTATCATTTAGATTTTTTAATTGGTAGTATTTTTTTTTTTTTTTTTTTTATTGAGGGTTGATAAAATATACATACAGGTAACTTGTATAAAAGAAACAAAAAAGAAATACACTCATACAGTTCAGATGAATATACATTGACATAAGAATTGGTAATTGCAACTATTACAAGGAGGAAGCTATAAACAATAGATTAACGGACTGTCAATACAATACCTGCTGTGTAAAACTAAATTAAAAGAAGAAAAAAAAAATTGTGTCAACCCTCCATATTTTCCACCTCCTTCAAAAGAATGAGGCCACTTTTGGACCTCTACATAACAAATAGAATAAACAATAGGGGGTTATATTGATATAAGGTCACTTTTGGACCTTAAAACACTCTTAAAACAAATCAACTATGAAATGCAAATAAATATAAACAAGATATTGGTAGAAAAAACTCATATTTGTGTTGTGCCCATAGGTGGGGAAACATAGCTATGGTCCAGTAATCAGAAGTTAAAAACTACTTGTATATGAAATCCACATAAATTATACATCTCCCCATGTTTCCTGAAACAGCCCCATTAAATTATGGAGAGAAACAATATCCTAAAAAATTAAATTAAATTAGTGGACCAAGTGGACCACTTAAAATCAGGAATATGGTCCATAGTTTTGTAATAAACACAGGGGAGAAATGTAGTAGCAGTCATTAAGGATTACTAGGAGGGTCTCCTGTCCCTCTTCTAAGGTAATATAAGTATTGGAGCTCAGAGGAGATATTAGAACTAGTAGTTAGTTAGCTAGACCAGGAGGAATATTTTCCTCTATATGTTACTGGATTACAAAGGTAAAATTGTGCGTGTCATTTCCAAAACTAGCAATTACTGACTAATAATAATCGTTTGACCATGTATAAACAAAATCACCATGAATGGCATCAGGAAACTAACTTTTCATACCAGAAGCCTCCTATTTAGATTAAATTTGGTATGGGATACTTCTTTGAAAGTAAATATTAGGTAACAAATGTGCTCTCCTTTCTAAAGTATATCTGCCACTAATGGGCCGCTTACTACTAAGTAAAGTTAGGGAGGACAGCCTGAGGGGCAGGAAATAACAGAGATGCGTATGGACCCAGGTCCAAAAATACTACAGAGAACATGTCTGTTGTGAATACAGGGCAGTATCTAACTATGTATCGTCCCGCTTATAAAAAGGAGGCAGATCAGTTAAGGTACCCCATAAATCGGCTTGTAATGTGGGTATATTATAACACCTTATATTACTGGCAATATAAATAAATAATCTGAGTTTTCCAAACATTTGGTCAAATAACAGTAAAACATCATAACATAACAGATCATTATAGCATAAGATGCCCAACCCCCTATTACTATGGGGCTATTAGTATGAAGAGAAAAAAAAAATTAAAAACAATATTAGATTATAGCTATGAGCAGATATGGTGAACCCAGGTGATCAAACTACATTAGATCATATTACTGTATTTATATTAAACATTTATGTATACTATAGCTGTGAACTCCATGTGGAATAGTAGTATTATTACAGGTGATAGAAAAGAAAGGGCAACCTTAAATATTGCAGTAACTAGTAGCTGCACATCTAAAAATGAAATTGAATAGGTAAAAACATGCCAAGGACAACTATACTTCAGGCTCAATCGCCTTCATTAGAGCATATTAGGCTGTGCTAAGAGGAATTAAAAAAACTGGCTCATTGCCCTCAGGGAGCGTTGTGTCCATAACAGCCATAAAAGAGTTTCAAAACAGGTAACAGTTAGTAAGCCGTGTGGACATCAGTCAAACTACCGGATTCTGCGTTCCTTGGAATACTCATCCAACTCCAATTCTTTCAATTAGGCAAGATAGTCCCCGCAAGTCTGTAGCCGGTCTTGTACACTCCTGCCAGCTCGATGTCACACCGGGGAAATCACATGTAGCCCTGTCAGCATGAACCAAAGGCATAACTGAGCCAAGTGTAAACAAGGAAAGCGCCACTATTAAGTTATCTGCAAGCTGAGGCCTTTTTCTCACTGACCCTGCTAGGGTATCCGGTCCCAAGGACACTGCAGGGGGGGGCAATGCTTCTTAGACTCCCTGTGACAGTGGTATACTCAGTGAAGATTCCCTGTGAGCAGACACAGCCACCGTCTCCAGCTCCTGAATCAGCGTGAAGAAGAGTGTTTGCTTCAGTGTAGTTACAACGTGATCCGTTAGAGGTGGTATAAGAAACCACACAGAGGAGTAAAGATTTCCTCGCCACTGTTTGCAATCGCGCAGATAGGTCAATTGTCTCTCTAAGGTCTTTCCCCTGAGTGCTGTCTGATCTGTTTCCTTGTTCTTGATCCTCAAGGGGTATTGTGGCTGAGTCCTCCCAATGTAGCAGCAATTTTGGCAGGCTGAGTTCCGGATCCATGGCCCTACTATCCACTGGCTGGTTAGAGGATTTTGCGGGCCCCCATAGGTTCTGGGGCCGGGTGTCATTTTACCTCTCGTGGGGCTCTGTATTGAGCGTGGCTCTGTTACTCGCCTGCTGTGCAGCCATACGGAGAGAATTAAAGGCTTCTGTTAGAGATGCCAGAAGGGCCGCTTGATGGAGGTCTAAGAGTTTAGTGAGTTCCATAATGTTTGCTGCGGTCACTTCCATGTCGCTTGCCAATACAATCCTACTGCAAATTATTGTAAATAATATAGAATTGGCCAGTTACAACTGAACTGGTTTGATAACCCAGGGTCCTGGGGGGGATATGTACACGGCAGCCCCAACAGCACAGACAATCAGGCTTACAAGTTAGGCCTCTTGACCTCGTGGCTGGTCTCTGTGGAGTTAGCTGAGGAACATAGGCAGGTCCGTTTTATGTCAGATATTCTCAGACTACTCAGACAAAGTGTTGTAGATTAGTATGTCAGAGAAAAGTATGTGAAATTTTAAAAAATACTGCTAGAAAGGTTGATTGAGTCCAGGAGCTCTTGACACACACGTCCTTCCGCAACAGCTGTAGGCTCCACCCCCCAGTATTTTTTATTTTATTAGAATAGTAAGGTTAGGTTAATTCATAGTTTAATGTTAGGGTTATCTTTATTTCACAGGTAAGTTTTATTTATTTAAATATAGTTATATTGTAATTTAAAATTTAAAGTTAGGGGGGTGTTAGTTTTAGGGGTTAATAGTTTAATTTAGTGTTTTGCGTTGTGGGGGGCCGGTGGTTTAGGGATTAATAGGTTTGTTTAGTGGCGGAGATGTGGGAGGCCAGAGGTTTAGGGGTTAATAGGATTATTTAGTTGCAGAGATGTGGGAGGCCGGAGGTTTAGGGGTTAATAACTTTATTATAGTGTTGACGATGTCGGGGAACAGCAGAATAGGGGTTAATAACTTTTTTATAGTGGCGGTGATGTCGGGGAATGGCGGAATAGGGGTTAATAACTTATATTAGTGTTGGCGATGTCGGGAGCAGCAGATTAGGGGTTAATAACTTGATTTAGGTATTGGCAATGTTGGGGGCAGAAGATTAGGGGTGTTTGTTTAGACTTGGGGTTTATGTTAGGGTGTTAGGAGATTTTTCATTCCGCACTTCAGGTGTTAGTTTTTTTTCTAACACTCTCTCCCCATTGATGTCTATGGGGAAAGCATGCACAAGCACATCAAAGCAGCCCTTGGATTTTGTGCGGTATGGAGCTTTACGTCACCATAACACACAGCACAAGGAGGTTTTCAGTAACTCGTAATGGCAGCGCTATGGAGGGTGAAATAATGCAACTTTTTTTACCATTAGTTTGGCACCCTGTTAAGCGCAAAACTCGTAGTAATCTAGCAGATTGTCTAATAATTTTTTTTAAAATTGCATTAAAAAGTTAAAAGGGGTCAAAGATATGAGTTCTCAGGTATTAGAAAAAAGGGCCTTTAGAGGACTTTAACAGATACACACATATACATGTCTATATATGTATATATACATGTATATAGATATATATGCGTGTTTGTGTGTTTATATATGTGCACATATGTATTTATGTATTTATATGTGTATATATGTATTTACAGACATATATATATATATATATACATATATATATACACACACCTATAAACACATAAATAAATATACATATGTTTTGGAGCCCTTTGCAGTCAAGTAGCTAAAACCATGTAAAAGCATATTTCTGCAATATTCATATTTAAGCACATGATGAACCTGTAGTAATCAGAATACATGTGTTACATGACAGGTGACGCAGGGTACGTCTGCAGACCATGGCTGTTAACCCCCTTGGCACACCCCCTTACAGAGCCACAACTCAGGTACCAGGAGGCCCACATACGTACCTGAAATGTCATATGAGCTTTGGCCTACTCAAAACCAGATTGACAGGCAGAGCTTTACAGTATAACCCCAACAAAGTGTGTTCCATTTTCAATGCATGTTGTATTCTACACAACATTGCTGTGGACACACGTATATTGGGGGACATTGAACCAGAGCAAGATCAGCAGCTGGTTCCTGTACCTGAGGATGTGGACAGGGGGTCACTGAGGGGGAATTAAGTGAGGGACTTTGTCATCCATGAATACTTCACCTGTAAGTTACTTGTTCATAAGCACAGTAAACCGTAACATTCACATGTAGTATGGTGTTTGACTGTACCTCACCAACCATTGCATATGTATATATTATGTCTTGCAGAATTACATACTGAGGATTTCCATTACATGTAAGTGAAACCACTACATCCCACCCCGCTTCCCTTAACAACCCAAATTACTGAAAATGTCTCATTGTTTAATTCATGTTTAGGTCATGATGATTATTGGACTATCATTATTAAGAACAATGGAAATGGATGTTTATACCTTATGTCCACACCTTCTGAACATACATAATTATTATTTATATATATATATACCCATGTGTCATTTTATATTGAATGTGAGAAACATTGATTTACATCTTATAAGTGAACATTACTATATGTACCCTTCATACACAATTATGTGATGTCAGTTATAGTACATGAATATGTCATAAGCATGACAATCTCACCATTTGTTTTGTTGCAATTTCAACACAGGTCATATTATCATGTTTTAACAATATTAGTGTAATAAAACACAATGTTTATGGGGAACTATAATAATATTTATTTATTTTTTGGCTTCTTGGATGAGGGAGCTGAGGTGCCTGTAGTGAAGTTCCTTGTTCTCATGGTTTTAGCAGATTCTGGGGTTTCTGCTGGTGTGCTGGCCACAGATGATAGGCTGGAGGCAGTGTCCTGCTGGTGTGTAAAGTGCTCAACCAACACACCCAAGAGTTGATTTTGTTCTCTCCATATATTGTCCATCTGCATCTGTATATCAGACAGAATTTGCATCATCTGTGACTGGTTTTGAACACTTGCAAGTGAAACAATTAGTGTAGGTGACTGCACCTGGTTTTAACATACATGCTACACTATAAAAGGCCCCCTAACCGGGTCTTAGATATACAGTACAGATAGAAGCAATATAGGAGCGCCAAATTGGCTAATGTATGCTTAACAGGAAACCCAATATGTTAAATAGTGGACTACCACAATTAGACAAATATGTACTATTAAAATCAAATTAAAAACAAATTTATTTACAAATTGGGATGATGTTCTTAATACAAATAATAAAAATAATTGATGATGATGGGTGATAAGAACAATGACTAGAGGTATACAAGTATCAACGCTAAACATATATAGATAAAAATAATATAATATAATATTGTCCTCCAGCAGGGATATATTAGAAATAGTATAACCTCTCAGCAGGGATATAATAAAAAGATTATATTCTCTCTGCAGGGATATATAAAAAGAAAAAGAATTGAGCCAATATGGGTGAATGTGTACATGTGAAAAATATAAAAAATATATAAAAAAATATATATGAAATATGTGATTGGCGTGAAAATGGTGAAAATGTTAAAAATTTTGAAGAAATATATGATATATATAATATATAAAATATAAAAATATAAAAAATCAAATATGAGTGTCCAAATTCTGTGTAATTCCAAGTGTCCAAATATATATAAATTATTGTATCAAAGTGTCCAAAAATATATAGGCCTGGTGGTTGTCTATGTTGTATTAGTGTCCAGTAGTATGAGATAGAAGAAATTCCTTAGTGGTGTCTGGATATCCCACTGATGGTTTAATGGTACTTTTCCATACAAAATAAACCTAAGAAAGAAACAAAAAAGAAAACTACAGTGTACAAAATGCCGTTAATAGGTGGAGATAATTGGAGTATAACTCACAAAATAAACGATCCTGGAGAAATAAAAAGCCTCAAAAATCCTGGTGGGGATATTGGTCTAAGCGTTTCAGACCTTATATAGGGCCTTTTTCAAGACAAGGTGAGGCTAAACAGAGATCGAGCTTATAAAGGGTATAAGCACCAATTCTATTGGGTCAAAAGTTTCCACCAAAGAGAGGAGCAGCCTTTGTTTTTGGCGCAATTGTTTGGAGCCAATTTCACTGCAAAATTGCATCACTTCTGGTTTGTTACATCACTTCCGGCTTTGACGTAACTTCCGGTTTTTCCACCACTTCCGGTTTACCGTAGTTTACGGAAACCATTTTGAGTGAGGGAAGTTACTAATCTAGTCATTAGAAAACACACAGAAAAAATCCTATTACAGCGCTCCAACAGTGATTGCCGAAATTACACGCACATCAAACCGCTGCTGTCCTAGCTCTTCATGATTTTAACTGACTATATTTTTTACCTACGTGTGGCAACAAAAGCTAAGTTTTAATTTCTTAACCTGTGGCCCCGACTTGCCTTTTCTTTTTTCCTTTTGTGGCTGTAAGTTACTAATGTAGATATGTTTTGTTACATAGCATGCCCTTTCTAACTTATAGCTCATGTATAGCTTATAATTTTGGGGCAAAATATTATTCCTAATTTGGCTAATGTATAGACTTGTTAAAATTGTTACTCCATAAGAACAATAGGTCAATACTAAAAAGGACACTAAAATGATTGAAGATATCTCAAAAATAAAAACAATATCTCAATACTAAAGAGGCAATAATGTCTCAAAGTGACTGAAAATACATGATAAATCCTTGTCTTTAGAAAGTTATTATAGATTTTAGGCTTAATATTTCTCCAGGATTTACAAAGGAATTTGCGGTTTATATAAAAAAGGAGCCTAGCAGAGGATAAATCATACAAGGGTCCTTAGCTATCTAACATATACTCCTTACAACTGAATGAATATCTCTTAGAACTAAATGAAACTAAATTTCAAGTGCAATGCGGGTTTATTTATCTTGTTCCAAATTTAAAATACACAAAATGTATGCAATCATTGGATATATAATCTCTCTATAAAATCTAAAAAATCTATCTATAAAATCTAAAAAATCTAAAAAAACGCTAGATATTAAACACTGAGTGTAAAAATTCAATAACACTTATGAACATATATAATGCCTTTAATCAACTTGTGATGATCATTAAAGCTGTCCTAAAAATTCTGCTAAAGAGATCTACTAACGAAAACATACTCAATAATTGCTATTAAACACCTAAGAGAATAAATGAAAGATGTTAATAAATTAATAATTATACCCATTATTCCACTGGCCACTTTGAAATTAGGATTATTGTAAAATGCCACTAGTATGAGTATACATGCATCTCTTATCTCAAACTATCCTAATAATGGCCTAATGTATGGAATTGATGTGGTAAGAAAAGAGGGAAGGACTCCCACAGATGAACTTTTGGTCTGTATGAAGGGGGGATTCAGAACAAATAGACAACTTCAAAACTAGCATTTAAGCCTTTAGGATGGATACAGTCCAAATGGAATATCCATTTAGATTCTGTCCTAAGCATTTTGAGTTCCATGTCTCCCCCTCTCCAGTCTTTGGGTACTTTGCTAATACCCATATATTTAAAGCTGGTGTCACTGCCTCCATGTACATCCCTAAAATGTTTGTAAATGGGTAGGTCTGCTTTCTTTCATTTAATTTGCAACATATGTTCTCTTATTCTGTCTCTGAGTCTTCGTGTGGTCTGCCCAACGTATTGCAATCCGCACCCACACTTAATGAGGTATATAATGAATTTATCTGTGCACCGGATGGTATTCTTAACTCTAAATGTTTCACTTGCTATTTTGCATTTAAACACTCCAGTCTTATTTCCGTGTTCACATGCTTTGCAGAGATGGCATGGAAAAAAGCCTTCAAGATTTTTACCTGTGATACCCAAACTATATGAGTGGATATTACTATTGGGAATACTAGGAGCTAAGATGGTCTTGAGATTATTTGCTTTTCTGTAAATGAACTGCGGTCTCTCTGCCAAGTGTTCACCTATACTGTCATTTTCTTTGAGTAGGTGCCAATGTTGTTTTATAATATTTTCTATAGTTCTCCTTTTTTCATTGTAAAGGTACTCTCAACTTTTTCTCGTTGGTAGTGGCTATTTTGGGTTTGTAAGTCAACAGGGAATTCCTTTCTATTCCACTCACTTCAATAATGGTAGTGTCTATAGAAGTTGCATCATAGCCTCTCTCTAAGAATCTTTCTTTTAAAACTAGGGATTGTTCTTGCCAAGCTTTTTCACTGGAGCAATTTTTCTTGATCCGCAAAAGTTGTCCTTTGGGAATGTTGGTAATCCATTTTTTGAGATGACAACTAGTCTGGTGTATATAGTTATTACAGTCGACCTCTTTAAAGTAGGTCGACGTCTCAATAATCCCATTTTTTACACGTATGTCGAGATCCAAGAAAGTGATATGCTCTTTGCTTATTTGATGGGTAAACTTAAGATTCACTTGGTTCTGATTCATAACCTCCAGAGTATGTGTCAGGTCTTCTAGATTCCCCCTCCAAATAATGAGTATATCATCTATGTATCTTTTATATAGGACCAGGTCCGCGCTCGCTGGGCATGAGTCCCAAAATATGGACTCCCATTTCCCCATGTACAAAGTTGCATAGCTGGGTGCAAACCTGATCCCCATGGCTGTACCACATATTTGCCGGTAGAATTTACCCTCACAGTTAAAGTAATTATGATGTAATATATATTCTATACCATCAAGTATAAATGTCCTTTGGGCCTGGGGCATGCAGACAATTGTTTTATTATCCAAACATCCGTTTATTTTTCATATCTCATTATATGTTAGCCTTCATTTATTAGGCGCTCTGACCTCATCCCTATTTTCTATAAGTTAGAAAGGGCACGCTATGTAACAAACCATATCTAGATTAGTAACTTCCCTCACTCAAAATGGTTTCCGTAAACTACGGTAAACCGGAAGTGGCAGAAAAAACTTAAGTTACGTCAAAACCAGGAAGTGACTTAACAAACCGGAAGTTTGCAATTTTGCCATGAAATTGGCTCCAAACAATTGGCGCCAAAAACAAAGGCTCCTCTCTTTGGTGGAAACTTTTGACCCAATAGAATTGGTGCTTATACCCTTTATAAGCTCGATCTTTGTTTAGCCTCACCATGTCTTGAAAAAGGCCCTATATAAGGGCCGAAATGCGTAGAACAATATCCCCACCAGGATTTGTGAAGCTTTTTATTTCTCCAGGATCGTTTATTTGGTGAGTTATACTCTAATCTCCACCTATAAATGGCATTTTGTACTCTATAGTTTTCTTTTTTGTTTCCTTCTTAGGTTTATTTTGTATGGAAAAGTACCATTGAACCATCAGTGGGATATCCAGACACCACTAAGGAATTTCATCTATCTCATACTACTGGACAACCACCAGGCCTATATATTTTTGGACACTTTGATACAATAATATATATTTTTTTACACTTGGAATTACACAGAATTTGGACACTTATATTTTAGTCTTCATATTTTTATATTTTATATATATATATATATATTCACATTTTTACTATTTTCATGCCAATCACATATTTTATATATATTTTTATATTTTTCACATGTACACGTTCACCCATATTGGCTCAATTCTTTTTCTTTTTATTATATCCCTGCAGAGAGAATATAATATTTTCATTATATCCCTGCTGAGAGAATATACTATTTCTAATATATCCCTGCTGGAGGACAATATTATATTATATTATTTTATTTTTATCTATATCTGTTTAGTGTTGATACTTGTATACCTCTAATCATTGTTCTTATCACCTATTATCATCAATTATTTTTATTATTTGGATTAAGAACATCATCCCAGTTAGTAAATAAACGTGTTTTTAATTTAATTTTAATAGTACATATTTGTCTAATTGCGGTAGTCCACTATTTAACATATTGGGTTTCCTGTTAAGCATACATTAGCCAATTTGGCGTTCCTATATTGCTTCTATCTGGTTTTGAACACTTGCACTTAACAATGCTGCCATGTACTTCTGCAGCTCTATGCTGCGTTTGTGTAACCTCTCTTGGCTCCTTATGAACCTTTCTTGGTTCCTGAAGAACCTCTCTTGGCCTTTTTGCATGCTCTCAGTGCTTGTCACGAGCCTCCTCTGGAGTGCAATGGATTCCTCACCCAGGGGAGAATACAATGCATCCACAGGCTCTTGAGCAAAAGGGCTGCCAGTTGCTTGAGGAGCAGGTTCAACTGTAATTTTCTGCTACTTGAGTCTCAGGTTCAGCTGCATCTTCTGCTGTTTGAGTCTCAGGTTCAGCTGCATCTTCTGTTGCTTGGGTCTCAGGCTCACCTGCATCTTCTGCTGCTTGGGTCTCAGGTTCACCTGCATCTTCTGCTGCTAAAGGGGCAGATTCATCTGTATATTCTGATGCTAGAGGGGCAGCTGTGGTTTCTGCTGTATTGCCATTTGAAGATGGTGGAGCTCGTCCAATGGATGAGGATGGTGGAGCTCTCATGGTTGATTGGTAGTCCCACTGATGGCCAGTGTGTGACCACCCAGCCTCTACAATCGGCACTCCTTGTGACATAGTCTGTGGGTAATATCCATGACTGACATGAGATTGTGTTGTGGGGGGTGTAAATTCATGGACCCTTTGTGGCTGTCTTGGCTCCCCTCAAATCCAAAGGAAGGATATTCCTCTGGTCAGGAATCTTTCCAGGGGTCATATGGCAATAGTGGTGGCATCACTCTCGGGTCCTCAACTGAAACCATCCATCTATGCTCATGCCTGGGAGCATACTGTCCGTGCGGTTGCCTGAAGACGTGGTGGTGGTGGTGGTGGTGGCATGGCTGTTTGTATCCTTGTGACAGGAGGTTCTGTGGAATAGTCAAAGGATGAGAGGGATTAGTACAGTCAGATATATGTCCATGTGGGCATACAATGTACATTGATACATGCTAGGGCCTATACTGATTCTGATTCTCATGTCAAACTCTATAACATGCATGTGCACAATGTGATTTGTTCTATGAGGGATTTATATATGAGCAGTATATAGGGATGTGTTTCATACAATAGTTATGTGTACATGTCAATTATTAAATAATGTGTTCTTTAAGTGACACTATGGTCACACAATTTACTTTAGCCTGATCTAGGCACAGAACCTGCTTTATTGAGCTCAAAGTATTGGGATGGCTATAGTGTCCATTTAATAAAAACTCTACATGTGGCTTGTGGCCCGTGTTAATCTGAGACATGTTAGTATTGCACTATTCCACCTCATATCATGAATTGCATTGTGTTATGTAGTAGTAATGTCAAGTATAATTGTAGATGTTTTTGTTAGTATGTCAAATACCATGCTCCTCATTGTGTACATGAATGTGTGATATTAAAGGATGTTGTATCGCAACTACATATAATACAGATGTGTGGGATGTAACTCACCAGTATGATGTGCTGTGGTTGCAGCCGCTGAGTCATGAGCCCCTGGAAGTCCACGGACTGCTGTGATACTCAGGGACCTGCGTATCATCTCCTGCCAGGTGTTGTACTCTATGTCCAGGGCTAGGCCACCGCCTGTTCCCTTCTGGTGGACAGCTTCCTGCCCCATCTTTGACCCACCTCTTGCAGTCATTCCACCTCTTTTTCAGACCCTCTGCAGTCCTCCTCTGCAAGGCCACACTGTTGACAGCATCCTCTACTGCCAACCATGCAGTCTTTCATCTTTTGGCACTACCTTTGCCCTTCTCCTGTCTAAAGAGGGCACTGTAATTGTCCATGATGGCCTGGACTAAGGCAACATTTTCAGCGAATGAGAAGTTGGGACATCTCAGCCTCTCATCCTCCATGGCCACTTGGCTTCCTCCCTGTGATGTCCCTGACAGTGTGGGTTCCTCCCTATCCTCTCCCTCCTCCCCCCTTCTGTCCCCATGTGCACCCTCTGTCCCTCTCCTGGATGTGCCTGCTCTCTGGGGCTCTCGGGCATCTCCCCTCCCATCATCCCTTCTGGCTCTCCTTCTCCCCACTCCACTTACTCCCTGACGGGGACCCCACTGCTCCTCCTGTCCGCTCCAATACTCCTCTCCCTGCCACTCCTCTCACCTCCTCCCCTCATCCCTACCTCTCCCTTCCATCCTCACACTAATCACACTTCACACGCTCCCACTCACTCCCAGTTCAATCACACACAATCACAATCAAACACTCAGCCTATCACACTATAAAACTAAACAAAAATATGTGAGGTGTTAGAAAAAAAAGTGTGGTGTATTTGTATATGTATGTATGTATGTATGCAAAATGTGTGCAATACGTCAGAATATGTGTAAGTGTACAAGCTTACTCAATCCACCAATGCGACCTAACTAACTGTTCTGTTTGCGCCTCTCTTTCTACTCTAACTAATCCTCCACTCCTGGGCAGTGTGCTGTAGCTCAACGAACAGTCCAAACACACTGACAAAAATGGAGGCTGCACATGGGTTTATATATGAATTTGAATAGCGTAATTACGTGTCAGATTTTTAGTTTAATTCCGGTTTCATTTTTACGCATTATCCTCATTTGGATAAAACTACTCTTTATTGACACTTTCGGTGGACATAATACTGGCGTAAGCTACTTACGACAACATAAATGTGTATTTGCTAAGTGGAATAAAAAAGGGATTAGACACCTAGGGGTACACTTGGCCCATGATTTTTCGCAGATTATCTCAGCTAACTATCATCCACTCCTGCAAACCTTCAAACAAATGTTAGTACTCCCTAGATACAAAGAAGTATCATGGTTGGGTAGAATATTTGCTTTTAAAATGATGCTACTCCCGAAGCTCACTTATTTATTCAGATGCCTACCCCTAAAGCTCCCAACGGCACTTCTAGATAAATACCAGTCCATCTTAAACACATACATTTGGGCAGGTGCGCGTCCTACAACAGCACTTCAGGCCCCAAATGATAGAGGAGGATTGAGCCTCCCCAACCTTAAAAAATATTGCGAGGCAGCAATGCTGACCCACATATCGGGATGGGGATCAGCTAAAGAGTATCCTAGGTGGTATGAGATAGAGCAAGCCTCCCTCCCACATAACATCTACCTGGCAGACTTAATCTGGATGCCACACCATTATATCCCAACCATATCACAATTTAGTCCGGTCATAAAAGATTGCCTCTCGCTATGGCATGCCTTAAGACACTCCACACTTATCACCCCACACCCATCTCCAATACATAGCATAAGAGGTCTCTAAGTGGCTTACCAGACTCCAACCCCAATCAGTGGTCTAACCTAAACATAATGATACTGAACGATCTATACACAGGTTCTGCGTGGCCCTCCCATAAGGAAATGGTAATAAGGCACAGACTAGCCCCTAATCTTAACTTTGAAGCAATACGCTTTACAGGGAGTGCAGAATTATTAGGCAAGTTGTATTTTTCAGGATTAATTTTATTATTGAACAACAACCATGTTCTAAATGAACCCAAAAAACTCATTAATATCAAAGCTGAATAGTTTTGGAAGTAGTTTTTAGTTTGTTTTTAGTTATAGCTATTTTAGGGGGATATCTGTGTGTGCAGGTGACTATTACTGTGCATAATTATTAGGCAACCCATTTCAATTATTTATTTTTACCAGTGAAACCAATATAACATCTCAACATTCACAAATATACATTTCTGACATTCAAAAACAAAACAAAAACAAATCAGTGACCAATATAGCCACCTTTCTTTGCAAGGACACTCAAAAGCCTGCCATCCATGGATTCTGTCAGTGTTTTGATCTGCTCACCATCAACATTGTGTGCAGCAGCAACCACAGCCTCCCAGACACTGTTCAGAGAGGTGTACTGTTTTCCCTCCTTGTAAATCTCACATTTGATGATGGACCACAGGTTATCAATGGGGTTCAGATCAGGTGAACAAGGAGGCCATGTCATTAGATTTTCTTCTTTTATACCCTTTCTTGCCAGCCACGCTGTAGAGTACTTGGACGCGTGTGATGGAGCATTGTCCTGCATGAAAATCATGTTTTTCTTGAAGGATGCAGACTTCTTCCTGTACCACTGCTTGAAGAAGGTGTCTTCCAGAAACTGGCAGTAGGACTGGGAGTTGAGCTTGACTCCATCCTCAACCCGAAAAGGCCCCACAAGCTCATCTTTGATGATACCAGCCCAAACCAGTACTCCACCTCCACCTTGCTGGCGTCTGAGTCGGACTGGAGCTCTCTGCCCTTTACCAATCCAGCCACGGGCCCATCCATCTGGCCCATCAAGACTCACTCTCATTTCATCAGTCCATAAAACCTTAGAAAAATCAGTCTTGAGATATTTCTTGGCCCAGTCTTGACGTTTCAGCTTGTGTGTCTTGTTCAGTGGTGGTCGTCTTTCAGCCTTTCTTACCTTGGCCATGTCTCTGAGTATTGCACACCTTGTGCTTTTGGGCACTCCAGTGATGTTGCAGCTCTGAAATATGGCCAAACTGGTGGCAAGTGGCATCTTGGCAGCTGCACGCTTGACTTTTCTCAGTTCATGGGCAGTTATTTTGCGCCTTGGTTTTTCACACGCTTCTTGCGACCCTGTTGACTATTTTGAATGAAACGCTTGATTGTTCGATGATCACGCTTCAGAAGCTTTGCAATTTTAAGAGTGCTGCATCCCTCTGCAAGATATCTCACTATTTTTGACTTTTCTGAGCCTGTCAAGTCCTTCTTTTGACCCATTTTGCCAAAGGAAAGGAAGTTGCCTAATAATTATGCACACCTGATATAGGGTGTTGATGTCATTAGACCACACCCCTTCTCATTACAGAGATGCACATCACCTAATATGCTTAATTGGTAGTAGGCTTTCGAGCCTATACAGCTTGGAGTAAGACAACATGCATAAAGAGGATGATGTGGTCAAAATACTCATTTGCCTAATAATTCTGCACTCCCTGTAGATCTCTTTTACACAGCTGGGGATTTTTACACACTGAACCGCGACCACTAACAGCCTGGGAGTCCAGATAGACTACAGGACAACAAAGATACAAATCGCTTTCCATGCACTACCAATATTTACTAGATACCACCATCTTACCTAAAACACACAATATACAAGCTTGGGAAAGAGACTTACAGATAGTAGTAGAACCCAAAATCTAGACAAAAACATAATGGACACTAAACAAGTAATACATTATGTGACACTATTTGAGTTGTTGTACTGACAAGATGGCACTGGGTCCTGAAAAGACTACATAGGATATCACCAACTAACACAGAAAAATGCTGGAGGGACTGTGGCCACACAAGAGATGACATGCATATCTGGTGGAGGTGTCTGAGCATTAATAAACTATGGATTAAAGTCATAAACCTGTGTAGGCAGTGGGAATTCCCAATAGGCATGGGCCCTGAAACATACCTGCTACACATTAATATCCCTAAGCTCCCTAAAGCCCAAAAATATTTATATATCTATATTTTAATGGCCACCAAATTGATAATAGCAAGAAACTGGAAACAGCAATCTACTTCCTTCCAAAGAGTGACTGAGTTATTTTCATACATAAAAACAATAGAAGAAGCTGTATTCCATAATAAGGGAATGCTAAACCTTCACTCAGAGATTTGGGCTCCATGGGACAACATTACACTCCCTTCTACACCCCGGCCCTAATGAGTGACAACACACTCACCCCTTCCTTATCCCCCTCCCTACCCTCCTCCCCCTCTCTCTTTTCTCTTTTTCTTCTTTTCTTTCTCTCCCTCCCTCTCTGGAAACAAGATAAGTTTACATGCATCTTTATAATCGTTATGCTGTATTCAACATCTATGACCAAAGAAGCCAAATTGTTTGGCTATCAGATAATATTTGGCTAAATGGACTTAAGTTTTATTTTATATCTGATATGTTATATTTACATTTGTTAAATGATATGACTGAAGTGACTCCTAAATGACTCAACATTCTTGGAACTGTTATACAAAAGGAGATCACTTGATTTCAAGAAGTACCAATAGTAGGAGAAAAATATAGGTATCATCTATCCTCCCCCGCACGTTCGCGCGAGGAGAGAGAAATCTGTGGGACTTTCTTTCCAAACTGGACTCTGACATACTATCGGCTAGATTACAAATATTGCGTTATGAGTAAAAAAGCATCGTTAAGGCTCATAACGCTGCTTTTTTACTAACGCTGGTATTACGAGTCTTGCAGATTTAGGGGCATTGCACACTTTTTTGGCCTTACTGCAAATCAACGTAGGCAATTTGCATATAGTCTATTTTCAATGGGACTTCCTTAGCGCCGGTATTACAAGCTTGTCCTGGGAGGCCAAAAAGTGAGCGGTACAGCCTATAGCGTCAAGATTCATAACGCATTCTAAAGTACAACGCTGTAGCATAAAACTCATAACTAAAGTGCTAAAAAGTACACTAACACCCATAAACTACCTATTAACCCCTAAACCGAGGCCCTCCCTCATCGCAAACACTAAAATAAAATGATTAACCCCTAATTTGCCACTCCGGACATCGCCGCCACTAGAATAAACATATTTACCCCGAAACCGCCGCACTCCCACCTCGCAAACACTAGTTAAATATTATTAACCCCTAATCTTCCGCCCCCAACATCGCCGACACCTACATTATACTTATTAACCCCTAATCTGCGGCTCCGGACATCGCTGCCACTAGAATAAACATATTAACCCCTAAACCGCTGCACTCCCACACCGCAAACACTAGTTAAATATTATTAACCCCTAATCCGCCGCCCCTAACATCACCGCCACCTACCTAAAATAATTGACCCCTAATCTGCCGCCCCCAACGTCGCCGCCACTATACTATATTTATTAACCCCTAAACCTGTCTAACCCTAACCCTAACACCCCCTAACTTAAATATAATTAAAATAAATCTAATTAAAACCTACAATTAATAACTAAATAATTCCTATTTAAAAATAAATACTTACCTATAAAATAAACCCTAAGCTAGCTACAATATAAATAATAGTTACATTGTATCTAGCTTAGGGTTTATTTTCATTTTACAGGCAAGTTTGTATTTATTTTAACTAGGTAGAATAGTTACTAAATAGTTATTAACTATTTACTAACTACCTAGCTAAAATAAATACAAATTGACCTGTAAAATAAAACCTAACCTGTGTTACACTAACACCTAACTGAACCCTACAATTAAATACATTTTCTAAATTAAATACAATTAAATAATTCAATACAATTAGCTAAATTACAAAAACACTAAATTACTGAAAATAAAAAACAAATTACAAGATCTTTAAACGAATTACACCTAATCTAATAGCCCTATCAAAATAAAAAAAAAGCCCACCCAAAATAAAAAAAAACCTAGCCTAAACTAAACTATCAATAGCCCTTAAAAGGGCCTTTTGCGGGGCATTGTCCCAAAGAAATCAGCTCTTTTATCTGTCAAAAAAGATACAAACAACCACCCCAACAGTAAAACCCACCACCCACACAACCAACCCCCCCCAAAAAAACTACCTAAAAAACCTAATCTCCCCATTGCCCTGAAAAGGGCATTTGGATGGGCATTGCCCTTAAAAGGGCATTTAGATCTATTGCAGCCCAAACCCCTAATCTAAAAATAAAACCCACCCAATATATACCCTTAAAAAATCCAAACACTAACCCCCGAAGATCCACTTACAGTTTTTAAGAGCCGACATCCATCCTCGACATTGCATCAGTCAATAGGATTTTTTCAACCTTAATTCCGATTGACTGATAGAATTCTATCAGCCAATCGTAATCTAAGGGACGCCATCTTGGATGACGTCATTTAAAGGAATCTTCATTATAGAAGAAGCCGTTGATTGAAGAGGATGCTCCGCGCTGGATGTCTTGAAGATGGACCCGCTCCGCGTCGGAAGGATGAAGATAGAAGATGCCGTCTGGGTGAAGACTTCTGCACATCTGGAGGACCACTTCTGCTGGCTTGGATGAAGACTCCTCCCGGCTTCATTGAGGACTTCTTGCTGCTTGGATGAAGACTTCTCCCGGCTTTGTTGAGGATGGATGTCGGTTCTTCAAAACTGTAAGTGGATCTTCAGGGGTTAGTGTTAGGATTTTTTAAGGGTGTATTGGGTGGGTTTTATTTTTAGATTAGGGGTTTGGGCTGCAATAGAGCTAAATGCCTTTTTAAGGGCAATGCCCATCCAAATGCCCTTTTCAGGGCAATGGGGAGCTTAGGTTTTTTTAGTTAGGCTTGTATTTGGGGACTTGGTTGTGTGGGTGGTGGGTTTTACTGTTGGGGTGGTTGCTTGTATTTTTTTTGACAGGTAAAAGAGCTGATTTCTTTGGGGCAATGCCCCGCATAAGGCCCTTTTAAGCGCTATTGATAGTTTAGTTTAGTTTAGGCTAGGTTTTTTTTTATTTTGTGTGGGCTTTTTTTATTTTGATAGGGCTATTAGATTAGGTGTAATTAGTTTAAAGATCTTGTAATTTGTTTTTTATTTTCTGTAATTTAGTGTTTTTTGTAATTTAGCTAATTGTATTGAATTTAGTTAATTGTATTTAATTTAGGGAATTTATTTAATTGTAGGGTTCGGTTAGGTGTTAGTGTAAGACAGGTTAGGTTTTATTTTACAGGTCAATTTGTATTTATTTTAGCTAGGTAGTTAGTAAATAGTTAATAACTATTTAGTAACTATTCTACCTAGTTAAAATAAATACAAATTTGCCTGTAAAATAAAAATAAACCCTAAGATAGATACAATGTAACTATTAGTTATATTGTAGCTAGCTTAAGGTTTATTTTACAGGTAAGTATTTATTTTTAAATAGGAATTATTTAGTTATTAATTGTAGGTTTTAATTAGATTTATTTTAATTATATTTAAGTTAGGGGGTGTTAGGGTTAGGCTTAGGTTTAGGGGTTAATAAATATAGTATAGTGGCAGCGACACTGGGGGCGGCAGATTAGGGGTTAATAATTTTAGGTAGGTGGCGGCGATGCTAGGGGCAGCAGATTAGGGGTTAATAATATTTAACTAATGTTTGCGATGCGGGAGTGTGGCGGTTTAGGGGTTAATATGTTTATTATAGTGGTGGCGATGTTGGGGGCGGCAGATTAGGGGTTAATAAATGTAGGTAGGTTTCGGCGACATTGGGGGCACAGATTAGGGGTTAACAAATATAATGTAGGTGTCGGCGATGTTGGGGGCAGTAGATTAGGGGTTCATAAGTATAATGTAGGTGGCGGCAATGTCAGGAGCGGCAGATTAGGGGTTAATAAGTATAATTTAGGTGGCGGCGATGTCGGGCGGCAGATTAGGGGTTAATAAGTGTAAGATTAGGGGTGTTTAGACTCGGGGTTCATGTTAGGTGTAAACATAAATTTAGTTTCCCCATAGGAATCAATGGGGCTGCGTTACGGAGCTTTACACTGCTTTTTTGCAGGTGTTAGACTTTTTTTCAGCCGGCTCTCCCCATTGATGTCCCCATTCATGCACATACAACCAGCTCACCGCTGATTTAAGCAGCGCTGGTATTGGAGTGCGGTATGGAGCACAATTTTGCTCTATGCTCACTTCTTGCCTTTTAACGCCGGGTTTGTAAAAACCTGTAATACCAGCGCTGTAGGAAAGTGAGCTGTGACAATAATGTGCAAGTTAGTACCGCACCCCTCATAACGCAAAACTCGTAATCTAGCCGTTTGTAAAGTGGAATAGATACACCTAAATATGTCTCACACTATCTGATGTTTTTGTATGTTGTGATACCTTAATAAAAAAGAAACTTTAAAAAAAAAAAAGAAATGTGTATTTGCGCACATTTCTGAAGATCACCAGTTTGTCCTACTTACGCCAGTCTAGCATCTAACGGCACTGCATATGTAATAGCCCGATGTGCAAGGTGAAATTACAGGCGGCACGGGTCTCACCCTTGGTGTCCAATTAAAGAAACAAGATTGAAGGTGTGGGTAAGTGCTACTTTGACTTATAAAAAGCACTCAAACATTTTAAATTTGCTATTTACAAAATGCATCTCTGTTGTGAACCATGCCTAGCAAAAAAAGAGCTGTCAATAGACCTGCGATCAAGAATTGTCTATAAATGGAGATGATTTAGCACTGTGGCTACTCTCCCTTTAAGTGGCCCTCCAGCCAAGATGACTTAAAGGGCACACTGAACAATTCTCAATCAGGTAAAAAAGAATCCTACAGTGACAGCTAAAAACGTGATGAAATTATTGGTACTGGTTAACATCTCTGTTCATGAGTCTACTATATGGAAAACATTGAACAGGGCAGGACACCACAAAGAAAGCCTCTGCTTTCCTAAAAAAAACATTGCTGCATGCCTGTAGTTTGCCAAATACTGCCTTGACACTCCACAACACTACTACTGTTTTATGGACTAATGATATTAAAGTTAAGTTGTTTGGGAAAAAGGGCACCACATACCAACATTAAAACAACATCTCAACGGTTAAGTACGGTTGGAGGCAGCATCATGATTTGGGGCTGCTTTGCTGCTTTGGAACCTGGACCACTTGCCATAATTGAGGGAAAAAAACGTATTCCCAAGTTTATAAAGATATCCTACCGGATAATATCAGGGTGGCTGTGAGCCAGATGAAGCTCAGTAGAAGTTGAGTGATGAAGGACAATAATCCTAAGCATCAAAGTAAATACACTACAGAATGGCTTAAAAAAAAAAAAAAGAAAATCTGCCTTTTAGAGTGGTCCAGTCAAAGCCCAGACCTTAAAGGGACAGTCTACACCAAAAATGCTTTTTACCTCTGTGATTACCTTGTATTTAAGCCTTTGCAGACAGCCTCCTTATCTAAGTGCCTTTGACAGACATGCAGCGTAGTCAATCAGTGAAGACTCCTAAATAACTTCATGGGAGTGAGCACAATTTAATCTATTTGACACATGTGAACTAGTACTGTCTAACTGTGAAAAACTTTCAAAATGCTCTGAGCTTAGAGGCGGTTTTCAACGGTTTAGAAATCAGTTTGAGCCTAGCTAGGTTTAGCTTTTCAAAAAAAACACCAAGGGAACAAAGCAAATTTGATGATAAAGGTAAATTGGAAAGTTGTTTAAAATTGCATGCCCTATCTGAATCATGAAAGTTTAGTTTTGACTTTACTGTCCCTTTAACCTCATAGTGATGCTGTGGAATGACCTCAAGAGAGCTGTTCACACTAGGCATCCTAAGAATATGGCTGAGATGAAGCAGTTCTGTAAGGAAGAGTGGTCCAAAAATCTTCCTGAATGTTGTGCAGGTCTAATCCACAGCTATTGAAAATACTTGGTTGAGGTTATTGCTGCCAAAAGAGGATCAATTAGTGTTCACTTACGTTTTCTACAGCACTGAATGTTTAATGGGATGTGTTCAATAATCACATTGTTTTTGTCTGTACTTGTGACTTTGATGAAGGTGAGATGACATTTTATGATCAATTCATGCAGAAAACCAACTAATTCCAAAGGGTTCACATACTTTTTCTTGCTACTATATATATATATTTACTACACCTGCAACAGGATTAATATCTAATTTGATAATTTGGCTTGTCAATTATTTTGAAAACTGAATAATTTGTTATGGTTGTATGGCAAAGCTTACTGAATATAATACTTAAAGGGATATGAAACCCAAATGAGTTTCTTTCATGATGCAGATAGAGCATGCAATGTTAGGCAACTTTGTAATTTACTTCTATAATTCATTTTTCTTTGTTCTCTTGGGCCTAGATTACGAGTTGTACGTTAGGGTTAAAAATCAGCGTTAAGAGGTCCTAACGCTGCTTTTAATGCCCGCTGGTATTACGAGTCTTGAAGATACATGTGTACCGCTCACTTTTTTGGCCAGACTCGGAAATACTGCAAATCCACTTACGTCAATTGCGTATCCTATATTTTCAATGGGACTTGCTTAGCGCCGGTATTACGACTCTGACAAAAAGTGAGCGGTAGACCCTCTCCTGTCAAGTCTGATACCGCATTTTAAAGTCAGTAGTTAAGAGTTTTACACTACAACGCCGTAGCATAAAAATTCTTAACTAAAGTGCTAAAAAGTACACTAACACCCATAAACTACCTATTAACCCCTAAACCGAGCCCCCCCCCACATCACAAACACTAAAATACAATTTTTAACCCCTAATCTGCCGAACCGGATATCGCCGCCACTATAATAAACATATTAACCCCTAAACCGCCGCACTCCCGCATCGTAAATACTAGTTAAATATAATTAACACTTAATCTGCCGTCCCTAACATCGCCGCCACCTACCTACATTTATTGACCCCTAATCTGCCGCCCCCAACGTCACCGCCACTATATTAAATTTATGAACCCCTAAACTTAAGTCTATCCCTAACCCTAACCCCCCTAACTTAAATATAATTACAATAAATCTAAATAAATTACTATCATTAACTAAATAATTCCTATTTAAAACTAAATACTTACCTATAAAATAAACCCTAAACCAGCTACAATATAACTAATAGTTACATTGTAGCTAGCTTAGGGTTTATTTTTAATTTACAGGCAACTTTGTATTTATTTTAACTAGGTACAAAAGTTCTTAAATAGTTATTAACTATTTAATAACTACCTAGTTAAAATAAAGACAAATTTACCTGTAAAATAAAACCTAACCTAAGTTACACTAACACCTAACACTACACTATAATTAAATACATTAAATAAACCCTTCTCTTTAAAAAGCTATCTTGCATATACCCACAAATAGATTACCATCAACTATTCGCAACATGAGTGTTATCCAAAATGTGGTCATAGCCTGGCAGAAATTTTGTGGGGAACTTAAGATAAACTATAAGCTTTCCAACCACCTCCCTATACTGGGGAATCCAGAATTTATACCGGGCCTCAGCCCTGGGATTTTCCAGGGTTGGTTCTCACGGGGACTCAAATCCGCCACTCAATTGCTAGAACCAGGCACTCAAGTTATTAAAACCTTTCAACAAATTAGAATGGAATTTGACCTCCCAAAACATCATTTTTATGCATATCTTCAAATTAGACATTATCTTCTTTATGAGATAATTGACTTGAATAGTAGGCAAGATTTAGGAACAATTGAAATAGGTATCCATATGTTCAAAAATGGACACTACTCAATCTCAAAAGCAGGGTCAGCAACATCTAGAATTAATTTTCTCCAAGTGGCAGAGGTTGCTTGGAGAATTAGAAATAAATGAGGTAAAATCAAGTATCCAGTTAGTAGGTAGTAACAATTTGTTGTGGAAGGAATCTCATAGCAAGATACTAAATTTTTCTTATATCTCACCGGTGATTCTAGCCAAATAGGATAAAAAGTGTTTAGGTATCTGTTTTCAATGTAAACATCAAAATGCAGATATTTTACACTACTTTTGGTTCTGTCCTAAAATAAGCAGATTTTGGAACAGAGTTAACTTTTGGGTAAATAAATTTATACTCCAGAAGGTTGTATTTTCCCCAATGACGGTTATTTTTCTATACAACCCACCATACCAAGAATCAAGGAAGGACCAAGCTTTTATTAATACCACTATATTGGTGGCTAGGAATTTAATACTACAACACTGGAAGGCAGATAAACCACCTAGTTTTGCAGAATTTGTTCAAAAGATGTATCTACAAATAATAATAGAGCAATACCAAATGGAGTCAAATAGTGAAAAATAATTTAGAATTTTTTTCCAAAAATGGTTAAGATTAATAGAGTCGTACCCCCGTGCAGCGCAACTACAGATCATTTACCCTCTATGTAAATCTATGTTTTTTGATATATTGATTGTGGAGGGGCTTCTCCCAATTCAGTGGGCAAGGTGAGTTAAGGGGAGGAGTGAAAGATGAGTGGGGGGGGGGGTTCTTTTTGTCCCTTTTTTTTATGGTTATATAGACATAACAGCTATAAAGGCTGAAAGGTATAATTAGGCTACCCTCTATACTATAAAAGGGGTAACAGATATATATGGGTGTTTGGACACAATGCTGTATGTATTTAAACAGGTTAGATTAAATAAAGAATGGTTATGGTTCATATGGAATAGCAAGCGATTGTAACCTAAATCCAAACTAGTAGGGAAGATAGGATGGTATCATTAGAACTTGGTTAAGTAGGGATGGTATGCTATTTTTGTTTCATCATGTTGACTGTTATATATATTTGATTTAAAATAAGTCTGTATACGACAGAAGAATATTGTCAGGTTTAGACATCTAATGCATAATCAGACTAGAGCTGTGTTTTTTTGGTTTTTTTGTTTTGTGTTTTGTTTGTTTGTTTGGTGGTGTTTTTGGTTCCTTAATTAATGACTAAGAAAAGCTCCAACAGTAGGTCACACAAGTTATAAGTAATGGAGCATAAAGGTACTTATGTTTTAAAGGATGAAGATAGCTGATCTTATTATGCAGGTATACATGAGAAAAAGTGTTCACTCTGGCGACTGTATTTGTCAAATGTTTTTGTTTTTGTTTTTTTCTATATAGCACCATGGATGGCTGTGTTAAGCTGACCTATGTTGGATAATAAATAATAATTAAAAAAAATAATAATTAAAAAAAAAAGGAAAAGAAAAAACTAAATACTTACCTATAAAATAAATTTATTTTAACTAGGTACAATAGTTATTAAATAGTTATTAACTATTTAATAACTACCTAGTTAAAATAAAGACAAATTTAACTGTAAAATAAAATAAAACCTAACCTAAGTTACACTAACACCTAACACTACACTATAATTAAATACATTAAATAAACCCTTCTCTTTAAAAGCTATCTTGCATATACCCACAAATAGATTACCATCAACTATTCGCAACATGAGTGTTATCCAAAATGTGGTCATAGCCTGGCAGAAATTTTGTGGGGAACTTAAGATAAACTATAAGCTTTCCAACCACCTCCCTATACTGGGGAATCCAGAATTTATACCGGGCCTCAGCCCTGGGATTTTCCAGGGTTGGTTCTCACGGGGACTCAAATCCGCCACTCAATTGCTAGAACCAGGCACTCAAGTTATTAAAACCTTTCAACAAATTAGAATGGAATTTGACCTCCCAAAACATCATTTTTATGCATATCTTCAAATTAGACATTATCTTCTTTATGAGATAATTGACTTGAATAGTAGGCAAGATTTAGGAACAATTGAAATAGGTATCCATATGTTCAAAAATGGACACTACTCAATCTCAAAAGCAGGGTCAGCAACATCTAGAATTAATTTTCTCCAAGTGGCAGAGGTTGCTTGGAGAATTAGAAATAAATGAGGTAAAATCAAGTATCCAGTTAGTAGGTAGTAACAATTTGTTGTGGAAGGAATCTCATAGCAAGATACTAAATTTTTCTTATATCTCACCGGTGATTCTAGCCAAATAGGATAAAAAGTGTTTAGGTATCTGTTTTCAATGTAAACATCAAAATGCAGATATTTTACACTACTTTTGGTTCTGTCCTAAAATAAGCAGATTTTGGAACAGAGTTAACTTTTGGGTAAATAAATTTATACTCCAGAAGGTTGTATTTTCCCCAATGACGGTTATTTTTCTATACAACCCACCATACCAAGAATCAAGGAAGGACCAAGCTTTTATTAATACCACTATATTGGTGGCTAGGAATTTAATACTACAACACTGGAAGGCAGATAAACCACCTAGTTTTGCAGAATTTGTTCAAAAGATGTATCTACAAATAATAATAGAGCAATACCAAATAGAGTCAAATAGTGAAAAATAATTTAGAATTTTTTTCCAAAAATGGTTAAGATTAATAGAGTCGTACCCCCGTGCAGCGCAACTACAGATCATTTACCCTCTACGTAAATCTATGTTTTTTGATATATTGATTGTGGAGGGGCTTCTCCCAATTCAGTGGGCAAGGTGAGTTAAGGGGAGGAGTGAAAGATGAGTGGGGGGGGGTTTCTTTTTGTCCCTTTTTTTATGGTTATATAGACATAACAGCTATAAAGGCTGAAAGGTATAATTAGGCTACCCTCTATACTATAAAAGGGGTAACAGATATATATGGGTGTTTGGACACAATGCTGTATGTATTTAAACAGGTTAGATTAAATAAAGAATGGTTATGGTTCATATGGAATAGCAAGCGATTGTAACCTAAATCCAAACTAGTAGGGAAGATAGGATGGTATCATTAGAACTTGGTTAAGTAGGGATGGTATGCTATTTTTGTTTCATCATGTTGACTGTTATATATATTTGATTTAAAATAAGTCTGTATACGACAGAAGAATATTGTCAGGTTTAGACATCTAATGCATAATCAGACTAGAGCTGTGTTTTTTTTGTTTTTTTTGTTTTGTGTTTTGTTTGTTTGTTTGGTGGTGTTTTTGGTTCCTTAATTAATGACTAAGAAAAGCTCCAACAGTAGGTCACACAAGTTATAAGTAATGGAGCATAAAGGAACTTATGTTTTAAAGGGTGAAGATAGCTGATCTTATTATGCAGGTATACAGGAGAAAAAGTGTTCACTCTGGCGACTGTATTTGTCAAATGTTTTTGTTTTTGTTTTTTTCTATATAGCACCATGGATGGCTGTGTTAAGCTGACCTATGTTGGATAATAAATAATAATTAAAAAAAATAATAATTAAAAAAAAAAAAGGAAAAGAAAAAACTAAATACTTACCTATAAAATAAATTTATTTTAACTAGGTACAATAGTTATTAAATAGTTATTAACTATTTAATAACTACCTAGTTAAAATAAAGACAAATTTACCTGTAAAATAAAATAAAACCTAACCTAAGTTACACTAACACCTAACAGTACACTATAATTAAATAAATTAAATAAATAAAATACAATTAATTACAATTAAATAAAATTATCTATAGTAAGGAAAAAAAAACCACTAAATTACAGAAAATAATAAAGAAATTACAAGATTTTTAAACTAATTACACCTACTCTAATCCCCCTAACAAAATAAAAAAGCTCCCCAAAATAAAAATAAAGCCCTACCCTACACAAAATTACAAATAGCCCTTAAAAGGGCCTTTTGCCGGGCATTGCCCCAAAGTAATCAGCTCTTTTACCTGTAAAAAGAAAGTACAAATACCCCCCCAACATTAAAACCCACCACCCACACAACCAACCCTACTCTAAAACCCACCTAATCCCCCCTTAATAAAAACTAACACTAACCCCTTGAAGATCACCTTACCGGGAGATGTCTTCACCCAACCGGGCAGAACTGGTCCTCCAGACGGGCAGAAGTCTTCATCCAACTGGGCAGAAGTGGTCCTCCAGACGGGCAGAACTCTTCATCCAGACGGCATCTTCTATCTTCATCCATCCGGTGCGGAGTGGGTCCATCTTCAAGACATCTGACGCGGAGCATCCTCTTCTGTCCACGGCCGACGACTGAATTAAGGTTCCTTTAAATGACGTCATTCAAGATGGCGTCCCTTCAATTCCTATTGACTGATAGAATTCTATCAGCCAATCGGAATTAAGGTAGAAAAAATCCTATTGGCTGATGCAATCAGCCAATAGGATTGAACTTCAACCCTATTGTCTGATCCAATCAGCCAATAGGATTGAGCAGACATTCTATTTGCTGTTCCAATCAGCAAATAGAATGCCAGTTCAATCCTATTGGCTTTACGCAGCTTTTTTGCAGGTGTTAAGTTTTTTCAGCCGGCTCTCCCCCATTGATTCCTCTGGGGAAATCGTGCACAAAATTTTGCTCTATGCTCACTTTTTTGCAGCTAACGCCGGGTTTGTAAAAACCTGTAATACCAGCGCTGTCTGCAAGTGAGCGGTGAGCATAAACTGCTCGCTAGCACCGCACAGCCTCTAACGCAAAACTCGTAATCTAGGCATTGGTATCTTTACCCAGGTGCTGAACCAAAAAAGGTCCGACTCCTAAGCTTACATTCCTGCTTTTTCAAATAAAGATATCAAGAGAACTAAGATAAATTGATACTAGAAGTAAATTAGAAAGTTGCTTAATAATCAAGAGCAGTTCTGGAGTTTAAGTGACTGTATAGGCCCCTGCGTGAACTCTCATTCGCTTATAGAATACACCCAGATAGGTGTGTATAGCAAATATACTTTGCCTGATGTGACAGGAGCTTATCTAGAGAGCACACTGAAAAAAAGGAACAGTTATATTAAACCGCCGAGTAGAGAGGTAGAGTGCACCCTATTGACAGGTTAACATTGAGGGTACTGCAGGTAAACACTCAGTCTTGACTGAGGCCATAAAACGCCTAAAATCCTGCGTCCTTGATTTTTAGCACCAGAACACATTTAACACGCCGGTACATTCTGGCCTTAAAAGTTGAGGGTTCTCAACTCTTTTCATCTTACTATATGTAATTTCACTCTATTTGCACTTCACTCCTCCCGAAGAGGCACGTCAGCTCTTTTCATTGCACTTCACTTTTGTTGCACTTTACTTTTTTCACGAATCAGGCACTTTTCTCTTTTTTTTTTTTTCTCTTCCTCCTGCACCCCACCCACGACTGGGCTTAACTTATACGTATTCCCCTCACATCACTATTCGAGTCACCTAGCACGTTTTTTATCTCCCTTCTCTCTTGCATGGATAAGTATATCACCTCACCATCACTCACGGGAAAAAATAATTTAGGCATGGCAGCCAAAAACAAGGACCACAGGAATAAAAACCAGCCAGGGACACCTGCAGATCCCCTACAGAAACGACTCCCTCGAAACCCCAAAATCTATCGATTCCATATGAATCACAAAATCTTGTTGCTAGTATACTAGAAGCCATCATTCCAAAATTTGATTTATTAAAAAACGAAATCAGACAGGATATCTCTCTACTGACCTTAGAGGTCAGACAATTCTCTAAAAGAATCCAAGAAGCAGAGCAGAGAATTTCAGACCTAGAGGATGCAATAATTGAAGGTAATCAGTCTGAGATCTCGAAACTAAAAGCTAAAGTCGAAGATTTAGAAAATAGATCAAGGAGGAATAACCTCAGGATCATTGGCTTTCCAGAGTCAGCTAAACAGGACGAGCTCATGCAGGTTATGATGCATATTATGCCACAATTGCTGAAAATCCCCTCATCACAAGCACTCATTTCTATTGAAAGAGTCCACAGACTGGGGAGAGCTCCTGACACCTCAAACAATTTGACCAGACCTAGACCAATTATCGCAAAATTCCTGAATTTTCAGGACAAAATTATATTCCTTCAATTCTACCGTAAGAACCAACCCATTTTTTATAATGGAAATAAAATTTTATTATTTCAGGACTTTTCTATAGAGACCTCCACAAAGAGGAGGGAGCTCTCCCCGGTTTGTGGCAGGATGCTGAAGCTGGGCTTGCAGGCCACTGTCATCTTCCCAGCCAGACTCAAGCTCATACTTGAAGAGGTCAAACGTTTTTTTTTTTATTCAGCAGCTGAAGCTGAGAAAAAAATAGCGGAACATGGGGCTAATTGTTAAATCTATACTAGTTAGACAAATAGCAAGAATTAAAGTGATGGTAAACTCTCCCCTTTTTAAAATCAGATCTGGAATGTAAGCGCTATTTTAGATGGAGTTTAATTCATTAGCTGTAATGAAGATGCAGTATAACATGCTTTTTAATATAGATATGAAATTCAAATACTGCATGCTCCTCCGCCCACTTCAAAAGTAAAATTTTCTGTGAGCTAACAGACTGAATTGTTGTCCAATCAGCGCTCTCCCCATATGGCACTTTTGTTGTAGCTAGAGCATTGTTTGGAGAGTAATTCAATCATTTAGCTGACAGGAACATTGACTTTTGAAGTGGGTGGTGTAACGTGGGGTATTTGAATTTCATATCTATATTAATAACTAAGTTATAGCGCATCTTCATTGCACATGATGAATAAAACTCCTTCTAAAATAGCGCTTACATTCCAGATCTGATTTTAAAAAGGGGAGAGTTTACCATCACTTTAAAGATTGTATTAGTTATAATATTGCTCTGTGTTTTTTTTTTTTTCCCCTCTCCCTTGCTCTCCCGCCTCCCCCCCCCCTGCGTCCACCCCCACTGCCTAGGATTAACCTTTACATAATTACTGCCCTCTAGAGATATATGAACAATTCTATGAATAAAGATATTAAAATTACCTCATGGAATATAGGCGGGATTGTATCACCTATTAAATGAAAAACAATCTTGGCGCACCTACAAAAAACTAATACCCTCATAGCGCTACTCCAGGAAACACATCTTAACGCAGAGGAATCGCTAAAATTTAAATCTTCCTGGGTGGCCGAAAGTATCTTTTCGCCCTCAGCCAACAGGAAAAAAGGAGTTGCAATTCTTATAGGGAAGAAACTAAGTTATGAAAAATCAGACACACTGATTGACCCTGACAGCAGATTCATAATTTTAAAAGTGAAAATTTCAAATTCAATATACACCATATGCAATCTGTATGCACCTAATATAATCGAGTACGGGTTTTGGGACTCTCTTCAGTCGAAAATTCTGCAAATAGCGGAAGGTCACATAATTATAGCAGGGGACTTCAATATGTCCCCACGAGCCCCACTAGACAGATTGAGATATGGGCTGACGCAGAAGATAAATAAAAAAGATACGCTGGAAAATAAATTATTTAAATCTATCATGCACAACCTAGCAGTTAGAGATATCGGGAGGGTGCAGAACCCTGACAGTAGAAAATATACATGTTATTCTTAAACAACTAAATCTTTATCGAGAATTGATCTCATGCTAATCAACGATAGTTTTTACCACAGGGGGGTCAAAGCACATATCTCAGAAATTCTGTTATCTGACCATGCACCAATCACCTTAAACATCCCAGATCCGAAAGCCGGTTTCAGAAGACAGGCTTTTTTTTACCCGAAATAGGTTAACAAGAATGTAAAATTCAGAGATTGGCTCAAGGAAAAGTGGGAGGATTATTTCCAAAATAACAAAGATTCAGTTGCTAGTCCACTGATTCTATGGGAAACAGCAAAAGTGGTATTGAGGGGAGACATAATTGCATATATGGCAAATATCAAAAGGGAAGCCCGCCTGAGAGACAAGTAATCGCCACGGTAATTAATGCTTATAATAGATACTTGAACCTATCCTCCGACGAGAACTGGAAGAGATACACTAAAGCTAAAGAGGACAGAGACACTTTTTTAATTCTTAATTCAACACAAGCAGACTTAAGATACCAATCTAATTTTTACAAATTCGGTAATAAATAAGGCAAATTATTGGCTAAACTGGTAAAGAACTCGAGAGCTTCAAAAACAATTGAAGCCATACAAGTTAACAGCATATTGCTTACCTCACCAGAGGAAATAACTGAATCCTTTTTCCAATATTACAAATCAATTTATGCAGCTAACCCAGTAAATACTAATATAAGGGAGAGATTTTGGGAAGATATCGCTATCACGAAAATATTGCCTGAATTCAACCTGATATTGAACTCCCCAATAACAGAGTTGGAAGTAAGTCAAGCAATTCAAGCTTTGAAAGGGGAGAAAGCGCTGGGTCCTGATTCTCTACCAAATGAATTTTATAAAAGTCTAGATAAAGTAATTACTCCACATCTGACTATTCTTTTTAATTATCTGTTTCAACAAAACAATCAAATACCTCCTAGCTTTCTAGCATCACATACCATACTTATACCTAAAGCCGGTAAAGACCCACAATGCAGAGAGTCTTATAGACCCATTGCATTGCTAAACACGGATTACAAAATATTTGCTTCAATTTTGGCCAAAAGAATGCAAAAAGGTTTAGCTGAGGTTATTCATAGCGACCAGGTGGGGTTTCTTGCAAAAAGGAGTTCTTCATCTAAAATTAGACAACTTCTTCTATCTATTGATTATTTTAGAAACAGTGAAAGGAAGTCAGTCGAAAATCTTCCAGATGCTGCGATTATAGCGATCGACGCTGAGAAGGCGTTCGATCGAGTCAGCCATGATCACATTCTAACCACACTGAAACAATATGATTTTCAAGACAAATTTTTGAACTTAGTAAATAATCTATGCACTCAGGCATCATCAAAACTAGTCATGCATGGGCAAGAGTCACAGACCATTCGCCTGGAGCAGGGCACGAGGCAGGGCTGTCCGCTCTCCCCTCTCCTGTTCGATCTGGCGATCGAACCCCTGGCTATAAAAATCAGAAACCACATTGAAGTATTAAGATCTACAATCACGAGTTGAAGGTGGCTCTATATGTCGATGACCTGCTGGTGTATGTCTCCAACACTTCTTGGAATATCCCAAAATTGCTCAACATAATCGAACAATTTGGCCAATTTGCAGGGTATAGAATGAACAAACAAAAAACAGAACTACTCTGGTTAAGGAAGACTGACACGTCATATTTAAATAACCCACTTAAGACAGTTCTAGAATCGCTTAGATATTTGGGGATACTAGTTTCGGTCAACCCTCAGGAGTGGTACTCCTTAAATATTACCCCAACTATTGCACGCGCTATTACACTTATGAAAGATTGGCAGAATCTGCCTCTCTCTCTCTCTGGGCGTATTGCTCTATATAAAATGGTAATCTTGCCAAAGATATCATACACTCTTCAAAATCTCCCGCTTTTCGTAAAAGCACAAGACATTAAGAAATTTAATACAGCGCTTCGGAAATTCATATGGCAGTCAAGGAAACCCAGAATCGCCTTGCAGAGGTTATACCTGGCAAGGCAACTCGCTGGGCTGGCTCTCCCAAATTTATATTTCTATAACTTAGTTTTCTTAGGCCGAATTGTGGCAGATTGGGTGGCAGAAGCCGATTACTTCACGGACAACGGGTTAGAGAATAGCATAACCTACCCTTTAAAGCCAGTATCGCTACTACATACACCGATTCATTTAATACCTAAGCAAGTGAAATTTTTTAAAATATTATATGTAATAATCCAGGCGTGGAAGAAGATTGGTGCACTATTGGGAATAAACACCAATATTCCCAGATACCAAACTTTCATAGGTAATATAGAATTTCAAGAGGGATCCCAAGCTCCGCATTTGAAAAAATGGCAGGAGCATGGGCTTAGATTCGTTGCACAGCTTTATCACCCAGAGTCAGGAATCATTAAATCTTTCCAAGAACTGAAATTGGAATTCAATCTTGGCAATCAAGATTTCTTTGCTTATCTGCAAGCTAGGCATTACACTAGTCAGCTGCATGCCCAATTCCACTGGAAATGGACTTGGGGGAAATTAGAGTCGTGGCCAGCCTTGATCAAGGCAGGTAATTGCTCTATTTCTCCATGGTATACCCTCTTGAACTCCCAGAAAGGCAACTGTAATGTTGAAAAATTAGCTCAAAAATGGTCAGACCAATTATCTATGAATATAGACAAGGAAGCACATATTATGAGATCCCTCATGCTACTACGCGACACCACGATAGCTGAAACATGGAGAGAGTCCCACATAAAGCTCTTATATCAGATATACTACACTCCAGATAAAGCCTACAGATGGAACAACATCGACTTCAAGAAGTGTCCAAAATGTAGCCTATTGGCTGCAGACTTATTGCATATGATGTGGTCATGCCCAAAAATTGAACAATTCTGGCACAGACTAGAGTACTGGTTATTAAAAGTGGTGAAAATAAAACCTCTTAAACTTACTCCTCAAAATATAATCTTTTTATCAAGTAATAAGGAAGATTTCAGAGACGCCAAAATACTAAATTTAGTCATTCTGGCCGCGAGAAATTTGATTTTTAAAAAATGGAAAACTAGATTTATACCCACAATGAATGAGGTAAAAAGTTACCTTAAAAAACAATACCGGGTAGAACAACTCGCCACAGACCTGAATTCAGAGCGCAAAATCGTAGCATTTTTTAGTAAATGGTCAAAATTTATTTAAAGTTTCTCTCCGACTGAAATAGAGTATATGATAAACCCATTCCAAAACTCTGAAATAGTTCTATTGGGTATCTGGTAGTGTGGGACTGACGCGGTGGGGGGATGAGAGGGGGGGGGGGAGGGAAAGTTTATGCAGTGCCCTCTGAACTCTTTTTTTGTCTTTTTTTTTTTTTGTCCTTTTATTTTATCTATGGTTTTCATGATTTTTTCCTGCTATAAATTTAAAAAACTCCAACAATTTTTCAAAAAATGTTATTCAACTGATAAAAGGTGTAGTGTGGTTATGTCTTTGCTTATGAGGTATTTATGTATCTAATAGATTGAATAGACACAAACACTGCAAAGTTGGTTATATTTCTTTGTTGATTATTGTTTGCTTTTCGTTGATTATGTTAAATTGTTGGTATAAAAATCAATAAAAAAAAAAATTGCATGCTCTATCTGAATCATGAAAGAAAAAAATTTGGTTTTCATATCCTTTTAATGTTTAAAATATTCAAGACAGCACATCAAAGAAAAATTAGTAAACTAATAAAGTCTAGGAATTAAATAAAAAAAGTACTTGTTGTACAAACTCTAATGTGTTTCATAGATGTATATTAGATTTTAGCAGATGCATTACATTTTTGGGTTTCTTCGTGTTCTTTTCCGAATGAATACAATGTTCTGGTAAATTCATGTGACTGACAGTGGGGTTAGAAAGATGAATTCCAAAAATGTTTTTCAAACAATTGGGATTGGTTTACTGATTTGTATTTTATCCATATTATTAATAGGTATAGCCTTTTGCAAAATATAGCACCTACTTTGTCACAGCTCCTAACAGCCGTTACACCTTCTGTTATAGAACTAATAGACTGACTGCTTCTAGGATTAGATATGATGTTTTTATTAGAGCTGTTGATTAATAAGTAACACTATCTATATTAGTCACTGTCTTGTCAAAATTAGATATATTAATATGGATACAGGATGAAACAATATAAGAGTTAATGTCTTCCTCCAACAGTAAAGGTTCTTGCAATAATAAAAATACATTTACATTTTCTTCACATTCCTGTTGGTTATCCTGAAGTACAACTACTGAGAATTATTATGTTATTTTTCTATAAATGATAAAAATTGTCATGCCCTCACTGGGGATTGATCCTGCAACTGCTCAGTTATCTGCTTTTCTACTACTTTACAACCAGAGGGTTTTGCTGTTTTCAACTTTGTAGTTTATAAGAGTCTCTAGTCACAGTCTCTGATCACCTGCAATAACAACTGTCTGCAGATGTCAATTAGCTGACTGATTCACTGGCCACTCCCTGCTCTTGCATTGGGTGTTTCATTTGTCCTCCATTTTTAAAATTATGATTTTTCTGGAACTTGACCTAGATACCTTGTTAAAGATTTGGACTCTGACCCTAGTTTGTGTTTTACTTGATTCTGTACTGTGATTTTGTGCCTCACCTTGTATCTTCTCCTGAAGTACTGTGCTGTGCCTGCAGCATCCTGAGAAAACCTGGTGTTACTTTGTTTTCAAGTCCTGTTGCTGCATCCAAGTCCTGTGTCTTGTTGCTGCATCCAAGTCCTGTGTCTGGTTGCTGTATTCAGGTCCTATTGTTGTATCAAGGTCCTGTGTCCGTTTGCTGTATTCATGTCTGGTTCATGTATGCAAGTCCTGTTTCCAATTACTGTATCCTAGTCTTGTTGCTGTATCCAAGTCCTGTGTCCTTCTGCAGGCACCAAGCCCTGTGTCCTGTTGCAGATTCCAAGTCATGTGTTTTGTCGCTATATTTAAGTCATGAGAGGTCTCCATATTCAGTTGCAGACTTCAAGAGCTGTGTCCAGTCATAGACTCCTGCATAGGTTTTAACCTTTGAATGTGTTTGATAGAGGAGACGCTGGTCAGAAGGGGGTTTTGGAGGTGCTGGAACACCACAGGGTATTGTCACCACTTTCTCACAGAGTATACAGGTCCTCACCATCAAAGATATGAATATCAGTGATCAGCCAGTTTATTGTAGACACAGGAGAACAGCTTCTTTATGTAAAAGTATAACAATGCAAACTGTATTGTGCTCACCGTGTTTCAGCAGTCTATGCCCTCTTCTTCAAGGGCTTTTAAATTTACCATTCCATAATATTCCTTCTAGTGACGTACAGAAAATTCATATCATATTCAAATCCTCCTCTCCAAGGAGTTTCACTTTAACCTTGGTCGTGATTAAAAGTACATAAAAAAGCTATGAGATTGTAATAGAAAATGTTTTGATATCATTAGCATGAAAATCAGCTTTGTGATAAACATTCACTATTTACTTTGCTATCTTTTTTGTAATTTAACCTTTTTTTCACTTAGTGAAAGAATTGAAAGTTCATACTGCAGACTTCACAAGTTTAGTCTTGCACTGCATTATACACAGTCACTGCTCATTTTTATCCTTTTCATTTTGAGTGTTTTTAATTTTTTTATTTTTGAGGGGTAATGCAATACAATTGAAATTTTGCTAGCACGTAAAAAGCTACTTATCGTCTACCTCAGTAACAAGTCTAAATTGGCTCCTCAAAATAAGTGGTAGAGTGAGCCATTGAAAAATAATTCAATAAATAGGGGCATATGTATCAAGGTCTGGCAGACCTGATCCGACACTGCGGATCAGGTCCGCCAGACCTCGCTGAACACGGCGAGCAATACACTCTCCGTATTCAGCATTGCACCAGCAGCTCACAAGAGCTGCTGGTGCAACGCCACCCCCTGCAGACTCGCGGCCAATCACCCGCCAGCAAGGGGGTGTCAATCAACCCGATCGTACTCGATTGGGTTGTATTGTGGCGATGTCTGTCCACCTGCTCAGAGCAGACGGACAGGTTATGGAGCAGCGGTCTTTGTGACCGCTGCCCCAGAAACACGGGGCATCAAGCTCCATTCGGGCCCCCAACGTCGCCGCCACTATACTAAATTTATTAACCCCTAAACCTAAGTCTAACCCTAACCTTAACACCCCCTAACTTAAATATAATTACAATAAATCTAAATAAAAATTCCTATCATTACCTAAATTATTCCTATTTAAAACTAAATACTTACCTATAAAATAAACCCTGAGCTAGCTACAATATATCTAATAGTTACATTGTAGCTAGCTTAAGGTTTATTTTAATTTTATAGGCAAGTTTGTATTTATTTTAACTAGGTACACTAGTTATTAAATAGTTATTAACTTTTTAATAACTACCTAGCTAAAATAAATACAAAAGTACCTGTAAAATAAAACCTAACCTAAGTTACAATAACACCTAACACTACACTATAATTAAATAAATTTACTAAATTAAATATAATTACCTAAATTAAATTAGCTAAAGTACAAAAAAACCCCACTAAATTACAGAAAATAATAAACAAATTACAGATATTTAAACTAATTACACCTAATCTAATAGCCCTATCAAAATAAAAAAAAAGCCCCCCCCCCAAAATAAAAAAACCCTAGTCTAAACTAAACTACCAATAGCCCTTAAAATGGCCTTTTGCAGGGCATTGCACCAAAGTAATCAGCTCTTTTACCTGTAAAAAAAATACAAACAATCCCCCAACAGTAAAACCCACCACCCACACAAACAACCCCCCAAATAAAATACTATCTAAAAAAAACTGAGCTCCCTATTGCCCTGAAAAGGGCATTTGGATGGGCATTGCCCTTAAAAGGGCAGTTAGTTCTTTTGCAGGCCCAAACCCTAACCTAAAAATAAAACCCACCCAATAAACCCTTAAAAAAACCTAACACTAACCCCCTGAAGATCGACTTACAGTTCTGAAGACCGGACATCCATCCTCAAGGAAGAGGCAGAAGTCTTCATCCAACCGGGCCGAAGTACTCAATGAAGCCGGGAGAAGTCTTCATACAAGCCGGGCGAAGTGGTCCTCCAGACGGGCAGAAGTCTTCATCCATCCGACGCGGAGCGGGTCCATCATCAAGACATCCGACGTGGAGCATCCTCTTCATCCGAAGACTACCCGACGAATGAAGGTACCTTTAAGTGACATCATCCAAGATGGCGTCCCTTAGATTCCGATTGGCTGATAGAATGCGAGCTTAATCCTATTGGCTGATAGGATTTTTTCAACCTTAATTCCGATTGGCTGATATAATTAATAACAAATAGAACTACAGAAAAAAATAAACAAATTATCAAAAATAAAAAAATTATACCTAATCCCTGTGAAAATAAAAAGCCCCCCCAAAATAAAAACACCCCCTAATCTAATGCTAAACTACCAATAGCCCTTAAAAGGGCTTTTTGTATGGTATTGCCCTAAGTTTAACAGCTCTTTTGCAGTTACAAAAAATTCTAATTCCCCCCTAACAGTAAAAAAAAAAACCTAAACCTAAACTATCCATTGCCCTAAAAAGGGCATTTTATGGGCGTTGCCCTTAAAAGGGCATTCAGCTCTTTTGCTGCGATTAAATATGGCGTCCCTTGAATTCCTATTGGCTGATTTGATTCTTCAAATTCAAATCAGCCAATAGGATCAGAGCTACTGAAATCCTATTGGCTGTTCAAATAAGCCAATAGGATAGGTTAGGTTTCTTAGTGTTAGGTTTTTTATTTTGGAGGGCTTTTTACTGTTAGTGGGTCTTAGTATGTTTAATTCTTAAAAGAACTGTTAAACTTAGGGCAATTCCTTACAAAAGGCCATGTTAAGGGCTATTGGTAGTTTACTCATAGATTAGGGGGTGTTTTTATTTTGGGGGGGGGCATTTTTATTTTCATAACGCCAGATTACGAGTTTTGCGTTAGGAGCTATGCGGTGCTAACGAGCAGTTTTTTCTCACCGCTCACCTCCAGCGCTGGTATTACGGGTTTTTACAAACCCGGCGTTAAAAGGCAAGAAGTGAGCATAGAGCAAAATTGTGCTCCTTACCGCACTCCAATACCAGCGCTGCTTAAGTCATAGACATCAATGGGGAGAGCCGGCTGAAAAAAAGCCTAACACCTGCCAAAAAGCAGCGTAAAACTCAGAAAAGCAGCCCCATTGATTCCTATGGGGAAACACATTTTATGTTTACACCTAACACCCTAACATGAACCCCGTGTCTAAACACCCCTAATCTTACACTTATTAACCCCTAATCTGCCGCCCCCAACATCACCAACACCTGCATTATATTTATTAACCCCTAATCTGCCGCTCCGGACACCGCCGCCACCTACATTATACTTATTAACCCCTAATCTGCTGCTCCCAACATCGCCGACACCTACATTATATTTATTAACCCCTAATCTCCCGCCCCCAATGTCCCTGCAACCTACCTACACTTATTAACCCCTAATCTGCTGCCCCCAACGTCGCCGCCACTATATTAAATGTATTAACTCCTAAATCTAAGTCTAACCCTAACACCCCCTAACTTAAATATAATTTAAATAAATCTAAATAAAATTACTATCATTAACTACATTATTCCTATTTAAAACTAAATACTTACCTGTAAAATAAACCCTAAGCAAGCTACAATATAACTAATAGTTACATTGTATCTAGCTTAGGATTTATTTTTATTTTACAGGCAAGTTTGTATTTATTTTAACTAGGTAGAATAGTTATTAAATAGTTATTAACTATTTAATAACTACCTAGCTAAAATAAATACAAATTGACCTGTAAAATAAAACCTAACCTAAGTTACAATAACACCTAACACTACACTATAAGTAAATCAATTCCCTAAATTAAATACAATTAAATTAATTAATTAAATTAGATAAAACACAAAAAAACTCTAAATTACAGAAAATAAAAAATAAATTACAGATCTTTAAACTAATTACACCTAATCTAATAGCCCTATCAAAATAAAAAGAAACTAGCCTAAACTAATCTACCGATAGCCCTTAAAAGGGCCTTTTGCGGGGCATTGCCCCAAAGAAATCATCTCTTTTTCCTGTAAAAAAATATACAAACACCCCCCCAACAGTAAAACCCACCACCCACACAACCAATCCCCCAAATAAAATACTAGCTAAAAAAACCTAAGCTCCCCTATGCCCTGAAAAGGGCATTTGGATGAGCATTTAGCTCTATTGCGGCCCAAAGTCCCTAATCTAAAAAATAAACCCACCTAATACACCCTTAAAAAAATCCTAACACTAACCCCCGAAGATTCACTTACCGGGAGAAGTCTTCCTGTGTTAGGATTTTTTAAGGGTGTATTGGGTGGGTTTATTTTTTAGATTAGTGACTTTGGGCCGCAATAGAGCTAAATGCCCTTTTAAGGGCAATGGGGAGCTTAGGTTTTTTTAGTTAGTATTTTTTAGATTAGGGACTTTGGGCCGCAATAGAGCTAAATGCTCATCCAAATGCCCTTTTCAGGGCATAGGGGAGCTTAGGTTTTTTTAGCTAGTATTTTATTTGGGGGATTGGTTGTGTGGGTGGTGGTTTTTACTGTTGGGGGGTGTTTGTATTTTTTTTTACAGGAAAAAGAGCAGATTTCTTTGGGGCAATGCCCCGCAAAAGGCCCTTTTAAGGGCTATTGGTAGTTTAGTTTAGGCTAGGGGATTTTTTTATTGGGGGGGGCTTTTTTTATTTTGATAGGGCTATTAGATTGGGTGTAATTAGTTTAAAGATCTGTAATTTGTTTTTTATTTTCTGTAATTTAGTGGGTTTTTTTGTGATTTAGCAAATTAAATTTAATTTATTTAATTGTATTTAATTTAGGGAATTGATTTAATTATAGTGTAGTGTTTGGTGTTATTGTAACTTAGGTTAGGTTCTATTTTACAGGTCAATTTGTATTTATTTTAGCTAGGTAGTTATTAAATAGTTAATAACTATTTAATAACTATTCTACCTAGTTAAAATGAATACAAACTTGCCTGTAAAATAAAAATAAACCATAAGCTAGCTACAATGTAACTATTAGTTATATTGTAGTTAGCTTAGGGTTTATTTTATAGGTAAGTATTTAGTTTTAAATAGGAATAATGAAGTTAATGATAGTAATTTTATTTAGATTTATTTAAATTATATTTCAATTAGGGGGTGTTAGGGTTAGGGGTTAATAAATGTAATATAGTGGCAGTGACGTTGGGGGCGGCAGATTAGGGGTTAATTAAAGTAGATAGGTTGCAGCGATATTGGGGGCAGCAGATTAGGGGTTAATAAATATAATGTAGGTGGCGGCGGTGTCCGGAGTGGCAGATTAGGGGTTAATAAATATAATGTAGGTGGCAGCGATGTTAGGGGCGGCAGATTAGGGGTTAATAATATTTAAATAGTGTTTGCGAGGTGGGAGTGCGGCGGTTTAGGGGTGAATATGTTTATTATAGTGTCAGCGATGTCCAGAGCGGCAGATCAGGGGTTAAAAATGTTATTATAGTGTTTGCGATGCGGGAGGGCCTCGGTTTAGGGGTTAATAGGTAGTTTATGGGTGTTAGTGTACTTTTTAGCACTTTAGTTATGAGTTTTATGCTACGGCGTTGTAGTTTAAAACTCATAACTACTGACTTTAAAATGCGTTAAGGATCTTGGAGGTAGAGGGTGTACCGCTCACTTTTTGGCCTCCAAGGACAGACTCATAATACCAGCGCTATGGAAGTCCCATAGAAAAAAGGGTTTACGAAGTTTACGTAAGCCGGTTTGCGGTAAGGCCAAAAAAGTGTGCGGGGCCCCTAAAGCTGCAAGACTCGTAATACCAGCGGGCATAAAAAAGCAGCGTTAGGACCTGTTAATGCTGCTTTTTTACCTTAACGCACAACTCATAATCTAGCTGATAGGGATTAGGTTTAATTTTTTAAACTTTGGTAATTTGTTTTTTATATTTTCTGTACTGTTAACCTTTTTTAATTTTTTTAATATTAGATTTTTTACATTTTTTGTAACTTTAGTATTTTTTAGTTTAGGTGATTTGGGTTAATTTAGGGGGTGTTAGGTTAGGGAGTGTTAGGTTAGGGGGCTTAGTAATTTAATTAGTTATTTGCATTGTGGGTTTTGGCGGTTTAAGGGGTACAATAGGTTAATTAGGTTTCTTGCGATGTGGGGGTTTTGCGGTTTAGGGATTAATAGGTTAATTAGGTTTATTGCAATGTGGGGTTTTGTGGTTTAGGGGGTAATAGGGTAATTATGTTTATTGCGATGTGGGGGTTTAGCGGTTTAGGGGTTTATAGGGTAATTAGGTTTATTGCGATGTGAGGGATTGCGGTTTAGGGGTTAATAGGGTAATTAGGTTTATTGCAATGTGGGTGGTTGGCAGTTAAGGGATTAAGGGGTTAATTAATTTATTGTTTTGCGATGTGTGGGTTTGTGGTGTAGGTGTTAACACTTCGTGTGGGAGGTTCAGGGTTTTTTTTTTTTTAATGCTCCGTTTCCCATTCGCTGCATCCTGCTGGATTCCAAAAATGGATTCTTTCACCACCCTGCCCTTTTTGGAATCCACCTGGATGCAGTGAATTATTTTGGCTGCATGCACAGCCAACATTCTTTTGGCTGCCTTGCGCTGCCTACATTCCATTGAAGATGTGTGCGCAACTGCCGACTTCGACCGACATTACAAACGCAATTATAGTATAGATTAAGCTTTTAAACATGTGTTTTTAAAGTATGATACATGATACTAATTGGTAACGTTTTATCAGCTTAAAATTGGTCTTTGTTTACCCACATCCCTTACACTTAGCAGCATTGACACAACAGTATATCACACTGAAGGAAGAATGAAAGATTCGCTTTGACAAACTTTAGAATAGTTATTATTAAACATATTAAGTATGTTAATTTAATGAATTAAATACATTTTTAGTGAGCGTCCCCCTAGCTGTTTATGCCACTGAAAACATAATTTTTTAATAATACAAGATAAAACCCAGCAACAATTCTGGTTTATGAATCTATTCCAACAAATGACCTACTGGGAAGTTTCTAAATATTGCAAGCATTTCATTTAAATCAAAGTAGTTTGAACTGCTGTTACAGATTAAACTGGTGTTCTGAGAGCTTTTACTTCACTGTTGTATCCATCTTTTATTCAAGCACAATTTATAAATCCCATTGCTTCCTGTGAATCTACTACAAAAACATGTGTGTTTATGATGGCTTGTCACAATTAGAGCTTAAGTTTCAGGCTCCAGAAGTAAAAGATTATCACAAATATTGGCTTACAGTCTAAATCAGGAGTTAGACACACCAAGCCATCTAGCTGACAGTCCTCAGATGATGGTGTGTTAGGTGGAGCATTTATTTACCTGTACTCTCACTCGGCCTCTTTTCTCCCTTAAAGCAACGTTTCAATTCACTTCCATTATCAAAATATGCACCATTTGTTTTTGTAATAAGCACACTTTCTGAGATGCCAGCTCCTACTGAGCATGTGCGAGAGCTCACAGAATACGATTGGCTGATGGCTGTCACATGAAACAGGGGTCAAGAAAAATGGAAGTAACATTGAAATTTGTCAGAAGAAAATCTACTACTCATCTGAAATTCAGACTAAGGGCTCAATGATCTAATGTTCTCTGGGGTTTGAGAGATTTTCTAAGAAATCTCACCAGTACTATAAATGAAGCCCTTGTCTTAATTCTCTAAAGGCAGATTTTAACTTGAGGACAGTGTGTCATGCAACGGGGTGTTCCTTGCTTTTAAGTATGTGTAGGTGATGTATTTATTAACAATAGTACTTTATTTGTAATTAAAAAATTGCATAAAAAAGCTAATAAATAAAATATTGAAATAAAAATATGCAGTAAAATTGTATAATTTAAGCACCTTAAAAGTTATAAAAAAAATTGTTCTGCAAAAATCATATTTCATGGGAAAATTAAAATTTATATTGAAATTGTGCAGGAAAAACACTACACATGCAAAAAATATCCGCTGTGAAATTTGTATTTATAATACCGAATATTAAACATATTTGGCTAGATTACGAGTTTTTGTCGGTAAGGCTTGCGGGGCTAACGAGCAGTTTCAGCTCACCGCTCACCTACAGACAACGCTGGTATTACGGGTTTTTACAAACCCAGCTTTAGCCGCATAAAAGTGAGCAGAGAGCAAAATTTTGCTCCACATCTCACCTCAATACCAGCGCTGCTTATGGTACCGGTGAGCTGGCTAAACGTGCTCGTGCACGATTTCCCCATAGGAATTAATGGAGCAGATTCGGCTGAAAAAAAACCTAACACCTGCAAAAAAGCAGCGTTCAGCTCCTAACGCAGCCCCATTGATTCCTATGGGGAAATACTTGTTATGTCTACACCTAACACCCTAACATGAACCCTGAGTCTAAACACCCCTAATCTTACACTTATTAACCCCTAATCTGCCGCCCCCGACATCGTCGACACCTGCTTTATATTATTAACCCCTAATCTGCCGCTCCGGACACCGCCACCACCTACATTATACTTATGAACCCCTAATCTGCTGCCCCCAACATCGCCAAACCCTATATTATATTTATTAACTCCTACTCTTCCGCCCCCAATGTCACAGCTACCTAACTACACTTATTAACCCCTAATCTGCCGCCGCCAATGTCGCCGCCACTATAATAAATATGTTAACCCCTAAACCTAATTCTAACCCTAACACCCCACTAACTTAAAAATAATTTAAAATAATCTAAATAAAATAACTTTAATTAACTAAATTATTCCTATTTAAAACTAAATACTTACCTATAAAATAAACCCTAAACTAGCTACAATATAACTAATAGTTACATTGTAGCTAGCTTAGGGTTTATTTTTATTTTGAAAAAAAAAAGCAAAAGAAAATCAGGTTAAAAATAAAATATAGCTTTTATTCTATCCAGTTAATATATACATATAAATGTATAGTGTAAATATGTACAAATGAGTGTATGTGTCTTAAAACTTAGATTAAAATTGTATATAAGGGACAAATATCCACCAAAACGTATAATAATCTATAGTCCTGAGCCCCACACAGTTTCAGTGCAAACTAACATTCGCTCAATTCTGCAGTAAGTTATCTACAAAGGGGATTGACCCCATCAACCAATTTAACTAAGTAAATGCAGTGAAGAGCAGGAGTAAGCACCGGTCTGTGTGGGTGCGAGTAAGCACCGGTCTGTGTGGGTGCGAGTAAGCACCGGTCTGTGTGGGTGCGAGTAAGCACCGGTCTGTGTAGGTGCCAGTAAGCCCAATTCTAGGCCCAAGCAAAAGCACAATAAATTACAGCTATATAGGCATGTTTAGGGGACTATATACACTTATATAGCTGTAATTTATTGTGCTTTTGCTTGGGCCTAGAATTGGGCTTACTGGCACCCAGACAGACCGGTGCTTACTCCTGCTCTTCACTGCATTTACTTAGTTAAATTGGTTGATGGGGTCAATCCCCTTTGTAGATAACTTACTGCAGAATTGAGCGAATGTTAGTTTGCATTGAAACTGTGTGAGGCTCAGAACTATAGATTATTATAAGTTTTGGTGGATATTTGTCCCTTATATACAATTTTAATCTAAGTTTTAAGACACATACACTCATTTGTACATATTTACACTATATATTTATATGTATATATTAACTGGATAGAATAAAAGTTATATTTTATTTTTAACCTGATTCAAGGTGACCCTCCTTGCCATTCTACATATTTCTAATTGATATTTGCAAGAGTGCTAGTACACTGTCACTTTTTCTTTTGCTTTTTTCTTGATATTACCAGACAGTTAGCACCCCCCTATTTCCTCATATGATCTATCAAATTGCTTAACATTTAGATCTGCTTGCCAGATCATTGTAATTGTGTATATATATACACTGTTGATAATATTAGGGGTTTCTCTTAATTGGTGTACTCCCAAATTTTTTTCTATTTCTCATTTATTTTTATTTTACTGGCAAGTTTGTATTTATTTTAACTAGGTACAATAGTTATTAAATAGTTATTAACTATTTAATAGCTACCTAGCTAAAATAAAGACAAATTTACATGTAAAATAAAAATAAACCGGGGGGCGGAGCCGGCTGCTGCCATGAGTGCAGCGTAAATCCGGAGCTCCGAGTTGTTAGCCCTAAAAATAGCATAAATCCCACTATAATCTGATCTAACCTGCACCAGCTATGAATATTCTCATCACTGATAAGCCAGGGACATTTACCGCAGCTACATAACTCACACCATCATGCGGTAACAGGGGAGAGAAGCCGTCAAAGATTGTCCTGCATTGTACCTGACCGGGCGTGTTGAATTTCCAACACCGGAGTGTAACAGCTACTTTGCCGAAAACAAGGAAAAGCCAGATGTCACCAGTTCACTCCAGGCAGCCTTATCGGCAACACATTCCTCTGCACATCATGGCCGACACAAACAGCAAGCAATAAACGGCCTGTTCCAGAGATATCACGACCGCCATTACGGCCAACACACCCAAACTAGGTACTGTCAGCAAAAAAATAAAAAACCCTGCTGCCGCACTATAAATCAAAGAAAGCTTTAGCGACATACCTGGGCAGACTTGCAGAGGAGAATCGTTGCACTGAGTTGAAGCCCTTAGATATCAGACTGCACCCGTAGAGGAGCGTCTTCCCGGAAGTGCACTGGCTGCCATTGTGACAAACACACTCTGCCGCGCCACATTTGTCAGAGCTCAACAGCAATACTATACCACACAGAGAGTTTTTTAAATATCGCCCATTAGGCAACCCCAGGCATTATGACCCAGAACGGCTGCTAGAGTTATATAAACACAAGGGGTAAAACCTTATTAGGAGGCAAAATACAGAGTAAACTGTCAGCTCACAGCCCTTTCACATAAAAGGGTATTCTGGCTAAATAAGAGACATTTAAGCGTTACAGCCGAAAGCAAATACATTTCCACAGTCTGTATGCAGCGGCGGTCGCAGGGAAGGAAGTGCCAAGATATAGATGTTAACATAGTGCTTTCCACCACATCTCACTTATAAAGCATTTGTACATCATACCAGGGAGTCACTAATAAGCCCGACACTACTACAGAAACCTTTCTCATGCACCAAATATCACTGTCAATGCACTAAGAACTTATCCAGTGAAAGCTTATAAAATCTATTCTACAGTGAATTAGTTTAGTTCACAACGGAGATAGCAGGGAGGTGATTACTGACACCTGCATTGACACAGCTTTCTTTATAATACCCCTTCAATAAAAATCCATATACTGCCACAGAGTAAGCCTGATTGGCCAACTACTTTCATAGACAGTGCTACAGAATACCAGAGACCAGTGACAAAACCCTGGGGACACAACTAATGAGACCTCTTACAATACACTCCTCTTTGACTTGAACGCAATGGCATCCAGAAGGTTAAAACAAGATAAACCTCTAAAAATGTCTGCTGTTAAAACGGCCAGCATATCTTCCTACATGCAAACAACAGACACAACAGAGGCGAGAGACAAGAGACTTTCCGTGGACCATCAACTCCCACACCTATCTAACTCACAAGAAGAGGACACTAACCTTACTGCAACTATTCTTCAAGGTCTACCATCCAAGCAGGACATTGCGGACATCGTCCGCACTTGCATAAGAGAAGAATTAGCAAGCATGAAGCAAGACATCCACACAATAGGACTCCAAGTGGACTCCCTGGAAACCAATCAAGACGAAATAAAAGAGGATGTCCAGTCCCTCACAGACCAAGTAGCCTCACACCAAGAAACCATCTCCTCACTCCAGGAAAAATTAGAAGACCTAGAAAACAGGAGCCGCCGCAAAAACATACGGATCAGAGGAGTTCCAGAAAGTGTTCTCCCTCGAGACTACCCAGTCTATCTCCAGTCATTATTCCAACAAATAAAGGAACCAGCATGCACCACTGACATTCAATGGGTGCGAGCCCACAGATCTCTCAGGCCAAAGCCCCCAGACACTGCACCACCAAGAGACATCATAATCCGCTTTAAAAATTTCCTCGAAAAGGAAATGCTCCTAAACCAATCCAGGAAGCTGCAGCCGATCAGATTCCGCGGCAATGTCCTCCAATTTTACCAGGACCTGGCCTCACAAACACTACAGCGAAGAAAGGAGTTCAACCCATTGACCATACTTCTTCGTAATAAAAAAATCCCGTATAGATGGGGTTTTCCAACCCAGGTCTGGGTACTCAGAAATAACACTCGATTAACATGTAGATCCCCAGAAGACACTGACTCCTTTTGCAGTCTGTTGGGGATAGACCCTCCATCTGATTCCACCATACAGAGCCAGCCCCGGCCCTCAACGCTAAGCAACAACAGAGGCCCACTCACGCTAGACAAGTCGGCTGCTGACAGACAAAGCAAAAACCCCAACCAGTCCCAGTCTCCTCGTGTCCACCCGATACCACTGCTTGCCTCACAGCAAAGCCAAGATACATATAAAGACTCCACCCATTAAACTTACGAGAGACCTCCCATTCTGCACTGAAGTTCTGATGAGTATATATATAAAAAAATGTCACTGTGTTGTATTTGCCATGCAATGCTCTGTGCTATTTGTTAAACTTGCTAATTGTAAAAGAGGTAACTACATATCCTAACAATTACCATACTTGTGTATATCTTGAGAGGGTGCCTTTTCACTTACACCAAGTGAGTCTACCACCATCTTGAGATATGAGCTTTATGTTATAGATAATTAACAACTAGACGCGCATAGATCAGAGCTTATACGCTCCGCCAAGTGAAACTCTTACTATTTACTTGTATTATAGAAATCTCTACTATCTTCAAACTATGGGATTGATAACTATAAATATACTTCAAGGGTTAGCCAATTGTATTCCCCTTCATTAGCGCTCTCAAAGATGACCTATATTAGGCAGAGAGCCGTTTGTAAGTTTTACTTGTTTAATATGTTCAGTTTGTTTATTATGTTTTCCTTCCAGAAAAGATGGTTATACTGTTGTATGACGTATGTTCATTTTGCTACAACTTTAATACCTGCCACACCGACTACAACCACTCACACTACTCTCGAGCCTTATACCAATACACGCCTTAGAATTCAATCACTTCATGAACACCCACAGCTCTACAATGCCGCCATTGACCCGTGACCTGCCTCCACAACTGACCCTCCTAACCCAAAATGTAAAGGGATTCAACTCGCCACAAAAAAGATCCAAAGCCTTGTCCGATCTAACAAAACGTCACATAGACATACTATTCCTCCAGGAAACGCACTTTAAATCACATAGCATACCCAAATACTTTGGAAAGCACTTTACCACACATTTCCATAGCACAGGCCCGAATAAAAAGAACGGAGTGAGCATTTTAATACATAAATCCACACCATTTACCATCATTAACAGAACTGCAGATAGAGAAGGCCGATTTCTAGGCCTGATGGGTCTGCTATATGGCAGACCCATAACACTCATAAACATTTATGCTCCTAACACTCACCAACTCCCCTTTTTTCGCACTATGTTCACAAAGGTATTAGACCTAGCCAAAGGCCCAATCTTTCTAGCTGGCGACTTCAATGTACCTCTACAACCTACCATTGATAGCACCAATGCAAACATACAAATTCCCCGAAAACTTTCTAGAGCCATTTGGCAAGGCATGAGAGACATGAATCTTTATGATGCCTGGAGATTCACGCACCAAGAAAGAAGAGATTACACTTTCTTCTCCCACCCCAACAAATCCTACAGCAGACTAGACTATATCCTTACAAACCAGAAGGGTCTCACCCACATAAACAAGTGCGACATAATACCTACTTTCTGGTCAGACCACTCATCTGTCCAACTTAAATTTACCTGGCCCAACACTCCCCTCACTCCATATCAGTGGAAAATGGATGATAGCCTTCTCGATCATCCAGACCAAATTCCCAAACTAACTAGATCTATCGAGGAATACTTTACCATAAACTCACGCTCAATCAACAATAACTTCACTATCTGGGAAGCACATAAGTGTGTACTCCGTGGGGAGTTAATCAAAATAAAAGCCCATTACACACAGACCAATCGCAAAAGATACCAAGAACTAACAACAAAATATGCTCAGCTTGAATACGCACATAAGAAATCCCCAACAAACACTAACATTCTAACTGAAATCCAAAAAAACAGAGAAGAGCTAAACCACTTCTTGGACATAGAATACCAATCCCAATGCAAAAGAACTAACAGCATGTTTTATTTCGAAAATAACAGGGCTGGTAAGCTTTTGGCTAGGGCGTTAAAGAAAAAACGATTCAAATCCCACATCTATGAGTTACAAAACCCCAAAGGGAAACCACTCCAAAAAACCCCAGACATCTTGCAGTCCTTTCACGAATACTACACCTCACTATACAACCTCCAGAAGGAAGACCCCACAGCAGACCACCCAGCTAAACTTATAGAATATATCACAAAATACCCAATGCCAGTGTTGACGGATGACCAAAAAAATCAACTTAACAAACCAATATCCCCCCGAGAAGTTCAAACAGCCATTAAGACCCTAAAAATCGGGAAAAGCCCCGGTCCAGATGGCTTCACAGCCAAGTACTATAGGACCTTTTCGGCCGTATTGACACCTCATCTCACTGCGATGTTCAATGAGGTGACGGATGATAATCCCTTCCCACCTTCAATGCTGGAAGCCCAGGTGGTTGTGCTCCCGAAGCCAGGCAAACCCCCAGACACACCTGCAAACTTCCGCCCCATTTCCCTCTTGAACTTTGATGTAAAACTTTTTGCAAAGATTATAGCTACCAGAATTAACCTAACACTACCTTCCATCATACACATCAACCAAGCAGGCTTCACACCATCTAGAGAAGCTAGGGATAATACCACCAAAATAATTGACCTCATGGAGCACGCAAAAACCCAAAAAATCCCATCGATATTCTTGTCGATGGACGCAGAAAAGGCCTTTGACAGGCTAGACTGGTTTTTTCTGAAACAAACCATGCACGCATTCGGCTTCCCCAAAGAAATTATAGGAAAAATATTCACCCTTTACAATTACCCACAGGCCACAATCAAATTAAATGACTCTGTCTCATCCCCTTTTAAAATTATTAATGGAACAAGGCAGGGCTGTCCACTCTCGCCCCTCCTATTCATAATAGCAATGGAAGTGCTTGCCTCCCACGTGAGAAACAATGCCGGCATCCAAGGGTTCGAGATTGGTCCCGCTATATACAAGATAACCTTATATGCGGATGACATCTTCTTAACATTAACAGATCCCGAGAAGTCATTGCCTCCCTTGATGCAAACACTACAAGTCTATGGTACATATTCCAATTTTAAAATTAATATCACAAAATCTGAACTACTGGCCATACACTTACACCCAAACATAATAGATAGAATCCAACAACGTCATCACTTCCGCATACAACCCACGGCCATTAAATATCTAGGAGTATACATCTCACCATCTGCGGAATCCATAATCTCCCTCAATTATAAAACCCTCAACTCGACAATCCAAAATACCCTCAATGCATGGAACCTTAAACCCCTTTCTTGGCTAGGGAAAATCAACGCGATCAAAATGATCATTTTACCTAAAATTTTATACATTCTGCAAACTCTCCCAATCCCACTCCCAGAACACCTACTATTCTCACTACAAAAGCAAATCAACTGCTTCATTTGGTCACACAAACGACCTCGCATTGCCACCTCTACTTTATACCGCCCAAAAGAGTTGGGTGGGATAGGAGCCCCTAATATATCACGCTATAGACAGGCAGTGTTCCTCACACGAATTGTTGATTGGTGCAAACATAACACGAACAAAGAGTGGGTCCAACTAGAACAATCACTCTCTGATAAGCACTATCTATGCGGGAATTGCTGGATTCCCAACGTCCAACGTAAACTATTACCCACAGCCCCAAGACTGGTGCATGAAACATTCAGACAATGGGATAAAATACTTAAGAAACACCCCACGATCTCCACCACGTACTCCCCCCTAACACCAGTCAGCAAAAATACACCGTTCTCCTCCTTGATAAAGACACCCAACACAGCCCACCTTACCACCTCCCTACAAAGCTCAATCCCACATCACCTTCTATATAACGATAGAGAAATTCAACCGCAACAGGTCATTTGCGACACCCTCGGTACACATTTCCAAAACTGGTTTACTTACACACAGCTGAAACACTTTCTATCAACACATCCTTTCAGACCACAATTGAAAAGACGCCTCTCCCAATTTGAAACAATATGCTTCCAACCTCATCCACAGAGGGGAATCTTATCGTTAACATATAAAATGTTGTCGCAGGTGTCACACGCGACACCCCCCACATACATAGCTAAATGGGAAGCAGACCTCGAAACCACCCTAGACTTTCAAGACTGGACCATAATTTTCCAGCAAATGACAAAAGCCTCATCTTCTATTTCGATGCTGGAGATGAATATAAAATTATTAAGTAGATGGTATTATACACCTGTTCGACTACACCATTTACTTCCCAACACGTCCACCATGTGTTGGAGAGATTGTGGGGAACCGGCAACTTTTGCACACATCTGGTGGACCTGCCCGATAGTAACATCATATTGGCACTCCCTTAAACCAGAAATCGAAAAGGTTCTGGGGGCATCACTCCCGTTCACGCCCTGGGTTTTTCTCTTCAACAAATTCCCCAAAATTACATGTAAATTAAAACGAACCCTCCTCACTATAGCGATCAATTCAGCAAAGAGACTAATACCACTTAATTGGAAAAAAAACAAACCTACCATCTCCTGCAGTTTGGAAAACAAAAGTCACACACTATCTTCAACTGGAAAAGTACCACTATACCCGCACTAAACGAGTAGAAGAATTTCACAACATAATATTCTTATGGGAAGAATATATAAATAGTCAGTAACAATTCATTCCCTCACAACCCCTTAACTACTGATCACACTCTCCATAACCAGAACACCAATACAGCTACGTAATGTAGCTAATTCAAAACAGGTGGGAGGCGGCCACTCTTACTAATACCTCACTCATAGATAATCTACATACATAGACGGCAGCTGATTGGTATTTGTCATTCAAACCAATAGCAATAGCTAACCTCGAGCTTTACTGTCCTAAGAATAGTGGCATAATTGTAACAATGTTTCATCTATTGCAATAATTGTTGTTGTTTTGAATGTTTCTTTATTGTTATTCTATGTATACCCTGGAAAAATCTCAATAAAAGCATTAAAATTAAAAAAAATAAAAAAAAAAAAAAAAAAAAAAAAAAAAAAAAACTAAGTTACAATTACACCTAACACTCAGGGGCGTATTAAGGCATAGGCCAACAAGGCCGGTGCCTAGTGCGACAGATTTTGAGGGGCAGCAGAATTTTGAGTCCCTAGGGCAACTCTACTGAACTCAGGGCTGGGTGGCTAAATCAACCAATTACAAATTACTTAAATGAGGCCCGGCTATTGCTATCCTATGCGATTGTATGTGGGTGCGCATGATGTGGTGACAGTGGAGGCGGAGCTCACTTGCACAGCCTGGCCTGGACTGAGAGGGAATGCGGTATTCTTCCTGGCTCTACCGCATGATTGAGACTAACACAGACTACACAGTGCAGTGTGCACTACACCGTGACCACTGTGAAAATCAGCTACGCCATGTTAGGTGGGAGAGGAGAGTGGTGAAAGGGGAGATGGCGAGACCACACACGCACACCGCAGATGAGTTGAGAGACAGTAAGGTAGGTTAGGTAAGAAGTTGAACTTAGGGTGAATGGTGACGTGGCGGCGCCGGGAGTCTCTGAGGGCAGCCTGGCACAGCAGAAAAAATATGCATCATGTTCCACGTATAAGCAGCGTGCCAAATACAAAGAATTGAAATATTAATAAATATAGACCAATTTGCTCAATCCCAGCCTGCAGGCAAGCTCTAACGGAAACAGCATATGCCTTTCTCCCTTCAATACATCTTCATTAGGCATTAAAATACTTAAACGGATTAGTCACTAAATACTTGTACATTTACTGTTTGTCTATCTGTCATACATGCAAAGAATACATATTTATTGCTGAATCTATACAACTATGTGACTTAAAACACAACTGAAAATATGTTGTATGCATTTAATACATTCAGAAACAATACAAGTATGTACTTTATTATGAATGTGACTTTGTCCCCTAGGATACAATTCCTAAACCTATCATAACTACTGTTGTATTTTTTTAAGTACTTTTAAAGGCCAGTTTGTATATTCATTACATATTTATCCAAGTAGATATTTTGCTTTAATAACTGTCAATCACCAAAGAAGATGTTTAAGGTTAAACAACTACCTACTGACAAACTATCATACAGTAAAGGATATTTTTTTCTGATATAAACACTTTAATCATCTGACTTACAAAATAATGTCTTTTTATATATATATATATATATATATATATATATATATATATGTGTGTGTGTGTGTGTGTGTGTGTGTGTGACCAGAGTGAATGCAAGCCCTGGTGAACATCTACTTAAAAAGACATTATTTTTTTTAATTTTTTACACCCTGCCCAAAAAAATATTATGTCTAAAAAAGGCCTTAAACCTGGGGGTGGGGGGGCAGCAGAATTTTGAGTGCCTAGGGCAGCACAAAACCTAAATACGCCCCTGCTAACACTACACTATAATTAAATTAATTCCCTAAACTAACTACAATTAAATACAATTATCTAAATTACGGGGGGAAAAACACTAAATTACAGAAAATAATAAAATAATAAAAAAAAAATTAAAACTAATTACACCTAATCTAATCCCCCTAATAAAATAAAAAATCCCCCCAAAATAATAAAAAATCTCTACCCTATACTAAATTACAAATAGCCCTTAAAAGGGCCTTTTGTGGGGCATTGCCCCAAAGTAATCAGCTCTTTTACCTGTAAAAAAATACAATACCCCCCAACATTAAAACCCACCACCCACACACCCAACCCTACTCTAAAAACCACACAATCCCCCCTTAATAAAACCTAACACTAACCTCTTGAAGATCACCCTACCTTGAGACGTCTTCATCCAAGCGGGCAGAAGTGGTCCTCCAGAAGGGCAGAAGTCTTCATCCTATCCGGGCAGAAGAGGTCCTCCAGACAGACAGAAGTCTTCATCCAGACAGCATCTTCTATCTTTATCCATCCGGAGCAGAGCGGGTCCATCTACAAGACATCCGACGCGGAGCATCTACTTCCTTCTGACAACTAACACTAAATGACGGTACCTTTAAGTGACGTCATCCAAGATGGCGTCCCTTCAATTCCGATTGGCTGATAGAATTCTATCAGCCAATTGGAATTAAGGTAGAAAAATCCTATTAGCTGATGCAATCAGCCAATAGGATTGAGCTGGCATTCAATTGACTGTTCCAATCAGCAAATAGAATGCGAGCTCAATCCTATTGGCTGATTGGATCAGCCAATAGGATTGAACTTCAATCCTATTGGCTGATTGCATCAGCCAATAGGATTTTTTCTACCTTAATTCTTAATTCTGAATTCTATCAGCCAATCGGAATTAAAGGGACGCCATCTTGGATGACGTCACTTAAAGGTACCGTCATTTAGTGTTAGTTGTCGGAAGGAAGAGGATGCTCCGCAAAAGGCCCTTTTAAGGGATATTTGTAATTTAGTATAGAGTAGGGATTTTTATTATTTTGGGGGGATTTTTTATATTATTAGGGGGATTAGATTATGTGTATTTAGTTTTAAAAAAATTTTATTATTTTATTATTTTCTGTAATTTAGTGTTTTTTCAGTAATTTAGATAATTGTATTTAATTGTAGTTAGTTTATGGAATTAATTTAATTATAGTGTAGTGTTAGGTGTAATTGTTTATTTTTATTTTACAGGTGAATTAGTCTTTATTTTAGCTAGGTAGCTATTAAATAGTTAATAAATATTTAATAACTATTGTACCTGGTTAAAATAAATACAAACTTGACTGTAAAATAAAAATAAACCCTAAGCTAGCTACAATGTTATATTAGTTATATTGTAGCTAGCTTAGGGTTTATTTTATAGGTATTTAGTTTTAAATAGGAATAATTTAGTTAATTAAAGTTATTTTATTTAGATTATTTTAAATTATATTTAAGTAAGGGGGGTTAGAATTAGACTTAGGTTTAGGGGTTAAAACATTTAATATAGTTGCGGCGACGTTGGGGGCGGCAGGTTAGGAGTTAATAAATGTAGTTAGGTGTCAGCGATGTTAGGGATGGCAGATTAGGGGTTAATAAAATGTAACTAACGTTTGCGAGGCGGGAGTGCAGGGGTTTAGGGGTTAATATATTTATTAAAGTGGTGGCGCTGTCCGGTCGGCAGATTAGGGGTTAAACATTTTATTTAAGTGTTTGCAATGTGGGGGGGGGGCTTGGTTTAGGTGTTAATGTAGTTTATGTGTGTTAGTGTACTTTTTAGCACTTTAGTTAAGAGTTTTATGTTACGGTGTTGTACCATAAAACTCTTAACTACTGACTTTTAAATGCGGTACGAGTCTTGACAGGAGAGGGTGTACCGCTCACTTTTTCCAAGACTCGTAATACCGGCATTATGCAAGTCCCATTGAAAATATGGGATACGCAATTTACGTAAGTGGATTTGCAGTATGTTCGAGTCGCGGGAAAAAAGTGAGCGGTACACCTGTACCTGCCAGACTCATAATACCAGCGTTAGGAAAAAAGTAGCGTTGGGACCTCGCTGCTTTTTAACCCTAACGCAAAACTAGTAATCTAGCCGATTGTTTTTCCTTTTTGTTAAATGAGTTTCCCTGCCTCAGCTAGTAGGCAGTGCAGGGGGTACCATGGGCGTAGCTAAAACTTCTCCACCAGGTCTGGCGTAATTATCTTAACATTTTCCACCTGCAGATCTCATTTTGTTTTCTCGCAAACTAAAAGGTGGAAAGATTGTCAAAATATGCAAAACAATAAAGGTTATTATAAGGTATTATACTCTTAAAAGCAGCATAATGGGATCTGTATGGGCTGCAGTATTTACTTTTCCCTGCTAACTTCACTCTCTCTATTAAAGTTTCCTTTCCGGCAAGCTCCATTATATTCTATAGGAGACATCTCACCACTCACAGGACAGGCCCCTTTTTTAGATAATTCTATGAGAGCTACCCCTGCAGTTCTCCGCTTGGTTTTTCACGTCTTGCTGGTGAAGTTTTGATCATCGAGCCCTAAGTTATTTGCATTGTCTTTCTATTATGCATTTGCTGATTATGCAGTTTTACTATATTTAATGGTCCTTAATCCATTCAAATCCACAAATTAGCTGGATTCAAACATGTGTTATTTTGCTTGGTTCATTATGATTACTAAAAGTACAGAGCAGCACTTTATTTTTGTTAGTTTTTTAATCCTTTGAGGGCCACACATACAGCTGTTAAAATTATACTTGCTGCTAAACGACATAAATACACACACAGTATAGCCTGTGTGTAAAGTCTATATGGGGAAAAAAATCACACATATAACGAACAGTTAGTTACATCAGTGGGTTAAATGGTAATTAGTTAATATGTATTTTAGATATTTGCTTCTCAAGTTTACACTTTTATCTAAATTGTGTGCCCCACTTGTGCTATTAATGATATCAAAAAGCAGTATCTACTTTTTGTTTTAAATAACTGATATAAAAGTAGATTTAACAAAAAATAAAAAATAATGCATTTAGGTTTGTATTAACAACTTTATATATATTTTCCAAGACACACACAGCAGTGCAGTGGCAAGGCATATCTGTGGGAAACACAAATACATTACACATTGTCATCTGATGATGCATTGCACGAACATGAAACTCATCAAAATCATATTATTTCTTTTTGGGTCATTTAGTGTGGAATGCTTCTGGGCACTCAGCTATGCAAAAGTTCACTTCAGATGATTTAATTTTCAACAAATTGTATTAACTTTCTTTGTTTGTTTATCAATCTTTACGATTAATGAGTTTACCTTGTGAGATGACTAGTGAAATTCATATGGTTTCTGAATATGTGATTCCTACTCTTTGTAACACGTCTTACCCAAAGCAGCTAAACAATATAAATAAAAGTGACAACAGATTTATATATATATATATATATATATATATATATATATATATATATATATATATATATATATATATGCATCTCATATTTCAAACAGAAAATTCACAGAAAGAAAAGTAAAAAATCCAGCAAGATGATAGCTATGTGAATAGGCCAGTAAGTTGAAATTTGAATAATTATATTTTTTTATTTTTTCATGGTTCTTGCAGTAACCGTAGCATCAAAACAATCCAAAATAAAAAGTGTGAGTTTAATGAAATGGCTACAATTACTATTCATTTGCATCACCTCAACTCCTACTGTACCCACAAATTACTTTGCCTCAAAACTTGAAGTGCTTTCTAACAAGTATTCATTGGTCATGGGACTGTGCCAGAATTCTCACCTTACAAGATAGCAATTCCAGACTTTGGTCCTAGATTCAATAAAACTTGTTTGTAAAACTAAAATTTTGCTGAGGAACAAAAACTCACAACAACTTTGCTGCTCAAAAATTGCAGCATTTATAAAGATTTGCAAGTATTCACAGCTGCAGTGAGTTTTCAGCTCAGCTTCAATAAAATCAGTGAATAAGCTTTTATCTTGCATCTATTACATCCCACCACATTGAATGATTTCTAGTGTCAAGGATAGCGGTATCACAAAATAGTTTAAAAACATTAAAAAAAATATACAAATAATTAAAAAAGACCCTATATAAAAAATGCACTTTTTAAAACATATGCACAATAAAACCTGAAAAAAATGTAACATAGCAAGACATGGTCAGGAGACGAGGTACATCACATGGCCAATCATGTCTTTCTAAATCCCAGTTCCTGAGTGGGGTATAAGTGAAAGATTCCGACTACACCTCAAACCACACCCTGGAAAATTCATGGTCAGCCCCTCATTCGAGTCTGCAAGGCTGCAGTGGCAAATTCCGTCTTATCTAGCAACATTACTTTATCATAACAAAGCAGTCAATATTTAACAATTACATGAAAGTACAGAACCCTTTTATAAACGTGCTGGTAATTATTGTGGTTCTGTGTTGCTAGAAGTTGACGTTTGAGGTGTATTTTGCAATTTAACACAACTTTAGATGTTAATGGCATGAATGTCCACTGGTGACCAATTAACATATGTAACGGGGTTTGGCCTAGGCCCACAATTACCCCTGTGGGTCTTTACCCCAGCTACCTCCATGTGCTCTGCAGGCTGATCCTGAGTCTCCGCTACCTGGGAGTTGGGGTACATGACTGTGGCAGTGCCTCCACCTGACTGGGCATCCAGGGCAAGAATGGGTTTCCCAGACAGGAACATAATAAATAACTACAACACACACAGTAATAACAGTAAAACAGTATGAACATGTATTAAAGGATTATGGTAAATAAAAATAAGGCAAGAAATACAGTGGCTAACTAACACACCGACTCTCTCTAACCAGGCCCAGCACCCTCCCAAACCACCTGCGAACCCACCCTCAGGCTTCACCCTAATGGCTGATGGGTACCAGTTGGTGCACATAAATGTTGGGGCCCTTTAAGGTAATCCACATGCATTTAAACAGTTGCAGCTCATAGGAAACTGCAATCCACAGGAAGAGCTGTTTATAAGTTTATGTGATGGACAGAATGCCCTGTCAGTATGACAAGGAGAGAGGATACTTCTTACCACTGACAGGATTCTGCACAGGCTGAAAGAAAACTCCAAGGTCTGCCAGTCATTTACTTTGTCTGCATTCTTCTCCACAGCTCTCTAACAGGGACAGACTGCAGCTGGCAGCATACACTAAATCAGCAGAGGAATGCTGTTACTTTACAAGATGAAGTCTGCAGCTCTCACACAGCCAGGCCTCACACACACCTTCACTGCTCTGACATGTCTGCTTCCTCCTGTGTCTTACACTCTTCTTTCAGTTTCACTTGATCACATGACCAACCAGTCTAATAGTTGCCTAGGCAACTTCTCCTGCAGAATGTATACAGGTGCAAATGTTCAACAGGAAGGGCTACATTCTCCCCCTTGTAAAATCCTTGCCTTCCACTGGCAAGGTTCCACCAAGAGGTAAATTGAAAAAACAAAACATATAAATAATAATAAATGCAGTCCTATAAACAAATGTTAACTATCTTACAGTTTATTCTAGTACAGAGAGGTTCCAACATTCATAATGTCCGCAACCGCATACAGTAAATCAACCATTTTAGACTGTACCTGGGGCATATGTACATAACTGGGTTCTCCGACTTGATCGTAAGTAAGAACCCTGGGAGGCTGTCGTATTCTAGTACCCAGTCTCTGTTCTCTCTGAGGAAGTCCAGAATGTTCCTGGGAATCTTCAGCTCTGGCCACTTGGGTGGGGAGTTCACCAGATGCTTGAGACCCTGGCTTTCCCATGATACAAGAGTCTCTTTTTGGGGTCCCAGGCACAAAGTTGGGGCTGTTGGGATTCAATGTAGAGGAGGCTAAGGGAGGAGAGGAAGGAAAGTGCTGTGTTTCCTCAGCAGGAGGAGACCACCATTGATCATCAGCACTAAGAGCTTCTGGGGTCTCTACTGCCTCATTTTCAGGACTCTCCGTTGTGCTTTTCTCCCATTCACTACTACTCCCTTCCTCTTCATCGATATAGGCTATTGGTAGTAGATGGTTCCTATGCCAAGCTTTGATCCGGCCTTCTGGGCCTTTTATATTATACACTGGCAGCCCCTTTAGCTTAGACACAACTTCAAATAGGGTATCCTTCCATCTGTCTGCTAATTTGTGTTTCCCAGGTACCCCTAGATTCCGGAGGAGAACCTTATCTCCCGCTTGGACTTCCTGATGCTTCACTTTGGTATCGTATCTTCTTTTGTTGCGTTCCTCCATTTTTGCCGCAGCTTGAGTGGCCAACTCATAGGCACTGTGAAGGTTTTGTCTGAGGGTCCTCACATACTGGAAGTGAGAGTCTGACTTTGTCCCATCTGGGGACACCCCCAACCGGACATCTATCGGTAGTCTGGCTTCCCTTCCAAACATTAGGAAATAGGGTGAGAATCCTGTAGACTCATGCCTTGTGCAATTATATGTGTGGACCATGGCTTCTACATGCTTACTCCAGGACCGCTTCTCCACTTGTTTCAGAGTCCCGAGCATGTCTAGGAGTGTCCTATTAAAACGCTCAGGCTGGGCATCACCCTCAGGGTGGTAGGGTGTTGTTCTGGACTTGTGAACCTGCAACATATCCAGCAGTTCTTTGATCAGCTTACTCTCAAAGTCTCTACCTTGATCAGAATGTATTCGATTGGGCAGACCGTAGTGCATAAAATATTTCTGCCAGAGGACCTTGGCTACGGTCACAGCCTTCTGGTCTTTAGTGGGAAAAGCCTGAGCGTATCTGGTGAAATGGTCTGTTACTACCAGAACATTCCCAATTCCGGTAGTATCATTCTCAATACATAGATAGTCCATGCAAACAAGATCCAGGGGTCCTGTACTTCTCAGGTGGCCCATAGGGGCAGCTCTCACAGGCAGAGTCTTTCTCTGAATACATCTTCTGCAGGTCTTCACATAATGTTCAACATGTTCTCTCATGCGAGGCCAATAGAACCGGTCTTGTACCAGGCCATAGGTCTTGTCTACCCCAAGATGCCCATGTTGATCATGGAGAGCTCTCAGGACCATTCCCCGATATCTATGAGGTAACACTAGCTGCTTTCGACCAGGGTGGTCATGGTATTTTATAATTCTATAAAGGATTCCATCTTCTAGATGTAGTTTACTCCATTCTCTCCGGTACAAATCTCTTTGTCCAATGGGAAGGGAGCTCAGTAATTTAGGGTTCTTGGCTCTCATTGCCTTGAGGACTGTACCTATATACCAGTCCTGTGACTGGGCTTTCTTCTTGTCTTCATTGGTTATGTGAGACCACTGTTGGAGCATTGCTGGAGCACAGAATACCTCTGGTACGGCTTCTGGGGAGTGACATATGGAGTCTATTCCTCTGAGTTCAGAGAACTCATCCTGCCTCTCAGCCACTACATATGTTTGGCACAGGGCTCCTACCCCAGGCACAGGGATTTCTTCCCATTCCTCCTTTTCTTCATGAGGAGGAAGTCCAGGTCTGCGGGACAGAGCATCCGCACTGACATTCTTAGGGCCTGGCTTGTATTTAAGGCTGAAACTATAGTTTGACAATGCTGCCAGCCACCTATGCCCTGTGGCATCCAGCTTTGCTGTTGTTTGAATATAAGTAAGCGGATTGTTATCCGTCCTTACCTCGAATGTTGCTCCATATAAATAGTCATGTAACTTGTCCACAATTGCCCACTTGAGCGCCAAGAATTCTAGCTTATGGACCGGATAGTTTTTCTCTGCACCAGTTAGACTTCTACTTATGTAGGCCACTGGTCTTAACCCTTCTGGGTAGCTCTGATGCAATACGGCCCCTAGGCCTTCCATACTGGCATCAACATGGAGCACATATGGTTTCTCGGGATCTGAATATGCCAATACAGGAGCTTCTGTGAGTCTTTTCTTCAAGATTAAGAAGGCTTCTTCGCATCCTGAGGTCCATTTCTTTCCGAAGGAGTCTTTAGGACTTGGCGCCTTAACACCCTCTATAGCTGAGTTAGTCTTTAACAGGTTGTGTAGCTCTCGAGCAATCTTTGAATAGTCTTTCACAAACCTCCGGTAGTAACCGCAGAATCCAAGAAATGAGCGCAGCTCACTGATGTTATCTGGCCTGGGCCAGTTCATCACCGCTTCAATTTTGGTCGGGTCAGTTGTCACACCTTGTGCGGAAACAATGTGACCTACATATGTAACAGAGTTCTGGGCAAATCGACATTTGTCTATTGATAATTTCAGACCCTCTGCTTGGAGTCGATCCAACACCTTCAGCAATCGCTGTTCGTGCTCTTCTGGTGTCCTTCCAAACACTATGAGGTCATCAAGATAGACTAGGCACTCTTTGGGATTCATATCCCCCACAGTCTTCTCCATCAGCCTTTGAAAGGTGGCGGGAGCTCCAGTGACCCCTTGGGGCATCCTGGTAAACTCGTAGAATCCCAAGGGACAGATGAAAGCTGTCTTTTCCTGATCCTCCTTCTTCATGGGTACCTGATAATACCCAGACCTCAAGTCCAGGACGCTGAACCACTGGCTTCCAGAAAGGGCATCTAGCAGATCTTCTATCCGTGGCAGAGTATATTGATCTGGCACAGTCCTTTTGTTTAAAGTCCGATAGTCTATGCAAAGCCGGACTGTGCCATTCTTTTTCCTAACTACCACTATGGGTGAGGCATATGGACTTCTGGACTCTTTAATAATGCCAGATTCTTCCATCTGTTTGAGTATATCCCGGACATCTTCCACATCTCGAGGGGGTATTCTCCTTGATCTTTCTCTGAAAGGAGCTGGGTCAGAAAGTCTGATAGCATGTGTGGCACTCTTTGCACATCCCACATCCATTTCTTTCCTGGAGAAAACTTTCTCTCGAGTAGCTAATTTGGATCGGAGGCTATCTCTCCACTTTGGTGGTAGAGGAGAATCTTCCAGTTCAAAAACTATAGGTCCTTCATGATCACCTCCCTGTTCTGCCTTTACAGACATTACTGAAGAGACTTGGTCCAACAAGTGAATCACACCAATCTTCTGGTGACGATCAATTCTGATCTCTGTGGGTGTTAAGTTTCTTATCATTATGGGAAAATCTTTACACCAGTGATTCCGCCAGTCTTTCACCTCAGGTATGAGAGTCCACCCTTTTTTTTCATCCTCCTCAGGCAAGGACTCAATGAGGTATTGCCTGGTTCCTCCTGATATTTCATGGTGCATAGATGCTATGGCTCGTAGAGTCTTAGTCTCTCCAGGCCTTACAAATAAAGGTTCTTTCCCTGAGTAGTGGCATGATTCTGGTCTAGCTTGTAGGGCTAGTCGATGGCATTCTTTCCCTAGAACAGGGCTGACTTCCATCAGTCTGGTTAGAGATACATCTCCCACTTCAGTTAGGTAGGCCCTGAACATGTCCTGCACCATTCTTGCGTTGGTACCCAAAATTATTGGGGCGCACATTGTTTTCTTCATGGAGCATACAAGAGCTTCCAATTCCATAGGGCAGATCATTCCTGTGTTTAACTGTGGGATTGTTATTGTCACTCTTATACATCCCTCTACAGGCTGGGCCTGAGATCCCACTCCCCACAACTGCAACTCTCCTGCTGGCTCCAGGGGAATATGTTTTAGATGATGGTCATAGAAGTCTCTATTAATGATGGTGACCTGGGATCCAGTATCTAACAAGGCCGAGGCATGAATATCTTCTATTTGTAACTGTATCAGAGATTTGGGCCCGATCTTGGCCCCCACAGATAATATGGGTGTGGTTCTTTTTCCTCTTTTCCTGAAAGGACTGGTAGCTTGAGCCTCCTCCAGCTCAATAGCTAGCACATCCACTTCTGTATCTGATGAATTAGTGGGACACTCCCGCTTGAAATGCCCTGATTTTCCACACTTAAAACAGTTCCCTCGGGGGGACTGTTCCTCTGGGAATAACCTTCCTGTGGTCTCCCTGCGGTGCTGCCTCCTGGTAGGAGAATAATCTGTTCTTCTTGGCGATGACTTAGACAATAATTCTAATTCAGCTACCTTTTTTTTAAGGACGAACAGTTCCATATCCTCTTTATCTGCAGCTTTAGAAGAATTTCCTTTTTGTGGAGGAGATGGGGACATTTGGTTCTCCAGTATTTTTGCTTTTCGGATCAGTGTGGAATAGGACAAGACTTGATCATCCAACTTAACTCTTAACATGATCATGACTGGATCATTGCTAAGGCCTCCCTTCTGAATTTGTTTGGATAGTCGAGCATCCAACTCAGATGCAGTGACTGCTCCATTATGAAACAGTTTTCCCAGTGACAATTGTAATCGATTGATATAGTCTGAAGCTTTCTCATGTTCCTTCTGTTTAGTGGCTAGGAACTTGATTAATAGATCATCAGAGTCCTCAGATTTTCCAAACGCATCCTGCAAAACTTTCGGGTAATCTTGTGCGGTAGCTTGTTCATTCACTCCCCTAAACAGCCTTATCATATTTGTAGCTGGGAAACGAAGACTCTCCATTATCCGTTGTTTTTTTATGTTATCCGTACAAGACCATTCTTCCAATAATTGTACAGCATTATCCTTCCAGGCCTTAAAGGGCTCCTCCCCGGCAGGAACAGGTTGATTCCCAGAAAACACTTTCAGCTTACGGTAACTGTGGGTATGGGTAGCTGTTACTATGGCTTCTGAGAGTTTTTGCAGTATTTCAGATATGTTACTCTCTCCTGAACTTGTGGTTCTCAATAGGGAATCGCCTGGTTTTGGGGATGTTGGAGATGAGGGAACCACTAGATCTGGGGTCTTAGGGGCAGTTGTCCCTTGCACACTGGAAAAGTAGACATTTCGTTTGGGGATGGCCCCAGTCTCTACAGGGGTAACCGGTAATCTCCTGGGGGGTTTCTCTGACAAAGGGGACAGAATCTGGGAATAACTTGATACATTAAAGTCTCTTTGGCCTATAGTGGAGGGTTGCTGCAGTGTAACCCCTTCCTCCTTATCAGGGAGAGCGTACACTAAGCGACATCCTTCAGGAGCTGTTTCAAGAAGGTATAGACATGTAGGCCTATGACGGCCTCTCAAATCTGCATGGGAATATACTAACATGTAAGTTTGACAGTATGAATCATGCAGGATGTCTCTGATGGTAGCCATCTCTATTCCCAGTATAATCTCTACGCACTTGGTGACATGTTTTATCTCACTATAGGGAGGTACCTGGCATATCATCACTGCATGATGCAATGGTACCTTCTGTTGCTGGGCCCAATCTGTTACAAATGGGAGTGTGGGCCGGGGAATTAACGGATCCTTACTGGGTGTACCCCAATTTATCTCAGCAGTACCACCAAATGTAACGGGGTTTGGCCTAGGCCCACAATTACCCCTGTGGGTCTTTACCCCAGCTACCTCCATGTGCTCTGCAGGCTGATCCTGAGTCTCCGCTACCTGGGAGTTGGGGTACATGACTGTGGCAGTGCCTCCACCTGACTGGGCATCCAGGGCAAGAATGGGTTTCCCAGACAGGAACATAATAAATAACTACAACACACACAGTAATAACAGTAAAACAGTATGAACATGTATTAAAGGATTATGGTAAATAAAAATAAGGCAAGAAATACAGTGGCTAACTAACACACCGACTCTCTCTAACCAGGCCCAGCACCCTCCCAAACCACCTGCGAACCCACCCTCAGGCTTCACCCTAATGGCTGATGGGTACCAGTTGGTGCACATAAATGTTGGGGCCCTTTAAGGTAATCCACATGCATTTAAACAGTTGCAGCTCATAGGAAACTGCAATCCACAGGAAGAGCTGTTTATAAGTTTATGTGATGGACAGAATGCCCTGTCAGTATGACAAGGAGAGAGGATACTTCTTACCACTGACAGGATTCTGCACAGGCTGAAAGAAAACTCCAAGGTCTGCCAGTCATTTACTTTGTCTGCATTCTTCTCCACAGCTCTCTAACAGGGACAGACTGCAGCTGGCAGCATACACTAAATCAGCAGAGGAATGCTGTTACTTTACAAGATGAAGTCTGCAGCTCTCACACAGCCAGGCCTCACACACACCTTCACTGCTCTGACATGTCTGCTTCCTCCTGTGTCTTACACTCTTCTTTCAGTTTCACTTGATCACATGACCAACCAGTCTAATAGTTGCCTAGGCAACTTCTCCTGCAGAATGTATACAGGTGCAAATGTTCAACAGGAAGGGCTACACATAGATAGGTTAAGTGAGCCTCAATGAATTTAGAACATGATCTCACCTTATCATTGACGCCTAGTGAGAATCTGTGAATCTAGCCCTTGTTCACTGGACTTATAGTGTTTCCTACTCTCATCCCTACTCCAACTGATCCTTTTTTTTATTATTATTATTTATATCCAGCAGTGTATACATTTGTACAAGTCCATTACCTTTTGCACCACGCAGGGCCCAATATCAAATAACATGCTTAAAGACATTTGTCATACACATTTAGTTCCTTATTATCCTTGTGGTGAACATATCGCTAGAGTTTTTACACTTATTCACTACATAACAAGAAAAACAATAAAGAGAGAAAAAAGAAAAAGAGAAAACCAGCAATATTGCATCATAATTTCCACACACTGTTTTGCACACAAAAATTCAGTCCAAAAAGACTTGAACATGGCACCCTCCTTTAACAGGTAGTGTATATATACATGGTATCCCTAACTTGACTCTCTAGGCCTTTTAACTTTTTAGCTATAGCTAATTCCAAATAGATAGTGCCCCTAAAAGGTGCAATAAGTTGTTTTTGGATTTCTATAGGGTAACCTAAAATAATGTTCTTCCATTTATAGAAGAACCGCTTAATGTGTGTTTCTGAATTGATGGAGGTATCCATTTGTTCCATAATTATCTGATTTTTAAGTTTTTGTAGAAATTCTGTCAAATTTAGGGCTTTATTTGATTTCTAGTATTTCAAAATCAGTAATCTACCTACCATTATTATGGCATTAAACTGACGAGTGTTTCGATAGTCGGTTTCTATTTGAGTATCTATCACAAAAAAAAAAACTTGATTCTCTAGTATTTTAAGTTGATTACGGTTTACTTTGTTTATCCAATAATTTATTTTAAACCAAAATTTATTTATTGTAGGGCAACTCCAAAAGCAATGACGTATGTCTGCTTCTCTAACCTTACATTTGTGACAATATGAACCTGCCTCATCCCAGCGAGCTTTAATCTTAGGGGTGATATAACTTCTATTTATCAACTTAGTATGTGATTCTCTCCATGAAGATGAGAGAATTGCAGAGTCTACTAACTTGACACTTTTCTGCACCGTCTCTGTTGTGACTTGCCATGCCTGAGCAATCTTTTGCACTTTTTGTTGACCAAGAAACAACAAAGTTGTTTTATATAATAATGAAATAGAGTATTTGCCTATTTTAAATATATTAAGTACCGGCTTCAGAATACCCCATGTATTTTCATTCTGGCCGTCAAGAGCAAGTGTCTGTGTATAATGTCAGGCCTGTAAAAATGCATAGAATTCTCTATTTATGAGCCCAAATTCGTTTTTTAAGGTCCGAGAATGACTTACTTCTCCCTGTATTTAGTTCTTTAAGTTGATATATGTACCTTAAGCCCTTTATCGCCCATTCTCTAAAAAAAAATTGAATTTAGTGCTGGGGTAAAGCCAGGGTTGCCCACAATAGTCAAGTATTCCGAAAAGCCAAAATTAACATTTATTATTTTCAACATTTTTTGCCAGGCAATAATGATGTTATTAATAGCGGGTATTTGCCTAATTTTAGGAGGGCATTTCCCAGCTGGACAATGAAGGAGAGCAATAAGTGAGTATGGATGAACCAGGTTTTTTTCCAAATCTTGTATTGTATAATAATCAATTCCAGTTAGCCAGTCTAGTGCTATCTTTGAAATCGCTATTAAGTTATATATCTCTATATCTGGCAATGCCAGGCCACCGTCGATCCTAAATAATGATAATGTTTTAAAGGCAATAGCTCTTCGCTTATCTCCCCATAGGAACTGAAGACATTCCTGTTTAAAGGGACACTCAATCAAAATGAACCTTTCATCATTCAGATAGAACATGCAATTTTAAACAACTTTTCAATTTACTTCCATTAACAAATTGTGCACAGTCTTTTAATATTTAAACTTTTTGAGTCACCAGCTCCTACTGAGCATGTGCAAGACTAAGTGTCTATGCATCTGTGAATGGCTGATTGCTGTCACATGGTACGTGTATGCATTTGTGATTGGCTAATTGCTGTCACATGGTACAGGGGGAGTGGAAAAAGACATACGGCTAGATTTAGAGTTTTGTCGGTAACGACCCGCGTATCTAACGCTGTCTTTTTTTTCCCCCCGCACCTTTTAAATACCGCTGGTATTTAGAGTTCACAGAAGGGCTGCGTTAGGCTCCAAAAAGGGAGCGTATAGCATATTTACCGCCACTGCAACTCTCAATACTAGCGGTGCTTACGGACGCGGCCAGCTTCAAAAACGTGCTCGTGCACGATTCCCCCATAGAAAACATTGGGGCCGTTTGAGCTGAAAAAAAACCTAACACCTGCAAAAAAGCAGCGTTCAGCTCCTAACGCAGAACCATTGTTTCCTATGGGGAAACACTTCCTAAGTCTGCACCTAACACCCTAACATGTACCCCGAGTCTAAACACCCCTAACCTTACACTTATTAACCCCTAATCTGCTGCCCCCGCTATCGCTGACCCCTGCATATTTTTTTTAACCCCTAATCTGCCGATCCGTACACCGCCGCAACCTACGTTATCACTATGAACCCCTAATCTGCTGCCCCTAACACCGCCGACCCCTATATTAAATTTATTAACCCCTAATCTGCCGCCCCCAACGTCGCCTCCACCTACCTACACTTATTAACCCCTAATCTGCCGACCGGACCTCACCGCTACTATAATAAAGTTATTAACCCCTAATCCGCCTCACTCCTGCCTCAATAACCCTATAATAAATAGTATTAACCCCTAATCTGCCCTCCCTAACATCGCCGACACCTAACTTCAAGTATTAACCCCTAATCTGCCAACCGGACCTCACCGCTACTCTAATAAATTTATTAACCCCTAAAGCTAAGTCTAACCCTAACCCTAACACCCCCCTAAGTTAAATATAATTTAAATCTAACAAAATAAATTAACTCATTAAATAAATTATTCCTATTTAAAGCTAAATACTTACCTGTAAAATAAACCCTAATATAGCTACAATATAAATAATAATTATATTGTAGCTATGTTAGGATTTATTTTTATTTTACAGGCAACTTTTCAATTTATTTTGACTAGGTACAATAGCTATTAAATAGTTATTAACTATTTAATAGCTACCTAGCTAAAATAAAGAGAAATTTACCTGTAAAATAAAAACTAACCTAAGTTACAATTGCACCTAACACTACACTATACTTTAATAAATTATTTCTATTTAAAACTAAATACTTACCTGTAAAATAAACCCTAAGATAGCTACAATGTAATTAATAATTACATTGTAGCTATTTTAGGGTTTATATTTATTTTACAGGTAACTTTGTATTTATTTTAGCTAGTTAGAATAGTTATTAAATAGTTATTAACTATTTAATAACTACCTAGCTAAAAGAAATACAAAATTACCTGTAAAATAAATCCTAACCTAAGCTACAATTAAACCTAACACTACAGTATCATTAAATTAATAAAATAAATTAACTACAAATAACTACAATTAAATACAATTACATAAACTAACTAAAGTACAAAAAATAAAAAAAGCTAAGTTACAAAAAAAATAAGTTACAAACATTTTAAAAATATTACAACAATTTTGAGCTAATTACACCTAATCTAAGCCCCCTAATAAAATAACAAAGCCCCCCAAAATAAAAAAATTCCCTACCCTATTCTACATTAAAAAAGTTCAAAGCTTTTTTTACCTTACCAGCCCTTAAAAGGGCCTTTTGTGGAGCATGCCCCAAAGAAAACTGCTCTTTTGCCTGTAAAAGAAAAATACAACCCCCCCCAACATTAAAACCCACCACCCACATACCCCTAATCTAACCCAACCCCCCTTAAAAAAAACTAACACTACCCCCCTGAAGATCATCCTACCTTTGAGTCGTCTTCACTCAGCCGAGCCACCGATGGAACCGAAGAGGAGATCCGGAGCAGCAGAAGTAATCCTGAAGAAGTCTTCCATCCGGGTGATGTCATCTTCCAAGCGGGGTCTTCAATCTTCTTTCTTCCGGATCCATCTTCATCCCGCCGACGCGGAACATCCTTCTTCCCCGACGGACTACCGACGAATGAAGGCTCCTTTAAGGGACATCATCCAAGATGGCAACCCTCGAATTCTGATTGGCTGATAGGATTCTATCAGCCAATCGGAATTAAGGTAGGAAAAAATTCTGATTGGCTGATGGAATCAGCCAATCAGATTCAAGTTCAATCCGATTGGCTGATCCAATCAGCCAATCAGATTGAGCTTGCATTCTATTGGCTGTTCTGATCAGCCAATAGAATGCAAGCTCAATCTCAACACTGGCGTTAGAAAGATCCCATTGAAAAGATAGGATACGCAAATGGCATAGGGGGATCTGCGGTATGGAAAAGTCGCGGCTGGAAAGTGAGCGTTAGACCCCTTTCCTGACTGACTCTAAATACCAGCGGTAGCCCAAAACCAGCGTTAGGAGCCTCTAACGCTGGTTTTGATGGCTAACGCCAAACTCTAAATCTAGCCGATTACTTTTAAAATTGTCAGGAAAAAATCTACTACTCATTTGAAGTTCAGACTAAGTGCTATTGCATTGTCTTGTTATCTTGCATTTGTTGATTATGCAAATCTACTGTGTTGACTAATCCTTTAAATAAATTTAAATCTTGACATTTTATCAAAATCGGTAGGTTTTGCATTAAATAAAGAAGTTTTGGAAATATTATCATCTTTATCAGATTTACTTTGCCTGTTAAGGTGAGTTTAAATTTAGCCCAATTTTTTAGCTCGTTTATTATTTTAGAGAAAATAGGGGGGTAATTAAGCTTGTACCATTCGTTACAATCTTTAGATAATTTAATACCCAGATACATAAATGCTTCTATAGCTTCTTTAAACTGAGAGCATAAATAAGAATTTTCTTGTTTCTTTAACCAGAAGATTTCTGATTTCGTTGTGTTAACTTTATAGCCTGAAAAGGCACTGAATTTCTGTAATATTTGCATTAATCTGGGAATATTGTCTTTTGTATTAGACATTAATACTAGTAAGCCATCTGCATATAATAAGGTTGTAACCTGCCTTGTATTGAGTTTGATGCCTTTGATGTCTTTTCTTAAGCGGATAGCTAATGGTTCCAATGCCAAATTAAATAGATACGGGGATAAAGGACAGCCCTGTCTCGAGCCTCTATATAACTGGAAATTGGCCGTTGGCCTGTCATCAATTATAATAGCCGCATTTGGTTGCTGATAAATTATATGTACAAAATTTGTGAATGGACCTTCAACTCCAAACCTAGTAAGTACTGAAAACAAATGGTCCCAGGTAATGGAGTCGAAGGCCTCTCTGCATCTATTGTCACTATTGCAGCATCAGATGCTCTGGCTCGGTTTCTTTTCTTCCCCATGCTCTGAAAAGAATTCAAAATTAATTGAATTTTCCTTAGATTACGTGAGGAATTTCTACTAGGCATAAAGCCAACTTGATCCTTATGAATAAGGGGATCAATTACCAGTTTAAGTCTGGCTACTATAATACTTGTCAGAATTTTGTAGTTGCTGTTTGAAAGTAAAATTGGTCAATACTAACTTATTTCTTCCTTATCTTTTCCTTTTTTAAGGGATTAAGGCTATTAAGGATGCTGTAAAATATTTAGAACAAGACATGCCATCCACATAATAATTGTTAAATAACTTTACCAAGGTCGGTACAATTTCTTCTATAAGGCATTTATATAGCTCTGCCGGAATCTGGTTAGGTCCAGCGGCTTTATTAGCCGCTGATCTCTTAATAGCAGTGATAACTTCTTGCTGGGAAATATGTTTGTTTAGCTCTTCTAATTTCACTTTTCCTATCTTAGGAATCTGCAACTCTCTCCAGAAATTCTCTTTTGCTTGTAAATTTATTTTCCTGTCTGAATATAATTTCTGGAAGAATTGCAGTATGTGTTCTTCAATTTCTTTAATATTAGTAGTTCTACCCTGTAAGGTTTTAAGAGATTCTATCGAAGGTTTATTTTGTTTAATTTTTATTATATTAGCTAAAAATAGCCCAGTCTTGCCCCCATACCTGTAGAAGGAAAACCCTAGCCCATATCTCTTCTCGTGCCAATTTTTGAGATATAAATACCTCCCCTTTCTTTCTTTTTCCCCTGGTAAATATCCCACTTTGTCTGGATTGGTTCATTGATATAGCTATTATATGCATTTCGTAATTGATTCGCCAATTGTATGTTCCTGGCAAAGATTTTGCGTTTTTGTATAACTAAATAGGCCTTAATGTCCCCCCTTATTACAGCTTTAAATGTTTCCCATAGGATTCCAGTTCATATTTCTGGAGTATAGTTGTGATTGTAAAACTCCCTCCATCCTAGCTTTAACCATGTCTGGAACTGCACATTAGGCACAAGGTACTTAGGGAAAAAAAACCTGTTTACCTGTTATGTGATTACTCCGAATTTTAATATTTAAAGTAATAATAGCATGATCTGAAGTTATAATTTCTTTAATATCAGCAAGTATCTCAAAACTTAACATTTTATCTGCTATTAAAAAATAATTTAATCTCAACATTGTTTGGTGTGCCTGTGATTCGCATGTGCACCTTTTAACATCCGGATTCTGTATCTGCCATAAATCTTTAACACTGAGAGGCCTAGTTATCAAGCCGTCAACCTCAAATACACTGGAATTCCGCAGCGTATTTGTGGCGAGGCTGATTTGCCTAAGTTATCAAGCCCTACACACCGGCAAAAGTAGAATATAGCGACGCAAGCTTCGATCCGCCGGACTCAGTCCGACACAGATCGATTCTTACGTCACTCCAGATGTTCTGCACACAAGTTCGGCACAATCTGACTACTTTTGCTAGTTATCAAAAAACTAGCAGGTACGCTCGGCACTTTTCCGGCCCAGCGTACCTGGTTTTCAATGCGGCGGATCCCATAGGAATCAATGGGAGTCTGACCATAGAGAAAGTTCATGTTCGCTGCTGCCCGACATCCCATTGATTCCTCTGGGAGCTGTCTACACCTAACACCCTAACATGTACCCCGAGTCTAAACACCCCTAATCTGTCCCCCCCTACAACGCCGCAACTAAATAAATGTATTACCCCCTAAACTGCCGCACCCGGAGCCCACCACAAGCTACATTATACATATTAACCCCTAATCTGCCGCCCCCTACACCGCCGCAACTAAATAAAGTTATTAACCCCTAAACTGCCGCTCCTGGACACCGCCGCAACTATAATAAATGTATTAACCCCTAAACCGCCGCTCCCGGACCCCGCCGCCACCTATATTAAACTTATTAACCCCTAATCTGCCCCCCCTACACCATCGCCACCTATAATAAATTTATTAAACCCCTATCCTGCCCCCCTACAGCGCCGCAACCTATAATAAATGTATTAACCCCTATCCTTGCCCCCCTACACCGCCGCACCTATAATAAAATTATTAACCCCTAAACCTAACACCCCCCTAACTTAAATATTAATGAAATACATCTAAATATAATAACTCTTATTAACTAAATTAATCCTATTTAAAAACTAAATACTTACATGTAAAATAAACCCTAAGATAGCTACAATGTAATTAATAATTAAATTGTAGCTATCTTAGGATTTATTTTTATTTTACAGGTAACTTTGTTATTTTATTTTAGCTAGTTAGAATAGTTATTAAATAGTTATTAACTATTTAATAACTACCTAGCTAAAAGAAATACAAAATTACCTGTAAAATAAATCCTAACCTAAGTTACAATTAAACACTACACTATCATTAAATTAAAAAAATAAATTACCTACAAATAACTACAATTAAATAAACTAACTAAGTACAAAAAATAAAAAAGCTAAGTTACAGAAAATAAAAAAAATAAGTTACAAACATTTAAAAAATATTACAACAATTTTAAGCTACTTACACCTAATCTAAGCCCCCTAATAAAATAACAAAGCCCCCCCAAAATTAAAAAAATGCCCTACCCTATTCTACATTAAAAAGTTAACCGCTCAATTACCTTACCAGCCCTTTAAAAGGGCCTTTTGCGGGGCATGCCCCAAAGAAAAACAGCTCTTTTGCCTGTAAAATAAAAATACAACCCCCCCAACATTAAAGCCCACCACCCACATACCTCTACTCTAACCCAAACCCCCCTTAAATAAACCTAACACATACCCCCCCTGAAGATCATCCTACCTTTAGCCGTCTTCAGCCAGCCAACCACCGATGGAACCAAGAGGAGATCCGGAGCGGCAGACAAGTCATCATCCAAAGGGCGCTGAAGAAGTCTTCCATCTACTGAAGTCATCATCCAAGGGGCGCTGAAGAAGTCTTCCATCTGATTGAAGTCATCATCCAGGCGGCGCGTCTTCAATGAGCTGGTAACTTTTTAATGTAGAATAGGGTAGGGCATTTTTTTTTTATTTTGGGGGGCTTTGTCTATTTTATTAGGGGGCTTAGATTAGGTGTAAGTAGCTTAAAATTGTTGTAATATTTTTTAAATGTTTGTAACTTATTTTTTTTATTTTTTGTAACTTAGCTTTTTTTTATTTTTTGTACTTTAGTTAGTTTATTCAATTGTATTTAATTGTAGTTATTTGTAGGTAATTTATTTAATTAATTTAATGATAGTGTAGTTGTTAGGTTAATTTTAACTTAGGTTAGGATTTATTTTACAGGTTAATTTTGTATTTCTATTTAGCTAGGTAGTTATTAAATAGTTAATAACTATTTAATAACTATTCTAACTAGCTAAAATAAATACAAAGTTACCTGTAAAATAAATATAAATCCTAAAATAGCTACAATGTAATTATTAATTACATTGTAGCTATCTTAGGGTTTATTTTTACCAGGTAAGTATTTAGTTTTTAAATAGGAATTAATTTAATAAGAGTTAAATTTATCTAGATGTATTTATTTAATATTTAAGTTAGGGGGGTGTTAGGGTTAGGGTTAGACTTAGGTTAGGGGTTAATAATTTTATTATAGTGGCGGCGGTGTAGGGGGGCAGGATAAGGGTTAGTAAATGTATTATAGGTTGCGGCGGTATAGGGGGGGCAGGATAGGGGTTAATAAAATTTATTATAGGTGGCGACGGTGTAAGGGGGCAGGATAGGGGTTAATAAGTTTAATATAGGTGGCGGCGGGGTCCGGGAGCTGCGGTTTAGGGTGTTAATACATTTATTTAGTTGCGGGCGGGGTCCGGGATCGGCAGGATAGGGGTTAATAAATTTATTATAGGTGGCGGCGGTATAGGGGGGGCAGGATAAGGGTAACTAGGTATTATGTAGGGTGGTGGTGGGGCTCCGGGAGCGGCAGTTTAGGGGTTAATACATTTATTATAGTTGCGGCGGTGTCCGGAGGGAGTGGCCAGTTTAGGGTTAATAACTTTATTTAGTTGTGGGGTGCTCCGGGGGCGCCGGTATAGGGGGTAGAACAGTATAGTTAGTGTGAGTGCTTAGTGACAGCTTGTCAATAAAGCTGTCAAAAAGCCAAAGAGCAGCGAGATCGGATGAGTCCGCTGCTCATCGCCCCGTACTTGGTTGCAGGGCTTTTTGACAGTTTTTTTGATAACTTTGGCGAGATTTTTCATGTCCGCGGCGGCGATGGTAGGCGAGCTTAGGCGGGCGTATTGGGCAGGCGAAGGCAGGTAAGTAGACACGTTGATAACTAGGCCTCTGAGTGTTTTATTAAACATTTTAGATATTTTGGTTTCCTTTTTACTGTTTCTGATTACAGTATGTGTCAATCTGTCTAGTGTAGGATATAGTGTTCGATTAAAGTCGCCTGCTATGATTACATTTTTCCAGTAATATGTTAGGAGTTTTACCTGTAATCTGTCCCAAAATACATTATCCAAATTTGTTTGGACCGTAGATATTACATAGTATTAAAGCCAATCCCTCAACCTCCACTTGAAGGATAAATAAATCTTTTGTCTGGGTCCAATTCTGTCTTTAGAATTCTATATTGAAGCTTTTTATTAAAAAGAAAAGCGATCCCTTTCTTCCTATTTAGACAGGGCGTCCCCCACCCATCCTTTTGCTAATTAGTCGATTCTACTTCTTTTAGATATGTCTCTTGTAGGATGACTATGTTCAGGTTTACACATCTGGTACCACAACTGTACTCTTATCCGCTGGATTGGCCATCTTTGCCAATATTGCAGCATATTCTGATTCATATGTTGATCCTTTTATAGAATTGTCCTGGGCATCTATGACGTTAGTTACCTTCAAATTGTAAAAAAACACACTTTACAATATTTAATTATGTTTATCTTACACCAAAACCTGTTTTTTTTGTTCAAATTACCTTTAAAATAGAGCAAAATCCAGGAATTTTCCTCCTATTTCATATCTGAGGGAGAACTTAAAAGGACACTAAAGCCCAGATGAATCTTTCATATTCAGATAGAGCATGCAGCATGCAATTCTGATTTATAAATCTATTTCCAATAAATTAGCTACTGGTAAGTTTCTGCAAATTGCAGGCATTTCATTTAAATCAAAGTAGTTTGAATTGCTATTACAGATTAAACTAGTATTCTGAGAGCTTTTACAGAACTGCTATGAATATCTAGGAGGACATTCCCTAAAGTGTCCCATTGCTTTACTGCTGAATCCATCTTTTATTTAGGCACAATTTGTAAATCCCATTGCTTCCTGTGATATTACTGCAAAAAACATGTGTGTTTATGATGGCTTGTCACAATTAGAGTATGAGTTTCAGGCTCCAGAAGTAAAGGATTATCACAAATATAGGCTTACAGTCTAAACCAGGAGTTAGACACACCAAGCCATCTAAACTAACAGTCAAACATACATCAGCCATATCCTCAGATGATGGTGAGTTAGCATTAGTTGGTGTGTATATATATAGATATAGATATATAGATAAGGTATAGATATATAGATATATATATATATATTCACCTGCACTCTCTGGGTCGATCCGATAAAAATCGTCGCCCCGCCAAAAAGTCGGCGACGCCAATATTTGCGCGGGTTTGGTATCCTATATACGGCGTAACCTAGAAGTTACGCGCATATATTTTCTGCCGTCGCCCGTAGTTTTTTGGGCCATAGGCAGGTATACCAAAACCCGCGCCAATTTGGTATCCAATATACAGGGTAAGGACTTACGTGGCGAAAATGGAGAAATCTTACTCCATTTTCACCTCGCCACAAAAAGCAGCCGTAAGAAGCCTTACGCTGACTATTGGAGCCCCTTAACTCCCTAAACTGGCTGCTAAAATAAAACCTAACACCTAACGCATGCGCAATGTCTATCTCCCTGTCAACCGCGATCTGCTAAAATAAAC